>NC_039366.1:171766860-172089033 GCF_003573695.1 Papaver somniferum
ACACCACCAACAGACACACTGCTACTGAACTTTTGCCATCTCAATCTTGAATTGCTTGTATCTGGAAACAAACTTCACCATATCCTCCATTCTTCCACAAACTCACAGTATTTACCACCAGTTCCATCTCTGCATCTCAGCGAGTCACAGCGACACGGCACCAACTAGTCCACCATCTCAGTTCGCCTGCGACTCAAATGCAACAGCTCAATGCTTCAGTCGTTCCAGTTCCAAAAACTACCATTAACCTGAATCTGCAATCCCCACCTACACAGTTCATCATCACAGCTTTAGTCCCATGGCAACACTCTCATCTACATCACTTCATTTCATCATTAACCGCAGCTTCAACTTCAAGCCAACAATCAACCACAGACCCATTAGCTCACGGGAACAACCTCCCTGAGTTCAATTTCTCCTCCTCTGTGACATGGCACCACCAAGACCTGGTACCGGTTCCATTAGCACCCATCATTCCACCTGACTTCGATGTTCTCCTTAACAACATCATCTTCATGGCTTCAACAGACCCCAGCATCAACATCAGTTCTTTTCGGAATCAGAACTTCAACAACACTCTCAAATCTCAGTTGTCGGTTAGAATTGAATCCCTTGCTCCTCTCGGCTTCTAAAACTCGTTCAAACCCAAATTTCCATTACCGCTTGTATCACCAGATTCGTTTTCTCCATGTTCAACCGAAACCTATCTCTCCAATTGACTGTAAACCTTCAATTTCATGTCTAAATCGAATCTCTAATTCAATTTCTTCTTCGTCTCATCACAGCAGCAGATCCCCTTTCTTATTCATCTTCTTTGAACAACATGTTGGAGAAAATGAGTTATTTAATAAATGATTTTTTGGTCTTGGTGTGGTTTGATCTCATGACCTAAGGGTCTAAGGATACTCACTCATTTTTGAGTGAATGAAATGGAACCTTTAGTCCCACATTGTGGAAAACTGAAGAGGTGCTCCACTATATTACCATGTTCTCATGGATATGTTGTAAAACAATGTGGGTGGAGCGGGTGGGGGCGAAAAATACATGTTTCGTCCCATGCCCATGCGCGTGTACCAAGCACCAAGTCCGTGTCTACTTGAAATTATTTTTTGCAAGTTTTTAACTTGATAAATAATTTATTTAAGAGTTTTATTTATGGAAAAATTTATTTTTTGTGTTTAATTGTTTTACAAGAAACAAAACTCGTTTTATAAGAAAAAACCTAAACCTAACTTGATTTGCAAGTTAATTTTCCTATAAATACAACTCGAAAATATCTTTTCAAAACACACAAGCAGCGACCATCTCTAGGTTTTTTTTCTTCATCTTCTTGCTTTTATTTTCGTGGGGCGTTTTACTTCCATCCCCGTTGCTGAGTTTAAGAGTGGGTAACTTGTATTGTGCTAATACAAGTTATATCAGGCAGTCTTATCCTGGACACATCTTCGCACGTTGGGGTTTAGCATTACTTTAGAGTATACCCGCGAACTAATGTGTTAAGGACAACTTGTTGAACCTGTGATTCTGCCCTCATCAATTTGTTCGTGGTAGAGTTGTTTGATACGGTTCTTTATATTTATTGTTTGATACATCTGACGTTTCTTCTCTTGTTGCAAGAATCCAACAATCTTAACACATTAGTATTCCTTGTAACAATGGGAAAGAACGACGTTGAAAGACCACAGAAGTTTAATGGAAAGGATTTCAAGAGATGGCAATACAAGATGTTGTTTTATCTAAGCCATCATGAACTGTATTATGTACTTGTTCCACATGATGAATTGATGAATGCTAAAGCTTTAACTGAGGAGGTGATCGAGTATAACAAGCGGTGTAATTTTCTGGCGAAAAATCATATCATGAATGGTTTGGAAGATGCGATGTATGATTTTTACAATGCTAAAGAAAATTTCAGTGCTTATGATTTGTGGACTGCGTTAGAAGCAAAGTATCAAGCGGAGACTGCAGGGAGCAAGAAATTTCTGGTGGCGAAGTTTATGGACTTCAAGATGACGAATGATAAGCCTGTTGTTAATCAATTCCTCGAATTTCAACAGATTATTAATGAGATTCTTGCTGAAGGTATGGTCATTGATGAGACGTTTCAAGTATCTGCGGTAATTGAGAAGTTACCAAGTTCCTGGTCTGAGTACAAGAAAAAGCTAAGACATGAAACTGGTGAGATCAACATGGTTGAATTATGGAAGAAGATTCAAGTGGAAGAGTTGCTGTGCTCCAAAGATAAGAACGTGTCTTCTGCAAGGGACATGAGTAATAAAGCTCATATGACTGAACATAGATCTTCCAAAGCTGTAAAAGGTGAGAGTAACAATCGTAACTCTAAGCGTGGTCCTCCCAAGAAAGGTATGTTTCGAAAACCAGAGTCTAGCAGTACTAAAATTAAGGGTGCTTGTTATGCGTGTGGAGTTACTGGCCATATGGCAGTTCACTGTAGACATCGTAAGGACAAGAAGGATAATGCTAACTTGGTTGAAAAGAACAAGGATGAGTTTTCCGCTGTAGTGTCTGAAGTTAATTTGGTGACCAATGTGATGGACTGGTGGGTAGACTCTGGAGATACCAAGCATGTTTGTGGGAACATAGACCTGTTCACCTCCTACCAGAGGGTAGGGGAAGGAGAGAAACTCTATGTGGGTAACTCATCTGCATCAGAGGTTGCAGGAAAAGGAAAGGTCGGTCTGAAGCTCATATCTGGCAAGACTCTCACATTGAATGGAGTTCTTCATGTTCCAGACATCTGCAAAAATCTTGTTTCTTGTTCTGTTTTAGATGATAAGGGTTTTAAAGTTTCAATTGAGTCTGGAAAACTTATAGTAACTAAGGGAAATGATTATGTGGGTAAGGGTTATAAGATTGGGGGTCTTTACATACTTAATGTAACCTGTCCTGAAGTGAAATTGAATGATTCTTCTGCTTACATGTGTGTGTCATCGAATGTTTGGCATGGTAGACTTGGTCATGTAAATTACAAATCAATGCATAAACTGGCTAGCGTAGGCTGCATACCCAAATTCACTTTAGATAAAAGTCATAAGTGTGAGATTTGCATAGAATCTAAGCATGCTAAGAAATCATTCATGAAGAATGTCCAGAGAAACACTAAACCCTTAGAATTGATTCATTCAGACGTAGTTGACATGAAGTCAGTTCAAACTAGAGGTGGTAAGAAATGGTTTGTCACTTTTATAGATGATTGTACGAGGTACTGTCAGGTTTATTTGCTTAGAGGGAAGGACGATGCCTTAGAAGCCTTTAAGATATATAAACGTGAAGTTGAAAACCAATTGAATGCTATTATTAAAACTTTTAGGTATGACCGTGGTGGTGAGTATCTAATTCCTATTGGAGATTTCTGTGAAGAACATGGCATAATACATGATACTACAACCCCTTATTCACCTCAATCGAATGGTGTAGATGAACGTAAGAACCGTACCCTTAAGGATATGATGAATGCCATGTTGATTAGTTCAGGATTACCTTCGAATTTGTGGGGGGAGGCTATCCTCTCAGCCAATTACATCCTGAACAGAGTACCCTTTAAAGGATCAGATAAAACTCCACATGAGTTATGGAAAGTTAAACAACCATCTTATGATTATTTCAAAGTGTGGGGGTTCCTGGAAAAGGTGGCCATCCCTCCTACTAAGACAAATAAGATAGGACCCAAAACCGTTGATTGTGTTTTTATAGGGTATCCTGAGCATTCTAGTGCTCATAGGTTTATGGTTGTGAGTTCTGAAATTTCTGACATAGGGTTGAATACTATCATGGAGTCTAGGGATGTTGAGTTCTTTGAGAATGTTTTTCCTATGAAGCGTGATTATCGAAAGAGATGTTTAGATGATCCCCTAGAAATTTCCATCATCCAGTCAGTCATTACCTTTAGAGGAAGATGAACCAGAAATAGAACCTAGAAGAGGTAAAAGGGTTAAAACTAAGAAAACCTATCCTGGTAGCATTACATACCTAGCTGAGTCTGATCCTCAGACTTATAAAGAAGCCATGACTTGTCCTGAAGCTCCGTGGTGGAAAGAAGCTTCAATTAGTGAAATGGATTCTGTTCGAGAAAATGGTACTTTTGAACTTGTAGATTTACCTCCAGGGTCTAAGGCCATAGGTTGTAAATGGATTTTCAAGAGAAAACGTAATATAAATGGAACTATTGAAAAATACAAGGCTAGGTTGGTAGCGAAAGGCTATAAACAGATATAAGGTATAGACTTCTTTGATACATATTCACCAGTAAGTAGAATTAGCTCCATTAGGATGTTAATTGCTATAGCTTCTGTCCATAACCTACAGATACATCAAATGGATGTAAAGACAGCGTTTTTGAATGGTGAATTAGATGAAGAAATTTATATGGAACAACCCGAAGGCTTTGTAGTTAAAGGTTGTGAGAAGAAGGTTTGTAAACTGAAGAAATCTTTGTATGGATTGAAACAAGCACCTAAACAGTGGCATGAGAAGTTTGATCATGTGATGATTTCTAGTGGTTTTAGAATTAATGAATCTGATAAGTGTGTTTATACTAAACTTGTCAAGGATGCCTGTGTGGTTGTATGCTTGTATGTTGATGATATGCTTATACTAGGTACAAACATGGATGTTATTAATACCACTAAGAAAATGCTGAATGAGAACTTTGACATGAAAGACTTAGGCCCCGCTGATGTCATATTAGGGATGAAGAATAGAAAAACTTCTAATGGCTATAGTCTGAGTCAGTCTCATTATGTTGAATCCATACTTAAAAAATATAATCAGTTTGACTGTAAACCTGTCTGCACTCCATATGATTCTTCTTGCAAACTCATGAAGAATAAGGGTGTAGGTGTTAACCAACTTGAATACTCGAGAGTCATAGGAAGTCTGATGTATTTGATGAATTGTACGAGACCAGACATTGCTTATGCTGTGAGTAGGTTAAGCAGGTATACTTGTAATCCAGGGAGAAACATTGGGATGCACTTAATAGAGTGCTAAAGTACTTGAAGTACACAATGACCTTTTGTTTGAATTACGAAGGGTATCTGGCCGTCCTTGAGGGATTTTGCGATGCGAACTGGATAGCAGACTCAGAGGAGTCTAAGTCTACGAGTGGATATGTATTCACTCTAGCAGGTGCGTCTGTATCTTGGAAGAGTTCCAAACAGACATGTATAGCTCGCTCAACTATGGATTCGGAGTTTATTGCGTTAGATAAAGCAGGAGAGGAGGCCGAATGGCTAAGAAACTTTTTAGAAGATATTCCTCTCTGGCATAGGCCTGTGCCAGCTATATCTATACATTGTGACAGCAAATCTGCAATAGGTAGAGCTAAGAATAGCTTCTACAATGGAAAGTCTATACATATGCGTAGAAGACATGATTCTTTGAAATTACTAATCTCCACAGGCGTTATTTCCATAGATTGGACAAGGTCCAAGGAGAATATCGCGGACCCTTTGACGAAAGGTTTGCCCAAGGAGATAGTTAGTAAAGCATCGAAGGGGATGGGGCTTAGGCTCAAATAATTAAACTTGACATGAAGGATACTCAACCTTGCTGACTGGAGATTTCAATAACAAGGTTTCGAATGAGACAACTAATTTATGGTGGGTAAAGGTAAACACTATCAGAGAATTTCATTCTCTGTTCCTTCCCTATGGTGTTGATGTGATAGTGTGACTGCATGTGGAGGATGACTTTTAATTAAGTCATAATGAGTTCTATAGTTTCAATTTAAGATTGAAGTGGGGTGTAGCAGTAAACACTCTTGATGGAACTCACCTATCTGAATGAGGAAGTGGGTCGCTTCCAATGAGAATGGAGCCGATTCTCTAAAGCATTTTGAGAAACAGGATATGTCCAGGGACAAAATGGACAAAACGGCACAAACTTAGCAACACTTGGAGGATATCATGCATGGATGTTATTAGAATTACACCAAACGCTAGAAGTTCAAGACATAGTTCACTGTCTAGCTAGTAGTTCCGGTAACTTCTCTCTAAGCAAGGTTCAAAACCTCATGGACACCTTTGCCTAAATGGTATTTTCCGTACTCTGATTTTTCGTTTTTTACCGAGATTTCATTCATGTGGGGGAGTGTTGGAGAAAATGAGTTATTTAATAAATGATTTTTTGGTCTTGGTGTGGTTTGATCTCATGACCTAATGGTCTAAGGATACTCACTCATTTTTGAGTGAATGAAATGGAACCTTTAGTCCCACATTGTGGAAAACTAAAGAGATGCTCCACTATATTACCATGTTCTCATGGATATGTTGTAAAACAATGTGGGTGGAGCGGGTGGGGCGAAAAATACATGTTTCGACCCATGCCCATGCGCGTGTACCAAGCACCAAGTCCGTGTCTACTTGAAATTATTTTTTGCAAGTTTTTAACTTGATAAATAATTTATTTAAGAGTTTTATTTATGGAAAAATTCCTTTTTTGTTAATTGTTTTACAAGAAAGAAAACTCGTTTTATAAGAAAAAACCCAAACCTAACTTGATTTGCAAGTTAATTTTCCTATAAATACAACTCGAAAATCTCTTTTAAAAACACACAAGCAGCGACCATCTCTAGGTTTTTTTTTCTTCATCTTCTTACTTTTATTTTCGTGCGGCGTTTTACTTCCATCCCCGTTGCTGAGTTTAAGAGTGGGTAACTTGTATTGTGCTAATACAAGTATATCGGGCAGTCTTATCCTGGACACATCTTTGCACGTTGGGGTTTAGCATTACTTTAGAGTATACCCGCGAACGAATGTGTTAAGGACAGCTTGTTGAACCTGTGATTCTGCCCTCATAAATTTGTTCGCGGTAGAGTTGTTTGATACGGTTCTTTATATTTATTGTTTGATACATATGACGTTTCTTCTCTTGTTGCAATACTCCAACACAACACCCATCTCAAAGAATAACAGCCAAATACCCACCTTGTTATTTTTATTTCCTTCCACAAAACCCATCTTCAACACCCTGAATTTCTCTTCTCTTTTCTTTCTTAAGCAGCCTCCATGGCTATCTGAAATATAGATGGACTATAATGATGAAGAATGAAATTCGAACTGGTTTAGGGGCATGTAATGGACAAAATTACTATAGGCGCCTAACAATTTGATAAGGGCCACCTAAGCAATCTTTTCAGCTGTCAGCTCTACGAGGCTGACAGTTCATCTCAGTTAACAAATTCCGCAACTCTGGTAAGCTTCAATTGTTCGCAGCTTCTCATTTTTTCACCACTGGCTTCGTCTTTTCGTTGTCTACAAGATGATGAGAAGAAATACTGGATTTGACCTAGTTCCACTTCCCTTTTTTCTCGAATGACTCCAAAGTACCTAAATAACTCAAAAGCACACATAAGATACATAATTTACATGACAATAGCAAGGAAATCATGAATACTAGATATAAAATTAGGTGTTTTAGACACCTATCATAGTTATCTTGGGAGCAACTTTATGCTCTAACTAAAAAGTGCTTAATTTGGGATGAAGAGACATCAAGAGAAGAGTTCTAGAGGCATGCAAGTTACAGAACTAGACAGATCAACACTACTATTTTGATGAATAAGTTCCGAGGCACCTCGGAAAAAGAACAAAAAGGAACGTTAACTGACGAGCAAGTGGATCATGCGGCCACCGCATATCTCCTTTGTGTATTGGGATGTGTCATTTTCCCCAATACGTCTGGCAACCGGATCGACGCCAACCTTCTACAACTTTTGGATCCTCTCCACGAAGTTGGTGACTACTCTTGGGGCACGACATGCCTAACATTCTTGATGGAAGAGTTAAGAAAGGCGTCGAGGCGAGGAACTAGCCAATTTGTTAGGAACGTGGCTCTATTGCAGTTTTTTTTTTTAACTCTATAAGTCAATCTACAGTTATTCAATAGATAATACATATGATGCATATTCTGAACTCCAAATGATGCATATTCGGTAGGATCTACACATTTTTAACTTCCGAATGTAGTTTATTCGGAAACATATTACTTAGTTTTACTTCCGATTATTAAGAATCGGAACTTAGCCTTGGGAAATTACTACCAATTATATAGGCCAAAAAACTATAGTTTACTGAACTCCAAATGATGCATATTTGGTAGGATCTACTCATTTTTAACTTCCGAATGTTGTTTATTCGAAAACATATTACTTAGTTTTACTTCCGATTATTTAGAATCGGAACTTAATGTTGGGAAATTACTACCAATTATATAGGCCAAAAAAATAGAGTTTACTGAACTCCAAATGATGCATATTCGGAAGGAATTACTTATTATTAACATCCGAATATTCTGTATTCGGTAGTCACCATCTTCCGATTATGTATATTCGGTTGAAATTTATGTACTGTTACTTCCGATTGTTTATCTATATAGGCATGGATCTATGACCACTTCCCTATCCTGATGTTGGCCGGAGAGAACCCGGAGTGGCGCAAAGGTACTCCTAGAGGAACAAAAAGTATATCTTCGAAGACAATCGTTCTAGGACAAAAGAGCAGCAGTTTATTCGCATGAGGGAGATTTTGGACCAAATGAAGGCCTCAGACGTATGCTTTGATCCATACAAGGAAGACCGAGCTAGTGGGCATATAAATGTTCGGTTGGACTTGTCCCTTTATTTTGGACCATTGTGGCACCCCACAGGGTATGTGATGTACAATCCCTTTAGGGTGATGCGACAATATGGGTATATACAACATCAACCAATGGATCACTTCGGGGATTACTACAAATTGGATTTAGAGTTGTTCTCTTCTAGTGGTGACAATCTCACGATAGTTCACTCAGGCCCACCTACTGTTTTTGATAACTGGGATAAGAGGACTGAGTTCATTATCAACACTGGTAAACCTGTCACCCGAGGTGATGAAAATTCTCCAGGCTATATGAGTTGGTATAGGAACATATCAGGGTATGGCTTTGTGGGGAGAGCTTCAAATGGTGAATGTATTGTTGCTAAGGAAGGTGGTTTGGGAGTAGCTACAAATTATTTTGCAGAAGTCATGGCATTACTGTGTGCTGGAGAATGGGCTATCATGAATGGAAAACTGGAGGTTATCTTTAAAATAGACTCAAGAGCAGTTATTGGAGCTTTTTCATCTGGTCACATTCCATGGTTTGCAATCACAAGATGGAATAAAATTAGTGAAGCCTTGCTGCCATGGAACTTTGTCCACAGTTACAGAGAAGAAACTTCTCTGCAGATACTATGGCAAGAAAAGGAGCAAATCTGGCAAGAGGGGAAAGCTTATTCTTCACAGGAAGACCTCCATTTTTACACAGTATGGAAGTGGAATTTCAACCCTACTATAGATTTAGCTAAAAGTATTTTTCATATAGCTTTTTTTGTTATTCTCTAAAGAAGTTTTGTAATCTTTTTTGTGTCCCAAACTGGGCCATTTCTTAATGGGCCCTGATTGTAATTGTTGATCAATTTTGTTTAATAAAATTTATATTACTAAGCAAAAAAAAAGATATAGGAACATACCACTGATAGACGCATTTATGTGTCTATTTTGATATCTTTTATGTATTTTATTAGTACCCATTTGTTCTCATTATGGTGTTTTTATGTTTGTTTAGGTGTTTTTGGAGAAAATACCCTTGTATGGAAAGAGTTGCTCAAAAAGTGATGATTTACACCCCGGAGAAAAGTACTAAAGGCACCCAAGAAATGTACCGGAAACGTCCCAGAAATGTCCCGGAGGAAACCAGAAAAATTACTATTTCAACCCAAGAATTACTATTTCAGCCCAAATTACTAAGGGGACACCAAGACAGGATAGGGGGATACCCCTCTTCTTCATTTGAATATCGATTTGGCGGGAAAAATGTTCACAGCACAGGAGAATTTTCGATCGAAGAAATGAAGTAGTGGTAGGTCGATTCAATGGCTGAATTTTGGTATAGAGATGTGATATAGGTTGAGGAACACAGTATGGGTGACAGAATCAGTCAATTTTGGCTAAAATTCCTGGTTCGATTCACCAAACCAAAACAGAGCAACACGCACTGTAAGCAAGCAAAATTTGAGTTCCTATGTGCATGGGAGAGTTCTACTAGCGTTGGGAGAGTGCTGAGGCGTGGAGAAGAGAATTGGGAACGTGATGGACTAAAGTTAACGTGAAAATCTTCTAAAAAGGGCAATTATTGTTTATTTTTGGGCAGCGAGAATAAGTGAATTAAATGAGGATTATACTGCATCAATGGTCGGATTTTTTGTCCCAAACAACTATAAATAGACGTAAAATTAGAGGGGAGAGGGTTAGCGAGTGTTTGGAGGAGTTTAGGAGGTCGAAATCATCAAGAGAAAACTTGACAGAAATACACGTTGTTGCTGCTCTGAAGAACAAGGAATCGGCCACGGTTCCTTCATCCGATTTGCAACAGCATATTCAACTAGGGGTGTAAATAATACCCGAAAATATTCGGCCTGCCTGTACCCGCCCGAGCTCGCCTGTACCCGAAGTAGCCCAAAGCCTGTTATGGCCCGTCATGGGCCACCCGGCCTGGACTGGATTAATTTATTGGGCGGTGTCGGGCTTTGCGATTAATTATGATGCCCGGCCTGATACCCGGCCTGGTGCCCGCCTGAAAGCCTTCAATGTGCCATTAATCATTTAATATCCTCTTAAAAAGACTTAAAAGTTACCATTTTATAATTGTCAATTTTGTGTCAAGAAAAATAAAATATATAATTGTTTTTTTACTTATAATTAACCTTTTCAAAACATTAATGGTAATATATTTTCTTATTAGAAAGTTTATTGTACTCTAATTAATTAGTTATTATAGGCTAAAATTAAAAATTTGTCAGTGTAATTTAAATATAAAATAATACTATCACTTACGATATGCGATGCTGGAAAGGAAAGGATATTGTATTTAATACCGTTCATTTGAAAATTTAAACTTAAAAAAAAAAATCAAAATAGTGGCCTGTCCGGCCCGATCTGGCCTGCCCGTATAAAAAGTGGGCTTTGGGCGGTCTTTAGGTAGCAAATTATCTACTTGTGCCCGGCCTGTCCGGCCTGAATTTGTTTACGGGCTCACAAATATTAAGCCTGGCCTGCCCGGCCTGTCTTAGTTTTTGGGTCGGGCGGCCCGGCCTGCCCGAATTTACACCCCTATATTCAACCACAAAAATTTAATTTCCGTCACCAATTGTTTCTCTGTAACAGTTCAACATCGTCTTCGCAACAGGAACTGCTGTTGCGATTTCTCTGTTGCATTGTTTACTCATTTGTAATCAACTTTGGAGCAATAATAATATATTTTGAGATGCATTACACCATAATGAGCTAAACTTATTCTCTGGGGCGACGGAGGAAGCAATTCCACCAATAAAAAAATTGGTAATTTCTATTTTTATTATTTATGCAATTAAATTTATTTAATTATTTGCCTTGAGTATATAGGATTTTTCCAAAGATTTTTATTAAATAATTGTTATTTTGATTGATGGATTATGCTTGACTTAGAGTTTTTGATATTCCATGCTTTTAACTTACAGTTATTATTTTAAAAAATCAGTTTTTGCAATAATTAAAATTATTTTAAAGGAAAAATTTGCATAATAAATATTAGAAATATCAATTTAATTGGTAGAAAAGTGAAATCCTTAGCCCCAGTTTCCTCCAAAAATATTTCAATCACTTTGTTATTTTCTTTACAATTTAATTAAATCTAAAAAAAGTTACCTTCACAAGTTCGAAATAACCTAGTTTTTACCACTATCTACAACAACATTTGAAAATACATCAAGTTTTTGGCGCCGCCGACGCGGACCTGTGCTTAGGTAGATTTTTTTTTTTTTTTTAGGTTTATTATTTTTTTTTTCCTTTTTACGTTTCTTTTTGTTTTTGATTCGCAGGTTCGAAGTGGAGTACTAAGGACCTTGGAAGGAAAAGCTTAAAGCGGAAGGAGCGAAAGAAGAATTTTTTTTGTTTTATATATAGAAAAGAGAAAAAGAAAAAGAGAGATTTTTTATATTTTTTAGGTTATTTTTTTTTCTTTTCCTTTTGCACTTTACTTTATTTGAACTTTGGACTGGAGTCTTGGACTTTATTTTTTTTTTAAACCCTACGGAAGGGTAGTTAAATACAAACTGTGTGCAGGGAAGGACGGTGATTACAATATCACCTCGGCCCCTCGGGTTCGCACACGGCATAGGAGTCGTGGCCCGAGTCGACGACAACGGTTCATCCCCCGTCTGGTACGGGAGGTAAGTCCATCGAAACCCTCGCGAATCTCCTGTAAGCGAGTTACTGTATTCCTTAAGGTGATTCATTTGATTGAGGACGAATTTGGATTGTATTTATTTTCCTAGTAAAGGGCAAGGCATGGCCTAAACAAGATAAGGGTTCGGATTTCATCACCGTTCCCTTCTTGCCCGCTTTAGGAGAACAAAACCCAACGCGAACCCAAGCTTTAAAATCTGATTAGAAAGAGACCTATAGGGTATCGATCTTGTTAGGAAATTTTTTCGAAGGATATTGGTTACCTTTTAAGCAATTTCAAAGTTCATGATGACTTCTGGGAGTTGAAACAAGCCGCCTTGTAACGCCGGTGAGGACTTGGGTATCAAAGCTCAATTGAGCTTCCCTCGCCTCAGTTTCATCTCACATTAGCTCGGATTGATCCAGAGGGGTTGCTCAAACTGTAACGAATTCCCCTTCGAGAGATAGAAGCTAGTCTAGAAACAATCTAAGTGAGCCATCATGCTTGTTGTTTGCTAGAAATCTTTAGGTTTGTTGTGGTGAAGTCGAGTCAGCCTGCTGTGTGATTGTTAGAACCTTCCCGTTAGGATTTTTATTTCTTTTTTATATTTTTTAGTGTATACCCGATTTTTTTAATAGGGCTTGGAAAAGAGATACTCTAGGTCGATTGATTAGCGAAAAACCTAGTAGTTCTTCTGAGATAAGCAGGGAGATCGAAGATTCTTCTTTTGAGAGCCCTGTTTTTGGAAACTTCAGTTTTGAGAATCTATCTCTAAGTGACAAAAGTACCCATAGTACTTCAGTTGTGCCAACGATGGCAACTTTGAAAGATTACATGTTCCCAACTAGGACCAACCGAGCTTCATGCATTAAATTTCCAGCCACTACGGCTAATTTCGAGATAAAACCTAGTATTCTCCAGATGATCCTTATATTCTTAGGAAAAGATGATGAGAACCCTTATTTCCATATTAGGGAATTTGAGGAAATTTGTGGGACAATTAGAATAAAAGACCTTACTGATGAAGTCTTTAAACTTAAGATGTTTCCCTTTTCCTTGAGAGATAAAGCCAAGACCTGGCTGAACAACCTACCATCTGAATCCACTGAAACATGGCAGCAACTTATTGCAACTTTCTATATGAAATTCTACCCCAAGCATAAAACTGCAACTGTTAGGCAGAAAATTAGTGCTAGTGTGCAACAAGAGGGAGAGTCTCTTTATAGATTTTTAGAGAGATTCAATGATCTCCTATCTCAGTGTCCTCACCATGGATTTGATAAGATGAAACTCGTACAAATTATTTATGATGGTTTAGACTATTCGACCAAAGCCATGGTTGAGTCTATGTGCGCTGGTGAGTTCACTAGTAAAAGTGCTGATGATGCTTTTACCTTCTTAGAAGTTATCGCTGAAAAATCCCAACAGTGGGAATCTTGTGTTGAACCCCCTAAAAGACTCTTGGTCAATAGAAGTAGCACCAATGTGGTAGATACGAGTTTTGCGTCTGATGCTAAGTTTGCTGCTTTGTCTAGAAGGTTAGAAGCTTTGGAAATGGGTCAGTCTAAAAATAGGTCCCTTGTTGAACCTAATAGAGCCTCTCAAGACTCTAGGTATGGAATAGAGCCCGATAATTCATTTGGCAAGGTCAGGTTAGTGAAGAGCAAGCTCATGCTGTCTATAACAATGCTAGGTTTGAGAACCGTCAGAAGATTGACCCATACTCAGAGACCTACAATCCAGGTTGGAGAAACCATCCTAATTTTTCTTGGTTTAAGGATCAGAATCAAGGACAGTCTAGTAATCCTCAGCCTCCCCCGGGATTTGGTTTTAAGAACTCTTCGGGTCAAACTCAGTTTCAGAACAATTCCGAGAAAAAGATCTCTGCCTTAGAGGAAAATCTCATAATGCTATCAAAGAACCACATGAGCTTTCAACAAGAAACTAGGCAAGAATTGAAGGATAATTCCAAAAGTCTTGCCGAATTAAAACTTCAAGTAGGACAAATAGCTAAGTTTATAAGTGAGAGAGAAGATGGAAAGTTCCCTAGTCATACTGAGCCTAATCCCAAAGGGGAGAAATCGTACAATCATGTGAATGCTGTCACAACCCTTAGGAGTGGAAAGAAAGTTGACAACAAGGTTGCCATGCCTGATAGTGAACATGTTGTAGTTCACCCTGCTGAGCCAGATAATGAAGAGACTGATAGAGTCTCAAAAGAGACCAATGAGGGTCATGTTAAGCCTGACTTCGTTCCCAGAGCCCCATTCCCACGGTTGCTAGCACCAACGAAAAATGAATCCAACTTCAATGACATAATGGAGGTTTTTAAGAAAGTTACTATAAACCTTCCGTTATTAGAAGCAATTAGGCAACTACCGGATTATTCCAAGTTCCTCAAGGATATGTGTACACGAAAACGAAAGCTTAGTGTCCCTAAAAATGCCTTTCTAGCTTGTCATGTAAGTTCGATTATTCAGAACACCAATCCTAAATATAAAGACCCAGGTGCACCTACCATTGCTTGCACGATAGGAAAATACCGGGTAGAAAGAGCTTTACTTGACTTAGGAGCAAGTGTGAATTTATTACCATACCATGTGTACTTAAAGCTAGGACTTGGAGAATTGAAACCTACCAAGATAACACTCCAGTTAGATGATAGGTCTGTTAAAATCCCTCGTGGTGTGATAGAGGATGTTCTTATTGAGGTCGAAAAGTTTATTTATCCTGTGGATTTCGTTTTCCTAGATACCCAACATGTCCCTGACCCAGAGAACCAGATACCGGTGATTTTAGGTCGCCCGTTTTTGGCTACGTCTAATGCAATCATAAATTGTCGAAATGGTATCATGAACCTATCATTTGGTAATATGACTATTGAGATGAATATTTTTAATGTGAACAAGCTACATTCTGAGCTAGATAACACATATATTGAAGAAGTGAACATGATAGGAACCTTAGATCAGGAGGCATTACCAAACATCGTATCGGAAGATCCGTTAGAGAGTTTTCTATCCCATTTTGGCTTGAATTTCGATGATGATAGCAACATTGAACAAGTAAATGCTTTATTGGATTATATTCCTGTGTTAGATACTGATATATGGAAAGATAGGTTCGAACCATTACTAGCTTCTGAGTCAACCCTAAAAGAGTCCCCTGAGTTGGATCCTAAGTTTGGGGGTAGTGAACTAGAAGAATCTCTGGAGTATTTTAAGGACTGGGATGATAAGGAAATTCAAGCAATAATTAAAGGTTTGACTGAGGGTAGTGAAAACCCTAAGTTTGGGGGTAGTGATGGTTCTAGTGATCGTCAAGTATCCCTAATTCGAGTCCATAACTTGGGACTCGAGTCTTGTACATCTGAGATTTTACCAGAGTCTTTTCAGACTCCGCAACCCGACCATTCTGATACTGTCCAGGAGGTAACCCAGGTATTAGAGACCCATTTTGCGGAAGATTCTAGTTATAGAGACACACATATGAAATTCAATCATGCAAACCCAGTTTTCTTGACAGAAACCTTGGATGAGGACGTACTCCTTTTGTTCATTTTTCTAATCCAGTGCAGTTGTCTCATACTCGCGTTAGCTCTATTTGGCCTTATGGACCCACAATTATTTCGATTATTGGTATACGACTTCGGAAGGTGGTAATTATTTGAGAGGTACTTGATGTCTATCTAATGACTATAAATTTAGCATTTACTGGGAGGCTCCCGCACTCATCTTTAAGTGATTCGTTAATATCCTTCCTTTCTTTTCCCTCTAGTGGTAACAGTTTCTCTTTGTTCCTGTTTTTAATTTTATCTTTAGAACATTGAGGACAATGTTAGATTTAAGTTTGGGGGTGGGGAAGAAACGTTTTTCAATAAATAAACTCCAGAGCCTAGAAATTTATCGTTATTAAGGAGGGCACTATCCAATCTAATTGGATGGAAGCATTTTGGTTTTAGGAGTTGAGGAACCAATCTGACTAGATGGAAACATCTATAGAGTCTATTCATAAAAGCACAGAGCTCAGGTGTTAGGAATAACATGATAGTTCACCATATCTCGTTGAGTCCTTTTCGCGTTCTATTTTTATTTTTCTTTTATTTCAAGTGACTTGGTGGGGCACACGATTCAAGTTGTTACCATTGCTAGGATGGAATAGAGTGATAGAGATACCCAAAAAAAAAAAAAAAATTAGACCATACCAATAGACCAAACGGAATAAATATTAACACTTGGATAGCAATATGTGTGTGTTCTCCCTGTCTCCGTCGCCTAAACAAGCGTGGAATGCAGGATCCACGGGAACTACCATGTAATCTGCTGACAAGAAACATGCGCTTGGATCCACAAGATCTAATCATGTTGTTAGTTCTTAAATAAATGTGTGTTTAATAAAGTCGACCACTGGTACCCTTGTATATGCCAGTTGTGTTGACCTAGAGTTAGGATTATTGACCACTGGTTCCCTTGTATATGCCAGTGTGTTGATATTAGTCAGACCGGTATCTCGATCATTTAGGTTAGGTTCACCTTGGCGGAGGCCTTCAGACAGATATGTGAAACGCCGTTCACTTTTCAACCATCTACATTTTTCCATATCCATCTCCTTGATCTTATCATGTGATTAGTTTGACTCCGAATATGATGTCCATAGTGCAACTATCTTAGTAGAGCTCTGTCACTTGTATGAATTTTAGTATGCTGAGTGCAAACTCGTGTACAACAATTGGAATTTCGCATCAGGGTTCTTCCTCCCATAATCAATAAGTATGCCAACCAATGAGGTTCTTTAGTGCCTTCCAAGGTTCTGTGTAGATAGCTAGGGTCTGGAGTAAAGGTTTTGTGGGTAAACCTCTGGTAAACCCTCCCGAGATTAACTCGGTCACTATTTTATTTTGTAGTTTTGATTTGCTCGGGACTAGCAAATAATAAGTTTGGGGATATTTGATAGACGCATTTATGTGTCTATTTTGATCTCTTTTATGTATTTTATTAGTACCCATTTGTTCTCATTATGGTGTTTTTATGTTTGTTTAGGTGTTTTTGGAGAAAATACCCTTGTATGGAAAGAGTTGCTCAAAAAGTGATGATTTATACCCCGGAGAAAAGTACTAAAGGCACCCAAGAAATGTACCGGAAACGTCCCAGAAATGTCCCGGAGGAAACCAGAAAAATTATTATTTCAACCCAAGAATTACTATTTCAGCCCAAATTACTAAGGGGACACCAAGACAGGATAGGGGGATACCCCTCTTCTTCATTTGAATATCGATTTTGGCGGGAAAAATGTTCACAGCACAGGAGAATTTTCGATCGAAGAAATGAAGTAGTGGTAGGTCGATTCAATGGCTGAATTTTGGTATAGAGATGTGATATATGTTGAAGAACACAGTATGGGTGACGGAATCGGTCAATTTTGGCTAAAATTCCTGGTTCGATTCACCAAACCAAAACAGAGAAACACGCACTGTAAGCAAGCAAAATTTGAGTTCCTGTGTGCATGGGAGAGTTCTACTAGCGTTGGGAGAGTGCTGAGGCGTGGAGAAGACAATTGGGAACGTGATGGACTGAAGTTGACATGAAAATCTTCTAAAAATGGCAATTATTGTTTATTTTTGGGCAGCGAGAATAAGTGAATTAAATGAGGATTATACTGCATCAATGGTCGGATTTTTTGTCCCAAACAACTATAAATAGACGTAAAATTAGAGGGGAGAGGGTTATCGAGTGTTTGGAGGAGTTTAGGAGGTCGAAATCATCAAGAGAAAACTTGACAGAAATACACGTTTGCTGCTCTGAAGAACAAGGAATCGGCCACGGTTCCTTCATCCGATTTGCAACAGCATATTCAACCACAAAACTTTAATTTCCGTCACCAATTGTTTCTCTGTAACAGTTCAACATCGTCTTCGCAACAGGAACTGCTGTTGCGATTTCTCTGTTGCATTGTTTACTCATTTGTAATCAACTTTGGAGCAATAATAATATATTTTGAGATGCATTACACCATAATGAGCTAAACTTATTCTCTGGGGCGACGGAGGAAGCAATTCCACCAATAAAAAAATTGGTAATTTCTATTTTTATTATTTATGCAATTAAATTTATTTAATTATTTGCCTTGAGTATATAGGATTTTTCCAAAGATTTTTATTAAATAATTGTTATTTTGATTGATGGATTATGCTTGACTTAGAGTTTTTGATATTCCATGCTTTTAACTTACAGTTATTATTTTAAAAAATCAGTTTTTGCAATAATTAAAATTATTTTAAAGGAAAAAATTGCATAATAAATATTAGAAATATCAATTTAATTGGTAGAAAAGTGAAATCCTTAGCCCCAGTTTCCTCCAAAAATATTTCAATCACTTTGTTATTTTCTTTACAATTTAATTAAATCTAAAAAAAAAGTTACCTTCACAAGTTCGAAAGAACCTAGTTTTTACCACTATCTACAACAACATTTGAAAATACATCAATCACATCCTTTGGTTATCCGTGAAGTTAAATCAAAGACTACTTCGGCGGGGTCCAGTTATAATTGTATCATCAAAGACAAACCAAATGGTTATGATAGACTGGTGCGTATTCTTATACACTTTTTGTATTATATTATGGCTATAAATCTTAGGTAATAACCGTTTGATGTTATGTCATTATGTATAAAAACAGGTGAATAGGTTCAAGTGTGTTTCCAACATGTTAACTACATGCATGAGGAGCGGAGATCCCGTGACAGTTGAGAAGATAAAAAAGGCTAGAGACCTAGTTGATAATATGGATAATGAAGATTATGCAGCAGAGTTTGGGGAGAAATTCACGAAGAAGCCTCCGCCCAAGATGGCAATATCAAAGACGAGTAAAAGAACTCGAGCTTCTTCGAGCGCTGAAGGTGCTCCAACTGAAGGTGCTCAAACTCGTGGTCGTGCAGGACTTGGAGGTAGTCACGGTCGTAAAGTCAAGAAGACCAAATAAATGACAATGACAATTGATGTGATTTTCAATTGAGTTGTAGTAAAAAGGTTCGTTGAGGCTCGTGAAAGCAATGGATTTTTAGACTTATAAAACTTCAAAATAAAGAAAAGTTATTACAAAACTGACTTCAAGATATGAGAAAATAACCAAGACACTGATTCCACTATTACACATGAATTAATGATGGTAAATAATCCAAAACTCTAATTATCTTTTAAGTCCTTTATATCTTAACTCACTAATAATCAAGAAAATTCTCAAACATCAATTGTATCCCTTAAGCATAGATTATCTAAACAAAGCATAACCTATCTAATTGAATCACAACTGATTAGGAAAATTACGCAAAAAATTTAAAACTCTGCAAAAGCAGTGATTGAGTGAATTATAATTAAATATTAGAGAAAATAAAATAGTTACCAATTATTCGTGCGTAAATAGCTTCCTCATTGCCTTGGTTGTGGGAGAATTAGTCGCTCATCATGTTGGAAACACGCTCAAAAATCATTATTATTGCTCAAAGGGTGTTTACAAATGATGAAAATGGAGAAATAATTCAAAACCGGGTTTGTAACAATTATATTTGTTACAAACAAAAAAAAAAACAATACAGAGGACGTGTCACTGTTACTGATGCTCTAAGACCTACGACTCTGTGTCGCAAACGCTGTAGCAAATAAGTCTGCCTCTGATGTACGACCCACGGCTGTGAGTCGTTGTTACTGTTGGAAAACGACGGTCTTGAATGGTCCGTTCTTCGTGTTCTTCAATGGCAGCAGCAGCAGCAGGTCTCTCTACAACTTGGTGTTTCGACTCTGTGGTGCTCTATTTCTCTCCCAAACTCTCTTCCCCTTCCTAAAACTCCTCAGCACTATATATATCCTCTCGTGCACAAGAAATATCCTTCATAACTCCAAATAATTCTCCATTACTCGGCAGTAAAGAGAAAATAATATTCGGATATTTTCTTCCCTGGATTAACAATTCACGCGCTGGCATGATGCATAAACACTCCAAACATGATAGTACACGCTGTAGGATTGATTCAACACGCTTCAGACACAAATAATCTTTCCAAAATAACAAGAAATCCCGTGAATATCTCCTACAAAACTCGTGCTTCTGTGTTTCCTTCTAACTCGAGTTCTAACCAATTTGGATCGAACCAAAGGCCCAT
Organism: Papaver somniferum; assembly: GCF_003573695.1. Taxonomy (NCBI): domain Eukaryota; kingdom Viridiplantae; phylum Streptophyta; class Magnoliopsida; order Ranunculales; family Papaveraceae; genus Papaver; species Papaver somniferum. The sequence continues at coordinate 171,787,260 of NC_039366.1, forward strand.
ACCAAGCCTTTTAGGCTATATCACATCCACCCATGAAGTTTCAGCGATTTAGTCTACCTCTAACCCATCCAAAATTCGATTGAGAAAACTGCCAGGAGTGAACTCTTCTTCCCGCCAAAAAAAATGAATTTGAAATGAAGAAGAAGGGCTGCCCTCTATCCGTCTGTCGAGTATAAATAGCAGTTGTCCAGTTAGGGTGCCCCTTATCAAGGCAGGGGAGTCCGAATAACACGTGTCCTCCGGGTGTCAAAATCAACTTTTCGAGCCGAAATTTCCAAAAATGTTTATTTCCCAAAAATGCCTACAAACACACAAAACACCCTAATAAGTACGAAATCGAGTACTAACAATACGAAACATTGAGGACAAATTAGACACATAAATGCTTCTATCAACAATGATTTGTGTTGTGTTGGATTATGTAGTTTCATAGTATTTATAGTTTGTGTTGGATTATGTATTTTTTTAAGGTTTGGATCGGATTTTAAGTTCTTAAATCACATTATGGTTTGTGAATGGTTAGTTTTATGGAGTATGAATGATGTATGAATTTAACAATGATTTGCAAGTTGCTCAAATATAACATCATGAAACTGTTGAATTTTGACGGACAACAGGCAGATACTTTAATATATAAATCTTCCAAATGTAGGAAATCATAAAGATTTTTCAGTCCCTTGTAAAAATCAGAGGTCATGTTAACGTATATATCTATCGATTATTACAAGGATTTTTGAGCCACTTTATATTCAGAGGTTTGGTTAACTAGTTTGCCTTCTGATTATTACAAGTTCAAAATTTGAAGATTTTCAAGTTTTTCAAAAATCTGAATTTTGGGCCACTCTATATTCGGAAGACGTAAAATTGAATTACTACCAAATATAGTAGTTAAGCATTTCAAAATTCCAAGGCTGATGGTCGTTCCAAAATGCCAAAACCTAAGCATTTTGGCAGGTTTGGATTTTTGAGCAACTCTATATTCGGAGGTTTGGGAAACTAGTTTGTCTTCCGATTATTACAAGTTCAAAATTTGAAGATTTTCAAGTTTTTCAAAAATCTGAAATTTGGGACACTCTATATTCGGAAGACATAAATATTGAATTACTACCGAATATAGTAGTTAAGCATTTCGTAATTCCAAGGATGATGGTCGTTCCAAAATGCCAAAACCTAAGCATTTTGGCAGGTTTGGATTTTTGAGCCACTCTATATTCGGAGGTTTGGGAGAGTAGTTTGTCTTCCGATTATTACAAGTTCAAAATTTGAAGATTTTCAAGTTTTTCAAAAATCTGAATTTTGGACCACTCTATATTCGGAAGACATAAGATTTGAATTACTACCAAATATAGTAGTTAAGCATTTCGAAATTCCAAGGCCGATGGTCGTTCAAAATGACAAAACCTAAGCATTTTGGCAGGTTTGGATTTTTGAGCCACTCTATATTCGGAGGTTTGGGAGACTAGTTTGTCTCCCGATTATTACAAGTTTCATAATCGGCAGTTAACGGTTAAAACTAAACGTCCGAATATAAAAAAATTAGTGTGCTGATGAGTCACATGTTGCGTACACTCGTGTTACACCTCGCCTAAACGACCATATTTTCAAAAAAAAAAAAAAAACAGTTGGAACTATAATATATATAAGGAGGGTATCCTCTTCCCCTATATGCAACAAAAATACATTTTAATTCTCTCCAACATCAAAGAAATCATCTTCAACATAATGGCCCAACCATTCATTAATCCTACGGAGTTCACGACGAAAGAAGATTTATCTCTATGTAGGCGCTATGTTCAATTCTATCCGAGGCGAGGAGAAGAACGTAGGCAAGGAGGTGTAGTGAGTATGAGTTATTTGGGGAGAATTCACGAAAAATTCTGCGTCGACACCGGTAACCGAAATAACCATCACTCCGCTGATCTTTTCTACCCAATTGGTTCAATAAACGGACACGTCGAAGAATTCGCCCATTTAACTTATCTTGTGAATCAATATCGATTGAGGGGTGAAACCAATGATGAGTTTATAGAACGATCTCTCGGGGAATGGCGGAGATGGAAAAGATCAAACTTTCGTTATGAAGCTCATTTCAAAATCCTTAAGGCGATGGACAGATTTAATCCGTTTAGGGATCGTCCAACACGTCCACGGTGCTAATCACAAGTCATTGTAATAGAATTGTCGAAGTATAATCGTTATATAACATTATGATTTTCAAAATTTTAACAACAATCGGGCGTAAGTGTGCTATGTAACCTACCGAATATGTCAACATTTTCAAATTTTTAACACAGTTTGGTTAGAATCAGAAATTAATATGTTAAGTAATCTACCGATTATACTCCAACAAATATTTTAAAAAATAAAATATTCGTGCCTCGAAATATTTTCTCCAATCGGTAGAAAGAAAATAAACTTGTCTACCGAATATTTTTATTGAAGAAAAATAAAGTCTCTGAGTTCAAAATGCATTCAATCGGACATTTAGGAAAAAAAAACTAAACCTCCGATTACTATATTCGGAAGACAATACTATAACACTATCCACTGATTGTTGTTCATTATTGTTTGCATAGTGTACGTTTTATCTGTACACTCGTGTTACACCTCACCTCAACGACCATGTTTTAAAAAAAAAAAAAAAGTTGTTGGGACTCTCATCTATATAAGGAGGTTAATCTCTTCTCATTGTTGCACCAAACTACACACATCTAGTCTTGTGAATGTTACAAGAAGATCTTCCGTCGTCTACAATTTCTATTTCATTTTATATCTCATATTACAACCATGGCAACTTTTGACGCAGCTGAAGATTTGGACATTGTCAAAACATGGTACCAAGAAACAAGACGTGAAGATGTCATAGCCGGAAGGTTAACATCGGGAATCTTTTGGGGGAGAGTGTATAGCCAATTTGTGCGAGAATATGATCATTTCCAACTTATCCAAAAAGGGGTAAATGATTACATATCGATACAAAAGAGGATCTTTAGCACTAGCCACTTAAGCTTGTCGATCCAACAATTTGTAAGTATTTGTGTAATTCTTTTACAAAAGACCGGGTGGCTATATCTTCTTACTAAACTATACAAGCTTACCATTCTTTTGTATTTGTTGGTTTATATAGGAGACACTCGCAAAAAGACACTACTTAGAGGAAAAAGGAGAAGAATTCATATATGATGGAAGCTATGAATTCTTGAAGTCCGCGGCCACAGTATAGAGTTTGGCACAATTTGGATACATTCGGAAGTCATTATCTTATGAAAAGACGAGGGTACCCAAATATACCTCAATCTAAAACTTTTTCACCTATAAGTCCTTTCTCCGAAAGTGATTGTCTATGGACTGAGTCGAGACAATACAACTAATCGGTTCACACTTCGTGTGATCGTCTATGGATACAAGATCGAGACAATAAGACAACAAGATAACTTGCGTGATTGAGTATGGATACAAGATCGAGACAATACAACAACGAAGTATGATTACTTGATAACAGGTTCGGACTTAACCAAACACAATAGGATTGCTATCAAGTAATTAGGAATTAACGTTTGTGTATTTTACTTATAATTATAATAAAAACAATTATAATTGCGGATTTAGAAAATTAAAAGATGCAACAAGATTTTGTTAACGAGGAAACCACAAATGCAGAAAAACCCCAGGACTTTGTCCAGAATTGAATACTCTCAGGATTAAGCCGTTATACAAAATATAAACCAACTTCGTATAGTTGAGACCATGCAACTAAACATATAGTTCACCTAGTTCCGTCTGTATCCCTGCGCCTGCAACTTGTAAAAAGTCACGCACTTGGAACAATTCTTTTGGTTTGTATTCCAAGCAGTAAATGAACAACAAATATGTTCGGTAACAACTCTTTTCAATCAACGTGATATGAGTTTGACAAAAGGCTCTTCCATTTATCCCAATAAATTCCTTTGTCAGGTTCTTAGATCAATCTCTTAACAACTACCAAGGTAATTGTTTAGACTATGCAATCAATACTTTTAATCACAAAGAAACGTATCGATGCCAATTTACTCAACTAATCAATCAAGGTTATCACAAAGATAAACCGATTATAGTTGGATCCTCAACCGATCAAGTTTTGTGTACACCAAAGATTATGAACTCAAATAAGAAATCTTATTTTTCATAAAATCTTCTTAGATCTTTAATAAACAGCTGCACACAATCAACTTGAATCTCTTGTGATCAATCACACACAGAATGGAGTCTGTTAACAATGGATTATCACAAGACGTCTTTAGATCTACAAACAGTCTAAAGATCCTCGTCGATACTTCGATCTAGTTTGAGTGAATCTTATATCAGAAGAGAAGATTCTCAAGCATAAACAAACTAGGTGCAATCAAAGTTCAACAATCGTTAGTCAATCAAATCAATCGAAAACCAATAATAAACTGCAATTATCTAGTTTCCCACCAATGGTACTCGTAGAGATTCCCAATCCCAAAGAAGTCTTTAAAACGAGCGGTCGCAAGAGATTTCTCCTAATTAGGGTACTTTCCTCTCCGAATAGACGGCTCCACTACTAACAACACAATAGGTAGTTTTGCTGGCTCTGAGGATTAGTTTGCTCGAAATGCAAACTTCAATATTTATAGACCAAGGAAGTTTGGACACCAAGGAATTTCCAAAACCGAAAATATTCTCAAAATATGCAATATATTTACAAATTCGGTTTTCATAATTCCTGGAAATGCTCTGTCCAAATATTAAACGAAATCTCAGTAGAAAATCTCCAATTAGTAAATGCACATTACCGATTTTTATTTTTTAAAGATATGCATTTTAATTGCTGGAAATTAAAAGCATATAAAACTAAAAACCTTAATTAAAAGATTCTCAATTTATTTCGATCCGGGATTCTCCTCTAGTTATTAAGGAATATCTTTGAACAATAAAAGATAAGAATTACTGCACATGTTCAAAGTATGTCGATATCTTTACTTTGTAAATCCTTTTTCATATTTACAATCTTGGAACCGATTTTCCACACTTCCAAACAAGTTTAGAATTGGTTCATCTGACTTCCAAGAATTATGTGATTGATTATCCTATGAAATCACCATAATAGGTTTAACGGTTCTACCAAAACAAGTTTCGGTTCTACCTCCATGTGGGTACTAGGATCGGTCACACTAGCTTTCCAAAAATTGGTTGACTAGGTACTAGGATCGGTTACCATATAATTATGGTATTTAACTTGTAATCGGTTGCACAAGTCATAGGATCGGTTACCAATTACTAAGACTTGTTGTACCTCTTACAAGGATCGATTCCACATGCTTGTGATCGGTTGCACCTCTTACTAGGATCGGTTCCCCAATGTCTAGATTTGGTCATACCAATTATAATATATCAATCATGCCATCTCAGGTGATTACTTAAGATCGGTTTCACCAATGAAAGTCATACCAATACAAAAGTCAGGCATTGTGAATAGTTTTACCAAGATACATAAACAAGTTATGAGCGGTTATACTAAACACACACATTGGTAATCCAAAGATTTGCAATGAATAGCAATACCAATAAGCCTAACGATTTCCCTTTCGATTCATAAAACAAGTTTATGAATTGTACTTCCTTTAAACGAATGTAAAACATTGTTTCCTAGGACGAAATCTGCACCCATACCCATACATAATCACAATAGCATTCATACGATTATGTCGATGTCTTATATACGAAGTTCAAAAGATAGACGTTATACTCTGTGTTGTAATTCCTTAATACCATGTCTAACTAGAGTATAATCATTCACAGCTTCGCAGTTATGTTTTCAATATGCACGACTTGAAAGATACGTTAGGAATGAAACAGTTCAAGTCAAAAATTACTAACCTCAAGAGGAAGGATGATGTTGTCGTTGTAGCTCTTTACTTCTTCACATTCTTCAAGTCTTCACGTAATACTTGTAAGTCTCATATCCTAGTAACTTTCTAGCTAACCTATACGAAGGTGACTCTAGTAAATAATCAAGCGACTCTTTAAATGAGTTTTGGTTCACTAAAATATGGCAATCAAACTTGACATACCAATGCTTGGTGGGTTCAACCGAGTAATGCTCTAACATCTTATATTATCTACCGATTTTGTGAACATTTCCCTAAATTACTGTCTGATATTTGCTATAATCGGAAGTTAGTATGTTATGTAATCTACCGATTATGAGAATATCATCAAAGTTTGATTGTCAGAATAAGGTGATAATCGGAAGTTAGTATATTATTTAATCTACCGATTATGGGAATGTTCCAATTTCTCCAGGTTCTGAGTTCAAAATGCATATATTCGGAAATTTAGGAAAAACACTAAACTTCCGATTATTATATTCGGATGACAACACTATAACATTTTCAACCGATTATATCATATATCTTCACAAGATTTTTCAAAAAAACTTGTACAAAAAAGCCGGTTCAAATTACATGTTCTAAACATAACGATCAAACATCGTCATCATCCGAGGGGATCAGTTCGAGTAACTCATCGGGAAAGTTGTTGTTCATGACGCGATCCCAATCAACTATGTTGGACTCATATTGTTTCACCCAATCCTTGCAATGGTTCATTGGGAAGTAATCGTGCCACTTACTCAACGGAGGTAACGGACAATCTTTCTTTACCCTTAAACCGATACAATGCATTTCATTCACAAATGCCATAATGATTCTTCTATCTTTAACCGGCTCGTCGCAAACGGTTCTTGTGGGTGAAAACGTCATGCTAAGTCCATACATAGGAGGAACAAAGAAATGTACTACGCAATTCAAAGCGTCCACTAAGAGATATCCACATGTAGGCATTGTCATCCAATACTTGAATCCGACTGTCTTCAATACCTTTCGGCACTTTACACGCGCAATTAATTCTTTGAAATATTGTTCTTTGTCGTGTCTATCTCCTCGACTCATCATACATATAGAAATCCTTGTCCTTTATTAGTTGTACCACCATCTTATTTATTAAATATTGGCATTGGGTTACATCTTGGATAACTGCCTCGTCAAAGTGACCCGTTTGTTCTGTAGCGATGTGAAACCCACAATTGCCATCCCCATAAACCTCGTCGGTGGAAAAAACAAGTGGGGCAATGAGTGGAGGGATTTGTTTCAAATACTCTTCGATAATTGGATATGTGGTTCGATTTGGTATTTCATGAAGATCCCTAGGGAAACGAAGAGTACAATTCTTCCCTTTTATAGTCACAATTTCCATTGGTTGGATTTATTGCGAGGCGCCCATTTTCTCAACAAATTCTTCGACCACCTCGTCTTGACTTACTTGAGAAGGATCCGTAGAGACGGAGACCTTTGGTCTCACTTGTTGTGTGGTTGGTCCACTTTGATCCTTTCTTGGACGACCTCTTTTCTTAGGTTCCGACTCATCTTGAAATTCGGCTTCCGAACGCTCGTGCCTACACAATATTCTTTTATTAGACAAATACTCCTTCAACTCTTTTCTTTGGATGGTCCTCGAAACTTCGGTGTTGGGCCTACCAGCCCCATTTTGCTTAATAGGTTCATCAACCTCCTGTAAACAAGGGTGAAGGGTTTCTTCCAAGTTGTGCATCAATATTTTCTTATTGGTGCTATTTGATGTAGCGTAACGCTCGGCTATTCGTGCACACAATTCCGACTCAAAGAAAGACGGACCATCAACTACCGGGTGTAGATGGGGAAAAACAGTTCGCTGGTTTTTAGGGAATTGAAGAGTCAGGCGTGTTGTCGAGACTCCTCAACCGAGCAAACTGCTCGACCTCACACAGATGCACTGCAAAGGGAGTGCTTAGATTCGAGAGATCAATCTATAGGACTCCGGCCTAAACCAAGTCAATGGCCGTTCCAAAGTCAATTCGATCACAAAGAGGTAGATGGGTTGATCTGTAAGAGGGAAGCTGAGAATTGTATGGGATCAATGATGATCAAGGATTGTGGATGTGTTGAAGGTTTATGCAAGTTTTCTGTGAACTGTTGAGTTCAAAGTAAGTTCTGGTCGATTGATGGAATTTCTGAGAGGGATCACCTGAAAAATTGTTGTTCTCCAATCGTGGATCCAGAGACTTATTTATATTGTCAGAATAGCGAACACATTGGTCCCAGTAAGTGTGACGGTTTCATAAGTGGAAGAGTGGAAAAGTGGGTGATCGTGGTAAAACCAATTCCGTGTCATGTGGATACTTGGTTGATCGTCCACCCACTACTTTGCTAACTCCTTCAACCGTTGCACGACTTACTCACATTTCTCATTGTGGATGAATCCACGTGTCGTAGGCCGCCAGACCAAAACCCTAATTGTTATCCTTCATGTGACGTGATTGATGTCTCATCAATCATGGTGTCTGCATGACAAATGTGTGTTTAATTAGTCAGTTGTTGACTGTTTAGACAATGAGTCTAGATTTCGTTGAATTGAGCATGAGTGACGAATGCTCAGGGATTCATGGACCAAACATGTCTGTTGAGACGTATAGTTCTTTGAATGATGTTGACATTGCGCGTATTAACAAAGATGCTAAATTCGACGACTGAGCATCGATTCGATGAATTACTAAATATTGATAGTTGGATGAATATTTAAGCAACTGAGCAAGTATTGCTCAATTCGAAAAATCACTGAATATTGATAGTTGGATCAATATTCGAGCAACTGAGCAAATATTGCTCAATTCGACGATAAATTACTGAATATTGATAGTTGGATCAATATTCGAGCAACTGAGCAAGTATTGCTCAATTCGACAAATTACTGATAAATTACTGAATATTGATAATTGAATCAATATTCGAGCAACTGAGCAAGTATTTCTCAATTCAACGAATTATTTATTGGTGGCGTGACCCAATAAAATATTAATTAAAATATTGGTAGACTACCGAATATTATATAATTAATCCAGATGTTGATTGATGGATCAACATAAGTTTATTAGTGTTTGAACTCGCTCAAAATGATGATTTGTGGAGCGTTTGTTCGAAACCCTAATTTTTTGATCGATTGTTCGTCAATTGATGAATTGCTGAAAATATGCCATGAGTGAGGAAGGGACCGACCACATGGAATAATGGACGACCATGTGGTGCCCGAGTGCTTGAGTGAGCGTGCACCAGAATCCTTAGTTGATTGGTTGGTGAAATAATGATGATTAAATGCCGGTTTCATCATTTATTAAAATAGTGCTCGTCTGAGCATTAGGTGATAAAACCTAATTTATGGAGAAGTGAGGGACCGGCCAAGAAGGCATGAAACCGGCCCTTGTGGTGTGGCACCAGCTGATGGTCGATTGAGCAAATCCCAAGTTGGTTGGAATGAGTTTGGACCCAATATGAGCAATTGAGCAAATTAGGTCAAAATTATAAGAATTTGTGGGATCGTCTCCTTGCAAGCCTTAGGGACGGCCTTGGCCGGTCAAGGAAGCATGCCCGTGTCACCATAATGTCCGTGTCTCAGTCCTGAGAGCTTCAGTATTTTCTGATGTGCGTTTGAGCAATATCTTGAATTTTCAGAAGAGTTCGGTCTTTGACTGAAATTCTCGATTTTGCTCGAACGAGCAAGTAGAACTTTGCTCGTTTGATCAAAAATTTGGAAAATATTAATATAGTGATATATTTTAATATTTGGCGTGAGTAGCCTAGTCGGTCACGTGACCTTTTTTGGCCTTTTCATGGTTTGAGCAATATTTGAGAAAATATGAAGAAACAATGATATTTTGCTCAAATGGAGGAGTTTCATGAGATGAGAGAAATAATAATTATGAAAGACTAGGGATTGTAAGGTGTGGGACCGGCCACGGCTAGGTCATGGCCGGACGTCTAGGTTGCATGGTCCCGCAACACCTTTCCCTATTTTTATTATATTTCATGAAACCGTGAAAATATGGAGAAACCATGAGTTTTGCTCAAACAAGGAAAATTGCTAGAATAAAGGAGTTTTCATGAGTTCACGAAAATAATAGAATAATTAAAATAAAGGAAAAAGGGCGTGGGGGACTGGCCCCGACGGCATGACCGTTCGGCCGGTGGGCCCGGTCCCATAGGCGTCACTTTATTATTTTAATAATATTTTCTCTCACCTATTTCGTGTAGGATTCCTCATTTGTCCATATTTTTGAATGCTCGTTTGTGCATTTGGGTGCTCGTTCGTGCATCATTGTTGAGTACACTTGCACAATTTTATGGGGCTTACTCGGTGATAGTCCAGATGCCCGGTTGTTGAGTATTTATTACTAATTCATGAAACTGAGTAATAAAAGTGAGTAGTTATTTATTATCAATCCATAGGATCAGCCGTGGATTCGACCATGAATTCGGGATAATAAAACGAGTATTACCATTCCATGGGATCGTGGATTCGACCACAGAATCGGAGTAATGAAATTATCTATTACTATTCCATGAGATCAGCCGTGGATTCGATCATGAAATCAGAGTAATGAGATTATCTATTACCATTCCATGAGATCAGCCATGAATTCGATCATGAAATCAGAGTAATGAGATAAAATAGATTATCTTCTAGGAATTCAGTGGTGAATGTCACGGTAGAATTGATCTATTGCAGAAGGGATATTAGTCAGTTAAAGCGTCATACCCGTTCTGAAAGGTGCATAGTCAGGAAACAACAAGTGTTGCCTAAGTCCTGAAGGCGTTAATGCTCTCAATCTTACGGAGAATCGCCTAGATCTATACACGGTCTCTCTACATAGTCAGGGAATAGTGAGTGTCACCGACGTCCTGAAGGCGTTATTGCTCTCAATCTTACGGAGAACCTCCCAATCGTTCTTCTATGTAGAGGAGGGTATCTCTATGTAGTCAGGGAACAACGAGTCACTGACGTCTTGAAGGCATTATTTCTCTCAATCTTACGGAGAACCGCCAAATTATGTTATTCTACATAGAGAACATGATGAAATGCGAGGTATCGAACGCTCAGCTAGTGGAGGCCTTTCGAGAAACATATGCATCATGTCTCGTAAAATATGAATCGTCACATGCCGGAAGCCGTGCCAGAAACATGCAGTATCATGATTTTACGATTTTAACCTTTGTCGAAAATCCAACATCAACATGAAGTTCCCTGCTTAGTGAGGGACAGTCATGTTCTGCAATAAGCATTAGATGGTGATTTTCATTTGACGAGATCAGTGGTTGAACTCGGTCGTTCAAAAGTATTCTCAGAATCCTCGATTTGCTCCAATGGTGTCATGTACGAGCAAATGCTCAGGTAAGGACCCTGATAGCAAGATAAAGTGTCATCTCGTGAGCACGGAGAGATGAAGCACCGCTGATTTGGTCGGTCAAAAGTCCAATTTTGGTCGGTTTAGTATTTACGGGCCCGATCCCAAAAAGGAAACCCGTGTTTTATTAGGTTTTGGAAATAAAATTAATATAAAAGGGAAGAACCCTAATAAAAAAAATTAGTGATTGACCGAACAACTCTTCCTCAGCCTCTCACACTCGAGCAAATCAGGAAATTTTTTTTTCTTTTCGCCAGAGCCGGCCGTCGCCATCACCGTCCGACGGAATTCCGACCAACTCCGACCGTTTTTAGGTAAGCGTTTTTTTTTTTTGCTGTTAATTGATGAGTTGTTCAAAACAAAATTTTATGTATGCATGCATGTGTAAGATTCATGAAGAAATTATTTTAGAAAACGTATGCTCGTTCGTTAGTTAGTTTACGAAGCGAGCAATGATCCCTAATATGGAAGAGATACATATATTATTGAATAGACATGGTCTAGTTGCAGTAGAGAAAATTTTGTTTATAAGGTTTCATGAAAATCCAAAAAAAAATTCGAGGCATGAACTTTCACACAAATACCTTTAGGTTCGTATGTAGTAGTTCGTAGTTAAAGTAATAAACAGTAATCCTAAGATATTTTTGAAATAGACCTGCACTTCATGATAAAATTTTGCATGTGAACTTTCAAAATTTTATTTGGAAATATGTGGGTTTTACAAAATAGAAAAGACCCTCGGTTCATATATAAACGCTCGTTTGAGCAAAAATAAGATTTTTTTTTTATTAACTCGCGTAAAAGAGTTTTTTTTTTTTTGAACATACGTGAGTTTTTTTTTTACTTTTTGATAAAAAATCAAATAGCAATTTTTGAGTAATTGTTAGAGATAAACAATTGTATTTTATGATTTTATGATGTGTGTTTGGGCATAAAATCATGAAACGTTCACATGAAGGGTTTATGTGAATTGTTCGTAGTTTCGTGAAAAGTCAGTGTTGACTCTTGAATGATAGATTTTGCTCATCTTCGCAGGTTTGAAGGAGTGAGCAAGCTTTTTAAAGTTTTACTTTATTATCATTAAGTTCGTGAAACGTGAATAATAGGTAAGAGTTAAGGATTACCATTTTTGTAGACGTTGATGTGAGCATCATAATTATGTTGTTGCTTTAATTCCATTGTGTTGATGAAATTCGTGTATGGATGTCACAACAACTTTGCAAAGATGACTCAGTCCCATGGTAGCACTTCTGAAGATGATGTTTCTAGAGAAGACACTTCCAGAGAGGATATTTCTACAGACGCGTCTTCCAGAGATGATGGTTCCTCCAGAAACGATGATTCTAGGACCTCTCAGGAGAAAGAGGAAACTCCCAAAACCAAAAACATTCCAAATGCTGAGGACGAATTCTTTGTGTATCTGTACAGGCCTGAAAAACGTCCCTTAGGCTCCTCGTTTCGGCTACTTATAAATCCCAGGAGAACTACTCAGAACAAGTTGGTATCTCCTCCTGCAATAACTCGGTTCTGTTTGCAAGGGAAACACTATTTGGCTTCACATGTGGAACTCAAACTTTCCCGGAAGCCTTTGACACATTTCTCTGGATGGGCTAAACATATGCTAGATCATAGTCGTGTAAGGACCTTGTTGGATCGTGCACAGGTGACACGAGATATTCAAGCTGCTGGAGATTTAATCATTAATCATGATATACCAGGTATTGTGTCTTTGCTTGCTCGTTGGTGCATTCCTACTCATACTTTCATATGCAGATGGGGGGAATTCACCATTACTTTAGAGGATGTAGTCCCTTTGTTGCATCTTCCAGTCACTGGCAATTTCCCTGAAGAGCTCTCACCAGAGGAGAATGTAATATCTGACGTATTAACGGCTAAAATGCAAGAATTCAACGAGTCGCCCAAAGTTTGTTATGCTCAATGGTTGAAATATTGGTGGCCGAGAGATGGAGTCCCTGAAGAACCCGTTGATGGTACCCTAACCATTGCTGCTTTCTTATGCTTGTGGCTCTCTAGAGACATTCTTGAAGATAGCAGGCATTTGTTGAAACCATTTGTGATTCCTTTCGCCATAAATATAGCTAAAGGTGAGAAACTTCCCATTGGTAGTCTATTTTTGGGTTCACTGTTTGCCAATTTAGACTCCTTAGTTATAGACTCCAGTGTTTCCAACGACTTCATGAAAGTCGAAACATATGCTAATACTATGTTCCTCCAAGTTTTGATGTGGGAGAACCTTGAGAGTTATGCTCCAATTCCTCGTAGTGTTTTGAAAGGACGCAATGTTGATACTCGTCATGCTTTCCTCGAGACAAATAATGCCAGTATTATGTGTTGGTCTACAAAGCAGCTACAATACAAGATACACCTTACTGATATCTTGGACATTGAGTCTGAGTTTAACTTTCGCACTTGGGTATCGGTTCCTCCTCTTTTCTCACAATTGATCACTTTCAATACTTCTGAAGAAAATGTCATATTGAAGACTGGTGCCGGTTTGAGTGATGGGGAGAAATCCTTTATATTGAGTTGCACTCCCGGGTACTTAGTATCAGTAATGCACGGAGAAGTCCAGGTAGAAGAATATAACATTGATAGAGCAGCTCGACAAATGGGTGTCGATCAGTGTATTTCAGGTCATCGAATGAACAAGCCATCAGTTGAGCATCTGAAGGCTTACTTAGATTGCACCCATGTGGAAGGAAATAATTATTTATTCCCCTGCTTTGACCGAGATACCTACGGAACTCCGGGTTACATAGACTTCTGGCGTCAACAACTTGAGCGTTTGTATAAGTTTGCAATGGATGTTAAGTCTCCGGCACGAGAATTTCCTTCCCCTGACATGATTTTTGATCGACCAAGGTTGAGATATCTTTCCGGTGGTGACAAAAGGAAAACGCCTCCAGAATGTGTACAGGTAAGTATTTCCTTCATGATTTTGACAAAAGCATAATAATTGCGCCTTAATTATTTATTGATTTTGTGGTAGGATGGTCGTGCTATGAGATCTCGAATCCATGTAGACTTCTTATACCTTCAAGAAAGTCCCCAGCTGCTTGTTTGTTGAGTTGTTAGCACTTCCCTTATCGTTGCGATTTTCTTGTCCATGTAATTAGGATCCCAAAAGATTATTGTTAATTTGTTCAGAATTTTGTTCCATCGGTTATTGACGGTCTTCATCATTCTTCTATAAGAAAAATCCAGGAATCCATCATTGATGGAGAGGTTGATGTGAGTATCCTTTTGTGTAAGTAATTATGGAATTTCCTTGAATGAAGTAATGACAATTGTTGTTGATGCATCCAGGAGGAGATTTTTGTGGAAATCCGACATGGCCAGGTTACTCATTCGTCTTCGAATAGTAGTGAGATAGATAATCTTCAAGAATTGGGACCGAATTGAGGTAATGGTGTTCCCAATGCTGATACCGACCATATTAACCCTTCGAATGACTTGGAAATCCCTCAAGTAAGTATACAACTCATATTCTCTTCATAGAAGTATAATATTGCTGATTTGAGATTGAATGAATGAGAATCCTCATGAATGAATGAAGAAACTTTAGTGAAATACGTCACCAGAAATTTCAGAACTCAGCTTTTTAGAAAAAACGCCATAAAATCTTCATATGATGTCAGATTTTTCGCAATCTACCATGTATCCTTATGCCCAGAGAATTTCCAAGCTTAACAAAGAAGCTTTTTAAGTTTTGAGCACGTTTAGGGGCCGAAATCAGCAAAACAGTAAACTTCCAGGAGACTTTCAGGAACTTTTCAGATGGCATGTAGTCCAATGTTTTAGCCACACCTCCTTACCCGTTTATCCGATTGCTATGAAATTTTGATATGTTATAGAAAACATCCATACGAAGAGAACGGTATATGACTCAACCTTAAATTCCTTACCAATTGATCCCAGTTCGTCGTCTTACACAGGGAAGCATAAAATCTCTTCAGTCGGGCTTATTGAAAAACGTGTTTCATGACTTCCACACTATTTTCTCATGTCTTGGATTCATAATAAAGAACTTAGATAGTATTAGTTCACTTACATGCTGTATTTTATGATTGCCTTTCGTTTCCATGCTCGAATTTCTCTAATCTCATGTAATCTTCGTATTAGGTACCAAATACCGAAGTTGAGAATAATGGAGCAAATGATGATTCGTTACAATTTGAGCAAACCTCTATGGAATAAATCCGAGTCAAAGTAAGTTGAATATAGGCGAGGGAAGCTGCGTAGATCTTTGATACCCAAGGCCTCACCGCATTCCAAGGCGGCGCAGTCACGCATTCAACTCACAGAAACCATCAAGAACTTCGAAGTATGCTCAAAAGAGTAACCAATATTTTTCGAACGACTTTCCTATTAAGCTCGTTACCCTATAGGTCTCGTTCTATTCCAAATTTTAGGTTTAGGTTCGCGTTTGGTTTTGTTTTCCTAAGGCGGGCAAGAAGAGAACGGTGATGAAATCCGAACCCTTATCTTGTATGGCCAGTCCTTTCCCTTTACTAGGAAATTAAAGCAGCCGTTTTCAAGTCCTCAGCATATATGCAAACGAAGGAATACAGTAACTCGCTGACAGGGGATTCGCGAGTGTTTCGAAAAACTAACCTCCCGTTCCAGACGGGGGATGAACCGCTGAAGTCGACTCGGGCCACAACTCCAATGTCGTGTACGAACCCGAGGGGCCGAGGTGATATCGTAATCACCGTCCTTCTCTGCAAACAGTTTAATATTTAATACTACCCTTCCGTAGGGTATAAAAATAAAAGAATGTCCAAATGTCCAAGTCCAAAGTTCAAAAGAAAAGGAAAGTCTAAAAAATATAATAATAATAATAAAAAAATGTCTCTCTTTTTTTTTCTCTCTTTTTTTAATAAAAACAAAAAAAAAATTCTTCTTTCGCTCCTTTCGCTTTGTCTTTTACTCCATGTCTTTAAGTATTCACCAAATCTTTGGCAAAATTTTCTTTCGCTTCCAATTCCAAAATCTGTAAGGAAAAGACAAAAACCCAAAAATGTAAAGAAGAACAAATAAAATAAAAACAAATAAAAACCTAAAAAAAATATCTAAAAACTCTAGCCTAAAGACAAGTCCGCGTCGGTGGCGCCAAAAATTTGATGTGTTTTCAAAGTTGTTGTAGATAGTGATAAAAGGTTTGTTTTAAGACTTGTGAAGGAAATAAATTTTAGACTTAATAAAATTTTAAAAACAAAGAAAACTTATTACAAAATTGACTTCAAGATATTAGAAAACAACCAAGACACTGACTTCACTATTACACATGAATAAATTATGGTAAACAATCCAAAACTCTAATTATCTTTTAAGACTCTTATTTCTTAATTCACAAATAATCTGGAATATTCTCAAAAATTAATTGTATCCCTAAGCATAGATTATCTAAACAAAGCATAACCTATCTAATTGAATCACAACTAATGAAGAAATTTTTTGCAAACAATTAAAAACTCTGCAAAAGCAGTGATTGAGTGAATTATAAATTATAAATTAGAGGAAATAAATGATTACCAATTATTCATGCGTAAATAGCTTCCTCACTTCCTTGGTTGTGGGAGAAATTAGCCTCTCATCATGTTGGAAACACGCTCAAAAGTTGATTTCATTTATGCTCAAAGATGGGTTTACAAATGATGAAAAGGGAGAAACGTAATGAAAACCGGGTTTGTAACAGTTATATGTGTTACTGTTTCTCTAAGACCCACGGTTCTGTGTCACTGTCACTGTTGCAGATAAGTCTTCCCTAGTGTCGTTGTTATTGTGCAAATAAGTCTGTCGCTCCACTGTAGCATGAACGACGGTTCTATGTGGGTCGTTGTTCTTCGTGTGTTCTTCACCAGCAGCAACAATGGAGTTCTCTCAACTTTGATTTCTCGCCTCTGTTGTCTTCTAAAGTCTCCCTCAATATCCCCCCCGTTCATCTCTTCTATCCCAGAAACTATTTATAACCCAACAGCCTCAAAATATCACGCAATAACTTCATCGAATTCTCCATTACTCGGCATTGATGAAAAATATTCTCGAGAATATTTTCTTCCTTTTTAGCTCTTCCACGCGTATAAAACTACTGAATCTTCCTCATTTAACTTCTCCACGCTTCTGCAGATACCCAGCTCAATCCAAACACGATCAGCACACGTTTAACCATGCTGTAATCCCGTGAATATCTTCTTCCGTGTACGTGCTGCCCTGTTTTCTTCTCACGGATTTTTCAGCCAAATTTGATCGAAACAAACACCCATACCAACTTTGTTATGACATATCACGTCTACCCATTAAGTTTCAGCCCTTTAGTCTACTCAGAACTCCTCAAGAATCGATCCAAAGTTACACAGTTGAGAATAAAATTTTCCCGCCAAAACGAATTTTTGAAATGTTGAAGATGGTCCCCCTAACCAAACTGGGGGTGCGAATAGCAGCTGCCCAAATGAGGTGCCCCTTATCCAAATTGAGGGTTCCTTTAGTACTTTTATCTGGGAATCCAAATAGCACTTTTTGAGCAACTTTTTCCACACAAGTATATTTCTCCAAAAACACCTACAAACACACAAAGCATCAAAATTAGTACAAAAATCGAGCACTAACAATAGAGACATTGAGTACAATTTAGACACAAAAATGTGTCTATCAAATACCCCCAAACTTATTATTTGCTAGTCCTCGAGCAAAATTAATCTAGAAAATAACCGATTTAATCTCGGGAGGGTTTACCAGAGGTGTACCCACAAAACCATTACTTCTAATTGGTCACAAGTATCCAAACAGCTATGAGGACATACATATTCTCAACCTAACTCCAAGTAACTAGAATGCCAGAGAAATTAAAGGTGTCAGCTCTAAAACTGACTGAAGAAAAGGGGAGACACATCCGCAACACTGCTAGATAAAGAGATATCCGCTACACAGCTAGATAAACATTGTAAAATGCGTCCGCTGCTTTACAGCTGGATAAGATTAGGAGAGAGATAAAGATGAGAGGGACATCTGCTACACAGCTGGACTAATTACGTGTGATGACTTAAACCAGTGCTAGAAAGATCTTGTGCCAGATTGAAAGCGGACTAACAAAGCAACCAAATGTATCTTTCTTCGACTGTCTCATAATGCTCAGTAGAAACAACGTCTTCTTCGGTCTTCAACTGTTGATGATAAACTATCGAACCTCATAGAACCTTGACAATTAAATCTTCTCTTAGATTTCTTGTTTGACTTATAAATTTCTACTTCCCTTTGGCCTTATTGAACAAAACGTAACGATGATTTTTTTTTTTTCATTTTTTTTTTTTTTTGGAAACAAAAATTACAAGACAACAATTTACATGGCCATGAGAGGACTTTCAAAACTTGGATCTTCGCAACTTGTGATGTCTTGGTATCATGGATTCTAACAACTTATATCATTTGCTCTTATAACTTCAACTTTGATTTTTGAATTATTCTTTTCTATTGTTGCTTCTAAACCTAAAACGTCTTCAACTTTCTTCATAGATTTTGATGTCGCTCCGCTGGTTGATGATGATAAGTTTCTACTGAGAGAGAGTCGCAATCCAGTAGCTAAGACTACATTGTGAGGTTGCTTTGTCTTTCTGGCATTTCCTGACCTACTTGCCTTTCCATCATGTATGGTTAGGTCCATCACAGTTACCCTCTAAAAGGAACAAGTTCTCTCCTGAATTTCAAGGATCTCAATGTCTTTTTCTCTAATGTCTCAAAAGGTTGTTATCCCTAGCATTCCAATTTCTATATTTTCGGTGAGAAACAGTATGTAAACTTAGCTAACCGGATACCATGTGACGCTAGAAGTTTCAAAAGTGCAACTAAAAAGTTCTTCCCCACCCCCAAACTTAAATCTAACATTGTCCTCAATGTTTCTAATGAAACAGCAATACCAAAAGTAAAATAACACGGGGAGAAGTTGGAAAGATAGTACCTGGGTGAAGAAATCAAAAACTAATATACAACATACAACTTCCTCAATGGTCAATCAAGGGTAAACAGGGTCCTCCAGAGGGACCTCCTCAACATCACCTGTAGGAAAGGGCTCTAAAAAAGGTTTCAATCTCTGACCGTTAACCTTCGAAGAACTACTACCATCCGGTGTCTCAATTTCAACAGCTCCATGAGGAAAGACAGTGCGAACAATAAAAGGACCCGTCCACCGAGAATGTAACTTCCCAGGGAAAAGATGTAAACGGGTATCATACAGAAGAAATTTTTGACCTGGAGAAAATGACTTCCATAAAATATTTCTATCATGCACAAGTTTCATTTTGTTCTTATACTCCTTCGCACTATCGTAATCATCTATACGAATCTCGTCCAACTCATTGAGCTGGAGTTTCCTATGGGATCCTGCCTTGTCAAGTGAAAAATTTAGTTGCTTAACAGCCCAATAAGCTCCATGTTCTAACTCAACAGGTAAATGACATGCCTTGCCATACACAAGCCGATAAGGCGACATTCCAATGGGGGTCTTAAACGCAGTACGGTAAGCCCATAAGGCATCAGTAAGCCTAGACGACCAGTCTTTCCGATTAGGATTAACTGTTTTCTCTAATATACGTTTTATTTCCCTATTGGAAACCTCTACCTGACCACTAGTCTGCGGATGATACGGGGTAGCTACCTTATGTGTAATACCATATTTCTTCATCAGAAGCCTAAAAGGTCCATTACAAAAGTGCGACCCTCCATCACTAATTATAGCTCGCGGTGTACCAAAACGTGTAAGTATATTATTTTTCAAGAACTCAATCACAACCCTATGGTCATTGGTTTTACACGCAACCGCCTCAATCCACTTAGAGACATAGTCTACGGCGACAAGGATGTATAGGTTACCAAAAGAATTAGGAAACGGACCCATAAAGTCAATCCCCACACATCAAAGACCTCAACAACTAAAATAGGGTTCAAGGGCATCATGTTCCTACGGGAAATGGTTCCTAATTTCTGGCAACGCTCACAAGTAACACAGTAAACTATGGGAGTCTTTAAACAACGAAGGCCAATAGAATCCACACTGCAATATATTAGCAAGCAGTTCTTAGCACTAAAGTGACCCACAAGCATGATCATGACAAAAGGAAAATACTATGGACTGGTCACTCTCAGGTATACATCTCCTATAATCTGGTATGGACAATACTTAAACAAATAAGGATCATCCCAAAAGAAGTGCTTAACCTCGGCTAAAAACCTAGAACGATCTTGTTTACCCCAATGTTGGGGCATTCGACCAGTAACAAGATAATTCACTATATTCGCATACCAAGGTGCTTGGGTAACAAAGAACAGTTGTTCATCAGGAAACTATCCCTTATAGGAAGGGATTCATCATGGGAATCAACAACTAGCCTAGACAAGTGGTCTGCTACTACATTTTCGGCACCTTTTGTCTCTAATGTCTGGAGAAAACTCTTGCAACAAAAGTATCCACCTAATCAATCTAGGTTTCGTATCCTTCTTAGACAAAAGATATTTCAAAGCAGCATGATCAGTATATATGACGATCTTAGAACCTAAGAGATAGGGTCTAAACTTGTCTAAGGAAAACACAATGGCTAACAGTTCTCTGGTAGGTAGTGGTATAGTTCAACTGGGCATCATTCAGAGTTTTGCTAGCATAGTAAATCACATGAAGTAATTGTTTTCTCGCTGACCTAGCACAACACCAATAGCATAATCTGAAGCATCACACATGATCTCAAAGGGTAAGTTCCAGTTGGGTGCCTGGACTATGGGGGCGGTAGTGAGTAAAGTCTTAAGCTTCTCAAAAGCCTCTAAACAAGCATCAAAGACAAACTTAACATCTTTTGCAAGCAAGTTGCAAAGAGGTCTAGAAATCAAGCTAAAATCCTTAATGAATCGACGATTAAAAACCTGCATGCCCTAAGAATGACCTAATATCTCTTACGGTTTTTGGGACCTGTAAAGTCTTGATAAGGTCAACTTTGGCTTTATCTACCTCTATACCCTTAGAAGATACGATATGCCCTAAGACAATTCCTGATCGAACCATGAAATGACATTTCTCCCAATTAAGCACTAGATTCTTTTCCTTACACCTAGTCAACACTAATGACAAATGATGCAAGCACTCATCGAAAGACGAACCAAACACTGAAAAATCATCCATAAAGACCTCTAAAAACTTTTCTACCATATCGGAAAATATGCTCATCATGCAATGCAATGAAAAGTCGCAGGGGCGTTACATAGCCCGAAAGGCATGCGTCTATACGCAAAGGTACCAAAGGGACAGGTAAAAGTAGTTTTTTCTTGGTCTTCTGGGGCAATACGATCTGATTGTAGCCTGAGTAGCCATCTAGAAAATAGTAATGACTATGTCCAGCTAATCTCTCTAGCATTTGGTCGATAAAGGGAAGGGGAAAGTGGTCCTTCCTAGTGACCTTGTTCAATTTCCTATAGTCAATACAAACACGCCAACCCGTGGTCACTCGGGTCGGGATTAACTCATTGTTATCATTCTGGACTACAGTAATACCGGATTTCTTGGGAACAACCTGAACGGGGCTGACCCACTTACTGTCTGAAATGGGGTAGATAATGCCTGCATCAAGCTTAAGAACCTCGGTTCGAACTACTTCTTTCATATTAGGGTTTAGTCTTCGTTGCATCTCCCTAGAAGGTTTGGTATCTTCCTCTAAATAGATCTGATGCATACAAACAGTAGGACTTATACCCTTAATGTCTGCTATGGTCCACCCTAAAGCTTCCTTGTTGTTTTGAAGGACGGTCACTAGCCTACTTTCCTGATCACTATCCAAGTCGGAAGCAACAATCACAGGTAAAGTCTCAGACGGGCCTAAAAACACATACTTCAGGGTATCTGGCAATGGTTTTAGGTCCAACTTAGGAGGCTCTTCTAACGAAGGAACGAGGGTAGACTTAGAAACTGGTAGTGGTTCGAACTTAGGTTTCCATCCGTTACTAATGTCTAACAAAGGGGTTGAATCTAACAAAGCATTCACCTCATTAATCACATTATCATCATCGAAATCAATCCCAAAGTGAGCTAGGCATTTCTCTAACGGATCTTCTAACAAAGTGTTTGGTAATGACTCCTCAACTAATGTTCCTATCATGTTTACCTCTTCTATGCTCGAGTCATCTAGTTCAGAGGGTAACTTACTAATATGAAAGACGTTCAGCTCAATAGTCATATTACCAAAAGACAAGTTCATAATACCAGTTCGACAATTAATGATCGCATTGGATGTTGCTAAAAATGGGCGACCTAAAATCACTGGTATCTGGTTCTCTGGGTCAGGGACAGGTTGGGTATCTAGGATAACAAAATCCACTGGATAAATAAACTTGTCGACCTCAATAAGAACATCCTCGATCACACCACGAGGAATTTTAACGGACCTATCAGCTAACTGAAGTGTCATCTGGGTAGGTTTCATATCACCAAGTCCTAGCTTGAGGTACACATGGTATGGAAGTAAATTCACACTGGCTCCTAAGTCAAGCAAAGCTTTCTCAACACGGTATTTACCTATTGTGCAAGAAATGGTAGGGGACCCTGGGTCTTTATACTTAGGAGTAGTGGTATTCTGAATAATGGAACTCACGTGACTAGCTAGGAAGGCTTTCTTTTGGACACTAAGCTTACGCTTTCGTGTACACAAGTCCTTAAGAAACTTAGCATAAGCGGGAATCTGCTTAATCGCATCCAACAATGGTAGGTTGATAGTAACCTGCTTAAAAACCTCCAATATATCATTAAAGTTCGACTCGCTCTTAGTTGGAACTAGCAGCTGGGGAAACGGGGCTCTGGGAACAAAGCCGGGCTCAGCAGGACCCTCATTGGTCTCTTTAGAGACTCTATCAGTCTCCTCATTTTCTGGCTCAGAAGGGTGTAACTAGAGCATGTTCACTATCAGGCATGGCAACCTTATTGTCAACTTTCTTTCCACTCCTAAGGGTTGTAATAGAGTTCACATGATTGTACGATTTCTCTGCTTTAGGATTGGGTTGAGTTTGACTAGGAAACTTACCTTTTTCCCTTAAAGATTCATTTATCTGACTAACCTGGTTTTTTAACTCGGAAATAGCTTGGGAGTTAGCATAACCTATATTTTTACTTTCTTCTATCCCTTGAGCAACCATTAGGTTGATCTTATCAGAGTTTTTAATAAACGAGGCTAGAGTGTCTTCTAAACTTGTGATCTTTTTATCCGAAGGGTTCTGAAACTGGGGTTGACCTGAAGAGTTCTTAGCATAATCAAAACCTGGCAGAGGCTGAGAATTACTAGACTGACCTTGACTCTGGCCCTTAGACCAAGAAAAATTAGGATAGTTTCTCCAACCAGGGTTGTAGGTTTCTGAGTATGGGTCAAACTTCTGACGGTTCTCAAACCTAGCGTTGTTATAGACAGCATGGGCTTGTTTTTCACTAACACGACCTTCCCAAAACGAGTTATTGGGCTCTACTCCACAACTAGAGACTTGAGCCGCTCTAATCCTATCATCAGGTTCAACAAGAGACCTATAATTATGCTGATTCAATTCCAAAGCTTCTAACCTTCTAGACAAAGAAGCAAACTTAGCATCTGACTCGAAGCTTGTATCTACCACATTGGTGCTACTTCTATTGACCAAGAGTCTTTTAGGGGGTTCAACACAAGACTCCCACTATTGGGATTTTTCAGCAATAGCTCCTAAGAAGGTAAAAGAATCATCAGCATTTTTACTGGTGAACTCACCAGCGCACATAGACTCGACCATGGCTTTGGTCGAATAGTCTAAACCATTATAAATAATCTCAACAAGTTTCATCTTATCAAATCCATGGTGAGGACATTGGGATAGGAGATCATTGAATCTCTCTAAAAACCTATAAAGAGACTCTCCCTCTTGTTGCACACTAGCACTAATTTTCTGCCTAACAGCTGCAGTTTTATGCTTAGGGTAGAATTTCATATAGAAAGCAGCAACAAGTTCCTGCCATGTTTCAATGGACTCAGGTGGTAGGTTGTTCAGTCAGGTCTTGCCTTTATCTCTTAAGGAAAAGGGAAACATCTTAAGTTTAAAAACTTCATCAGTGAGGTCTTTTATTCTAACTGTCCCACATATTTCCTCAAAGTCCCTAATATGAAAATAAGGGTTCTCATCATCTTTTCCTAAGAACATAGGGATCATCTGAAGAATACTAGGTTTTATCTCGAAATTAGCCGTACTGGCTGGAAATTTAATGCACGAAGCTCGGTTGGTCCTAGTTGGGAACATGTAATCTTTCAAAGTTGTCATCGCTGGCACATCTGAAGTACTAGGGGTACCTTCCTCACGAAGAGAGAGATTCTCAAAACTAAAGTTTCCAAAAACGGGGCTCTCAAAAGAAGAGTCTTCGAGCTCTATGCTTTCACAAGAAGAACTTCTAGGCTCGTCACTAATCAAACGGCCAAAAGTATTTATTTTCCAATCCCTTTCGAGCATACACTAGAAAAACAAAAGAAAAAGAAAAGTCCTAAAAGGAAGGGAAGTTCTATGCAAACACAAACAAGGCTGACTCCACCACGGCAAACCTACTGATTTCTAGCAAACAAAAAGCATGATGGCTCCACTTAGATTGTTTCTAGACCAGCTTCTAATCCTTCGAATGGAAATTCGTTACAATTTGAGCAAACCCCTCTGGAATCAATCCGAGTCAAAGTAAGTTGAATAGAGGCGAGGGAAGCTGCGTAGAGCTTTGATACCCAAGGCCTCACCGCATTCCAAGGCGGCGCAGTCACGCATTCAACTCACAAAAACCATCATGAACTTCGAAGTATGCTCAAAAGAGTAACCAATATTTTTCGAACGACTTTCCTATTAAGCTCGTTACCCTATAGGTCTCGTTCTATTCCAAATTTTAGGTTTACGTTCGTGTTTGGTTTTGTGTTCCTAAGGCGGGCAAGAAGAGAACGGTGATGAAATCCGAACCCTTATCTTGTATGGCCAGTCCTTGCCCTTTACTAGGAAATTAAAGCAGCCGTTTTCAAGTCCTCAGCATATATGCAAACGAAGGAATACAGTAACTCGCTGACAGGGGATTCGCGAGTGTTTCGAAAAACTTACCTCCCGTTCCAGACGGGGGATGAACCGCTGAAGTCGACTCGGGCCACAACTCCAATGTCGTGTACGAACCCGAGGGGCCGAGGTGATATCGTAATCACCGTCCTTCTCTGCAAACAGTTTAATATTTAATACTACCCTTCCATAGGGTATAAAAATAAAAGAATGTCCAAGTCCAAAGTCCAAAAGAAAAGGAAAGTCTAAAAAAAATAATAAAAAAAAAATGTCTCTCTTTTTTTTCTCTTTTTTTTAATAAAAACAAAAAAAATTCTTCTTTCGCTCCTTTCACTTTGTCTTTTACTCCATGTCTTTAAGTATTCACCAAATCTTTGGCAAAATTTTCTTTCGCTCCCAATTCCAAAATCTGTAAGGAAAAGACAAAAACCCAAAAACGTAAAGAAGAACAAATAAAATAAAAACAAATAAAAACCTAAAAAAAAATATCTAAAAACTCTAGCCTAAAGACAAGTCCGCGTCGGCGGCTCCAAAAATTTGATGTGTTTTCAAAGTTGTTGTAGATAGTGATAAAAGGGTTGTTTTAAGACTTCTGAAGGCAATAAATTTTAGACTTAATAAAAATTTAAAAACAAAGAAAACTTATTACAAAATTGACTTCAAGATATTAGAAAACAACCAAGACACTGATTTCACTATTACACATGAATAAATTATGGTAAACAATCCAAAACTCTAATTATCTTTTAAGACTCTTATTTCTTAATTCACAAATAATCTAGAAAATTCTCAAAAATTAATTGTATCCCTAAGCATAGATTATCTAAACAAAGCATAACCTATCTAATTGAATCACAACTAATGAAGAAATTTTTTGCAAACAATTAAAAACTCTGCAGAAGCAGTGATTGAGTGAATTACAAATTATAAATTAGAGGAAATAAATGATTACCAATTATTCATGCGTAAATAGCTTCCTCACTGCCTTGGTTGTGGGAGAAATTAACCTCTCATCATGTTGGAAACACGCTCAAAAGTTGATTTCATTTATGGGTTTACAAATGATGAAAAGGGAGAAACATAATGAAAATCGGGTTTGTAACAGTTATATGTGTTACTGTTTCTCTAAGACCCACGGTTCTGTGTCGCTGTCACTGTTGCAGATAAGTCTGCCCTAGTGTCGTTGTTACTGTGCAAATAAGTCTGCCGCTCCACTGTAGCATGAACGACGGTTCTCTGTGGGTCGTTGTTCTTCGTGTGTTCTTCACCAACAGCAACAATGGAGTTCTCTACAACTTTGATTTCTCGCCTCTGTTGTCTTCTAAAGTCTCCCTCACTATCCCCCCGTTCATCTCTTTTATCCCAGAAACTATTTATAACCCAACAGCCTCAAAATATCACGCAATAGCTTCATCGAATCCTTCATTACTCGGCATTGATGAAAAATATTCTAGGGAATATTTGCTTCCACTTTTAGCTCTTCCACACGTATACAACTACTGAATCTTACTCATTTAACTTCTCCACGCTTCTGCAGATACCCAGCCCAATCCAAACACGATCAGCACACGTTTAACCATGCTGTAATCCCGTGGATATCTTCTTCCGTGTACGTGCTGCCCTGTTTTCCTCTCACGGATTTTTCAGCCAAATTTGATCGAAACAAACACCCATACCATCTTTGTTATGACATATCACGTCTACCCATTAAGTTTCAGCCCTTTAGTCTACCCAGAACTCCTTCAAGAATCGATCGAAAGTTACACAGTTGAGAATAAAATTTTCCCGCCAAAACGAATTTTTGAAATGTTGAAGATGGTGTCCCCCTAACCAAACTGGGGGTGTGAATAGCAGATGCCCAACTGAGGTGCCCCTTATCCAAATTGAGGGTGCATTTAGTACTTTTCTCTGGGAGTCCAAATAGCACTTTTTGAGCAACTTTTTCCACACAAGTGTATTTCTCCAAAAACACCTACAAACACACAAAGCATCAAAATTAGTACAAAAATCGAGCACTAACAATAGAGACATTGAGTACAATTTAGACACAAAAATGTGTCTATCAGAAAGTGGCTTTGCAAGTCTTGGAGAATGCTGAGAAGCAGAAATCGTACTTTGATGGTTTCATTTAGTTTTCTTTTCCATAATCTCTTGAACCTTGAACTACTGAGATATGCGAGATTTTACTTTGGTTTTGATTTTTGATAGAGATTTTTTCTTAAATAAAAGAACTTTTGATAAATTGTTGAATTCAAATACTGGATGCAAGTATTACAAACGTTTTGGAGGAATTGAAAATACAGGTAAAAGAAAAACCTAAGATGCAAACGTCAGATGTCTGGTGCATTTGTCTTGGACATAAAAAAACCCAATGCTGAATGCTTCAGGCATCGAAAATCTTGAGCCAATTCTCATGAATCACTGGTATACTTGTCTTGCCCTTCATGTCAGTCAATTTGTAGTATCCTCCAACTACTGACTTAGCAATCATAAAAGGTCCTTCCCAGCTAGAACTCTTTGTGGAATGCAAATTATGTTTATCTGCCTTAAGAACCAAATCTCCTTCATGGAATTTTTTAGGCTTGATTGCTCGTGCCCTGAATATTTTCTGTTGGTTCGGAATTCCTCTTATAGTGGGATTCCATGTTGGTGGAGCTTTACAATTATGCGGCACATGTGGACACTCGCGCAAGAGAGAATATTTAGGATATTGATTGTGAAATTCGGTCATTATTCCAGCAATGACTGTGTTAGTGAGACGATCGATTCGGAGAGGTTTTGTGTCTAACCATTTGGTGAAGTATTGCTGAGGTGAGACTAACCACTCATAATGTTTGGTGACATCTGAGTTATGAGTAAGATCAAGTCCCTTGACCAGAGTAGCATATTTGAAAGTTGGTAATATAGGTGCATGAGGGGGAATGATACTTTCCTGAGTGCGGAACCTCTTGACGAATTCATGTGCGCTCTCTTCGGGTTTTTGTGTGAGTTTCATCAAGGCTTCGACTTTTCCCAGATGTTCGAACGGTGGATCATATTCCTCTTCGTCCGAGTCATATCTTTCTTCAACGGAGAAATGTGCAATTGAAGATGTTGCAGTTACCTTCTCAGCATGAATCCATGTCCGTCCAAGGATCATGTCATATCCTGGATCTTCTCTAATTATGTGAAACTTGGTTTCTGACCAGGTTTCCCCAACTTTTATTCTGAGGATGATGTAACCGTATGCGTCTCTAGATATTCTTTCGTGATCTCTGACTGAAACAGGAACATGAGTGGCTTCTTGTCGAGTGATGCCCGCGGCTCTGAGAGTCTTCAGAGGAATGATATTAACAGCAGTGCCAATAACGACCAACGCTCGCTTGAATTCATTTACTTTGAGATGGATTGTGGTGAGAAGTCCCCAGTCGTACATCTCCTTGTCTATTGCTGGAGGTTCGGGGAGTGTTTCTTGAATTGCTAATCGTTTCCTTGACACAATTTGGTTCAATGCAGCAAACATATCATTTCTCTGAGCTTTCGACAAGTACAACAATTCGTAGACATGTTCGATCAGGGATTGAACTACTTCTTTGACCGGCAGCTCAGAGAGTGTAAATGTTTTGATTGAGAGAGGATTTTTGTGCACTTCTTCAGTCCCCAGTTCTCCTGAGTCAGACTTTTCTTTGAATATGCGCTTCAAAGTTCTACAATCACTTGTTGGATGACTGATATATCTGTGGGAACGGCAGTAGCGTGGATTTTCTATTTGTTCCTCAGTTGGCTCCCTTTTAACATGAGGTAGTTTAATCGCGCCGTCTTGAATCCAGACTTCCAATAATTCGATCACTTCTTCCATGGGAAAAGGGAAGTCAGGATCTTCCTGGTCATTCTGTTGATACGGTTGTGCATTTCTAGCCTAGTTGTCCTTCCTTGGCACTTTTGGAGGATGAGACGTTGGATGAGCATTTTTATGTTGTTGTGCTTCAGCTTTTCTCTTGCTCCCTTCAGAAACATTCATGGAATCCTCAACATTGTACTATTTGTTGATTAAACGCCTGGAGGTGCCGTTTCGAGTGTCTCTCGACTCCTCGACTTTGACGGTTTTCGTTCTTTCTAGCAAGGCCGGAGCAGTAGTTGCTGATCGCTTGACCGCTTCATGAAGTTCTGAGAAAGTCTGAAACCAGAGATTTTCCAGTAAGGCTCTATAGACTGGGATCATCCCGTTGATGCATAAGTCCACCAATTTTTCAGTAACATTAGGATCATGACAATCCAAAGCCTGGGTTCTGAACCTTTTCACATATTCGTTCGGATTTTCAGTGTTCTTCTGATCCATCCTTCCTAAATCAGAAAGATTAACCTGCTCAGAAACAAAGAAGTACTTCATGTAGAAGGCATTAATCATTTCTCCCCAATTAGCTTTGCTTCCTGGCGCAATGTTGTTGTACCAAGTATATGCTCTGCCTGTCAGAGATTTCGAGAACACCTTCAGAATGATAACATGGTTATGTTCATGCTCTCCTAATGCTTCCAAGAACCGAGAAACATGTTCTCGAGCGTTCCCTATTCCGTTGTATAGTGTAAATGTTGGAGAGGTGTGGCCTTTTGGGAGAGGGATCCTTTGCGTAGCAGCAGGGTATGGAGGTTGATGACGATGAAAAGATGGTGCGTTGCCTTTTCCGCGAGTCTCCATGAAACACTCCAGATCTTCACGAGTGATGAAACCTGGAGACTCCTTCTCTGGTGGATTTATGCAGTTTTGCAGACTTCATCATCATTTACCACATGGATTGGTGAAACTTCAGGGTCGACTTCTTTGGCTTTTCTTTCTGACCCTTCCTTAGTTTTCTATGGCATTTTTTGTCTGTCAGAGTTTTGAGATAGTTGCACAGCTCCTTCTGAGTAGCAGCCATATCAGTTTGATTTTTAGCGAGAACTTCCTGGACTTTCATGAGATCAACAATGGTGGGTGGATTTTCTCTGACTTCCTCAGGATGCATGCCGAAGAGAGGATGATTTTCAACATTGGTTTGAGGAGGAGGAGTGTCACCACCATTGTTGGAAGCAGGAATGGTTTCTGGAATACCATCATAGTTATTGTTGCTAGTGCTAGCGTTGTTTGCATTTGTAACTAACCCAGACCTAAGACCAGCCATTTTGTGAAAATGTGAGATTGCAACCGAGAGATTAATCTCCCACTGTGGTCGCCAATCTGTAGATGGTGAAAAACGGTTCGCTGGTTTTTAGGGAATTGAAGAGTCGGGCGTGTTGTCGAGACTCCTCAACCGAGCAAACTGCTCAACCTCACATAGATGCACTGCAAAGGGAGTGCTTAGATTCGAGAGATCAATTTGTAGGACTCCGGCCTAAACCAAGTCAATGGCCGTTCCAGAGTCAATTCGGTCGCAAAAAGGTAGATGGTTTGATCTGTAGGAGGGAGGCTGAGAATTGTGTGGGATCAATGATGATTAAGGATTGTGGATGTGTTGAAGGTTTTTGCAAGTTTTCTGTGAACTGTTGAGTTCAAAATAAGTTCTGGTCGGTTGATGGAATTTCTGAAAGGGATCACCCAAAAAATTGTTGTCCTCCAATCGTGGATCCATAGACTTATTTATATTGTCAGAATAACGAGCACATTGATCCCAGTAAGTGTGACGGTTTCACAAGTGGAAGAGTGGGAAAGTGGTAGATCGTGGTAGAACCAATTCTGTGTCATGTGGAGACTTGGTTGATCGTCCACCCACTACTTTGCTAACTCCTTCAACTGTTGCACGACTTACTCACATTTATCATTGTGGATGAATCCACGTGTCGTAGGCCGCCAGACCAAAACCCTAATTGTTATCCCCCCATGTGACGTGATTAATGTCTCACGAATCGTGGTGTCTGCATGACAGACGTGTGTTTAATTAGTCAGTTGTTGACTGTTTATACAATGAGTCTAGGTTTTGTTGAATTGAGCGTGAGTGCGAATGCTCAGGGATTCATGGACCAAACATGTCTGTTGAGACGTATAGTTCTTTGAATGATGTTGACATTGCGTGTATTAGCAAAGATGGTAAATTCGACGACTGAGCATCGATTCGATGAATTACTGAATATTGATAGTTGGATCAATATTCAAGCAACTGAGCAAGTATTTCTCAATTCGACAAATCACTGAATATTGATAGTTGGATCAATATTCGAGCAACTGAGCAAATATTGCTCAATTCGACGATAAATTACTGAATATTGATAGTTGGATCAATATTCGAGCAACCGAGTATTGCTCAATTCGACAAATTACTGATAAATTACTGAATATTGATAATTGGATCAATATTCGAGCAACTGAACAAGTACTGCTCAATTCGACAAATTATTTATTGGTGATGTGATCCAATAAAATATTAATTAAAAATTAGTAGACTACCGAATATTATATAATTAATCCAAATGTTGATTGATGGATCAACATAAGTTTATTAGTGTTTGAGCTCGTTCAGAATGATGATTTGTGGAGCGTTTGTTCGAAACCCTAATTTTTTGATCAATTGTTCGTCAATTGATGAATTGCTGAAAATAGGTCATGAGTGAGGGAGGGACCGACCACATGGAATAATGGGCGACCATGTGGTGCCCGAGTGCTCGAGTGATCGTGCACCAGAGTCCTTAGTTGACTGGTTGGTGAAAGAATGATGATTAAATGCCATTTTCATCATTTATTAAAATAGTGCTCCTCTGAGCATTAGGTAATAAAACCTAATTTCTGGAAAAGTGAGGGACCGGCCAAGAAGGCATGAAACCGGCCAAGAAGTCATGAAACCGGCCCTTGGGGTATGGGACCAGCTGATGGTCGATTGAGAAAATTCCAAGTTGGTTGGAAAGAGTTTGGACCCAATATGAGCAATTGAGCAAATTAGGCAAAATTATAAGAATGTGTGGGACCGGCTCCTTGCAAGCCTTAGGGCCGACCTTGGTCTGTCAAGGAAGTATGCCCGTGTCACCATAATGTCCGCGTCTCAGTCCTGAGAGCTTCGGTATTTTCTGATGTGCGGTTGAGCAATATCTTGAATTTTCAGAAGAGTTCGGTCTTTGACTGAAATTCTCGATTTTTCTCGAACGAGCAAGTAGAACTTTGCTCGTTTGATCGAAAATTTGGAAAATATTAAAATAGTGATTGAAAAAGCGGGGGTCTAACAACACCACCCAATATTTCGCTTAGCAAACTGTATGGACTAACTCCGAAATACTTTGCTAGAGAATCAACTAGACAGTCAGACTCAATCCAGATTAAAGTATCTCAAGGAGTCAATATCTCTCACTTGTTTTGATTTACTCAAGCTAAAACAATAGCGAGTCTTTAATCAAACACAAGGAATAACTTGGACGGTACAAAAGACCAATATCCAAGGATCAATCAATATCAATCAACAACCAAAGGTTGGATTTCCAATTGATGATCTCAATGCAAAACCTGTATTATTTCAATTATATAAAATATAATGCGGAAAAGAAATAACACAGACACCAGAAGTTTTGTTAACGAGGAAACCGCAAATGCAGAAAAACCCCGGGACCTAGTCCAGATTGAATACACACTGTATTAAGCCGCTACAGACACTAGCCTACTCCAAGATAACTTCGGACTGGACTATAGTTGAACCCCAATCAGTATCCCACTAATTCAAGGTACAGTTGTACTCATACGCCTCTGATCCCAGCAACTAAGAGTTGCTGCAACCCAAAATCGCAGACTTGATAATAAACAAATCTGTCTCACACAGAAAAGTCTATCAAAGGATAAATATGTATGCCCACAGAAAACCCTAGGTTTTGTTCCGTCTTAAGATATAAAATCAAGGTGAACATGAACCAATTGGTAATCCGGTATTATATTCCCGAAGAGCAGCCAAGATTAATCAATCACCTCTCAAAAATCCTTCTTCTCACTGTTTGTGACTTCTTTATCTTACCTATCGGAGAACTCTCACGATCTCAAGCTAATCAAAGATTGTACTCGTACGACAGAAGATGCAAGATCAGATCACACAACTAGGATAAAAGTAGTATCGGTCTGGCTTCACAATCCCAATGAAGTCTTTAAGTCGTTAACCTGGTTTTAGAGAAGAAAACCAAAGGTTAAAGGAGAATCGACTCTAGCGAGCGCACTAGTATCACACAGACGTGTGGGGATTAGTTTTGCACAATGCTAGATGTCTCCTTTATATAACCTTCAAATCAGGGTTTTGCCTTAGTTACAAAGAAATGCATATTTACCATTAGATGAAAACCTGATTTAGATTCAAGCTAATATTTCTCAACCGTTAGATCGAAAACTTAGCTTATCACACACACTTGGGTAGACGTTTACTGGGTTTGTGAAAACCATGCCCAAACGTGTACGTGTATGTTGGTTCAACATAGTAACCCAAAAAGGTTAACCATATGAGCAATTCATATTAACTTAGTTCTTCTTCACCATAACTAGTTCAATTGACTCAAATTAACTAGTTAGAGAGTTGTTCAATTGCTATGAGATCTTATGTAACTACACAAGACACAATTGAAACAAAGATGATTCGATTCGATGAATCGGCTCATGAACTTTATAGCCACGGTTTGCATAAAGCATTCCTTAGTAATTTAAGTTTGAAGTTCAGAGAACATCTTTAGATCATAACCACTTAAGCTCACAAACAAGTTCGCGGACTTAAGTCAACCGGCATAGTTTTCCAAACTCAGCAGAAAATTTCGGCAAAGAGACTTCCGCCAGTTCGCGGACTAAACACGCAAATGAGTTTTTGGAAAATCCCAGCAGAAATTCTCGGCAAGAGAACTTTCGTCAGTTCGCGGACGGTTCGCGTACTTGGCAATGCCAATTCCTCCGGTTTCTCTCAATCAACAAAGTTCGAAAAGTTCGGATTAAGGAATACATGGTTATGTAATCTAAACTCTCATTCCAATCATTGAGACATTCTCAAAGGACGTTATATAGCCGTTATTCACAGACAGTTTCACGTCAGAGCAATTCTCAAAGTAATTGAAACTTTTCATGACTTTCGTCACTAGGTGAAGATAAACTTGATCAAAGCGAAACGCTTTACCAACACACAATTTCGAGAAAAAGATAAGTAGTGAATACTCAGCTCGAAATGTCAAATATGTATGATCCAGTCTATATAGCATACGACTTTTTGTCTCATAAGAAGTATGAGATAGAATAGATAGACTTTTGAGTGATAGATAAGTTCAAGTCTCCACATAACTTTTTTTTGATGAAGTTCCACGGTTCCTTGAGTAGATCTTCGTCGTTGTATGATGAATTGCCACGAAGTCCTTGAGCTCAACTACACTTTTCTATCCTAGTCCGAGACTTAGCTATAATAAACTATAAATCAAGACTCATAGTTTTGATCACTAACATTGACAAACATGCTTGATATAGCAACGCATGCGAGGTCGACCGAGCTATGCTCTAACAAAAATTTAAGTGACAAAGCTATTAATATATATGGAATACAAAAAAGATAAACTTTAGTGGCTCCTATTCCATAGTCCAATGTCCAACGTTCCTTGAAATCTTCGTCCTTCCAAGTACTCCAATAATCCCAAAGGTTGTAAGTTTAACACCACCGTTGTTGAAGATCCGTAGATATAACAATGAGAGAAATCGAGATTCTCGATCATTATTATACAATGTCATAGTATCATTATGTAACATCAATGTCCAATTGCATCACGACTTTAACAACAATACTATGGTGATATGTATCACTCCCCCTTAGTCAATACTCCATCTCGATCATGGAAACCACTCCCCCTTACACAATGATCCGAAAACCATATGTATTTGTAGTGTGAATTACATTATTTCTCCCCCTTTTTGTCAATAAAATTGGCAAAGGTACAAGAACGGGTTCCTAATAAAATTTCCGAGAAGAGACGTTTCATAGACTAAAATAAAAATACATACCAACTTAATTTAGATGCAATCATAAAGCCGAAGCTAAATGCATTCATCAAGGAGTTTTAAGATACAAGATAACCCCTATAAAATTCCACAGCCGCACACCCCGCAAGATATTACCATTAAGCACAAGTTCAAAAGAACTCTCCCCCATTTGATGTCATTCCCGAGAGAACAACAAGAGCGACCTTAATTTCGAAAGAAAAGAAGAATTTTTAATTGGACACCAAAAACCATAGGAATGATTTTCTATATCCAAAACTCAATCAAATTAATCACAAGTAAACCCATGATTAATTTAATTGGAATACGCAACTAAATCAAACCACAAAAGTGATCAATTTAATTGATTGTGCTCAACATAAGTAAACTTACGGAGATACGACTAAGGTAATCATACGGAGATGACTAACTTAATCGTTCACATACTCAACATAAGGAAAACCTTATGGAATATACGACTACATTAACCAATAGAGCATGATTAGTATAGTCGTTCATATACTCAACACAAGGACTTGTGGAATATATGAAAACTCAACTAGACTAATTACAAGAGAACCTATAATTAATCTAATTGGAAAACACAACCAAACTAATCACAAGAGTAATCAATTTAATTGTCAAATGTGTTGCTCGACAAAAGAAAACTTTCGGAGCAAATAACTAAATAACCAACCAAGATGATTAATTTAGTTCAAAGATGCTCGACATAAAGTACCTTACAGAACAACCAACAAAGCTAATCACAAAGTAATCAACTTAGTCGTATCGTGCTCAACATAAGACACATTACGGAGCCTCACAGTAATACATAAGATATGGATCAGTGATGATCATTACTCTGAAATACATACAAGGATCTATTCTATTTTTCCATCACTATTTGCATAACGACATAATAGACTTTATCCTTGTCACACAAAATTTTTTATCCTATTTTCCATCAAATAAATGACTGCATAGGTATAACTTTTGTATTTGTCAAAAGTCCATTCGTCCTTTCATCAATACAAATACCAATTTATGAACGACTTTAATTTTGACAACATATGGGACCTTCAAGTTCACGGATGCAAACAATATATATCCCATAAACAATTGCAATATCACAAAATCATAAAGATTAATACTGCAATAACAATCTTTGCCCTTAGAAGGTAGAATCAATCTTTTTCGCACGGAATTATACCAAGAGTGGTTACCAAAAGCGTATAAAAAGATTTCCTTCGACAAAGAAGAACATACAAAGTCATTGACGACTATGCACCATAGTTCACATGAGATGATTGTGAACACTCAAGAATATATAGCAATGTGAACTACTACCCATTATCGAACTTCCTTATTTGTGATTCACCAACATCACTCTTATAACATCCACAAAATAGCTTATAATAGGATTTCTCCAAGAATCCCAGTGCCCAAGTCCAAGAGAATAGAACAAGTGCAACGAAACGGAGCAAACACTAAAAAACAAGAGACAGGAAAAAGACTAATATTAACTCATCCGAATTCAACAATTCTCACCTCCATTTTTAAGGGAATTCAATAAGAAATAGAATGCAAAAAGAGTGAGGTAAATCCGAGTTCGGACGAAGAAGTTACAGTCAAAACAAGTTTACCGAATATCGACTTCAAGTATGCATACGGGTTTGCGAACTTAAACCCCTGGATTTTGATTTTAAATGTTGTTATGCATACTTGGTATGTGTACCATGTAGTCCAAACATCCCGAACTATTATTTTCAAACCTAAACATTTAAGAACCTTAAACACAGATCAAGTTAGGTAGAAATGAACGATAAGAAAGATTATTATAAGTATTCTAAGAAAATAAAAGTACAAATCTTGCTCAAGTTTATAGACATACCTTTTTAGATGAATCCAATCGAATTCTACCGCCTTACCGAACATAATCTGTGTGCCCCAATTCTTGTGCTTGCCTCACCGTATACAAAGCAGGGCATTCCTTGGTGAGGATGCACTTCCAACACAATCAAATTGCGTTGGGGCGAACAAAGTCTTGCTCACCACAAGTGACATTTGGATTATCATGAAAGACATCACTTTTAGAACCTTTCACATCCAATTCTATTTTTCCAAAAAACTTGTTAAGTTCCAACATCATGGATACTGCCTTTTCCATAGTCATGG
Source organism: Papaver somniferum (assembly GCF_003573695.1). NCBI lineage: Eukaryota > Viridiplantae > Streptophyta > Magnoliopsida > Ranunculales > Papaveraceae > Papaver > Papaver somniferum. The sequence goes on from NC_039366.1 coordinate 171,824,708, forward strand.
AGTTTTCTGGAAGATCATTCCTTTTCACACTCAAAACATCATTGTCTTTCTTCGGTATCCACTTCTGAGTGCGTTTAGGAATATTCCGAACCTTCTTCCCATCACTCTCTTCTAGAATTCTTGGAAGAGAATTGGATTGACTATTCTTTTGCAAGTTAGTCTTTCTGCAATTGGGAGCATCGGATCTTGTCTTCGTCTTTACGAAGTTATCCTTTTGATAACCATTACTATTATGAAAAGGATTCGTACGATGTTTATAGGCAAATCTAGGTCTATCATAGCACTGATTCCTTTGTCTAAAGGTTGGACAATTACAACCTGTAACGTTAAGAAGATCAGTCTTAACATACGATCTTGGTTTCACAACTTCTTGTGATGCCCAAACAAGAACATCATGAAGTTTCTCATTCCTTATACGGAAACGACATCTCCTTTCTAGGTGACCTTTATTTCCGCAATAGTGGCGAACATAAGGAATGTTCTTACCTCGATCCGTGTGTGCTAACTTTGGAGGTTGATAAACTTTGCTCTTTTGAACCTTAACTGCTGGAGAAGGTATTTCACTTTTGCCATCAGTGGAAACCTTTTGTTGAGAAGAATCACTAGCTTTGAAAAATTTTACCTCTTTGCTAGTACTTGGAGCATTTATTCCCTTATAGCCCAATCCTCGTGTATCACGATGATTTTTACTTACTCCAAGCATAGTGGTTAATTTGCTTGAACTAGTATTGAACTTTTTCAAGTCATCTTCCAACATCTTGATTTTATCAAGAGCAGTAGCTAAATCAACCTCAAGGCGTTTTTCTCGAGTGAGATAAGCGCTTTCTCTGTCGTCAAAACTTGTTTGTTGGAAGTTAAACCTTGCTTCAGATTTTGCAAGTTTCTCTTCCAACAAAAAGTCTTATGATAAAGATTATCACATTCAAGTGACTTCATACGTAGGTTTTCCTCAGAATCCTTGAGGATCGATTCGGTAGAATCATTCGAAAATAAACACCTGCGTAACATATACTCAATTTCTTGTTTTCTCGACAGAGAGGAGTCAGAAGAGGTGTGACATGAGAAGTTGTAATCTTCTTCATATTCCACGAATCCAAAAACTTAACATACTATGAGACTTCCTCATCAACATCTCTATCAATATCTGAATCACCTTCATCAGAAATTTCATCCAACTGTTCTTCTAGGAGAGTTTCCCAAGCAACAATTTTTACATCAAGAGAATGTTTGGATATTGACTTAGATGTGACAGTTCTCTCAGGTGAATCCAAGATTTTAGAATCATCTGGTAATTTCTGAACTGGTACGTTATTAGAGATAGACTTTTCCATAATCAGATCGCTACAAACACAGACTTATAAGGTCTTTAACGTGTTTCCCTGCTCTGATACCAATTGAAAAAGCGGGGGTCTAACAACACCACCCAATATTTCGCATAGCAATATATATGGACTAACTACGAAATACTTTGCTACAGAATCAACTAGACAGTCAGACTCAATCTAGATTAAAGTATCTCAAGGAGTCAATATCTCTCACTTGTTTTGATTTACTCAAGCTAAAACAATAGCGAGTCTTTAATCAAACACAAGGAATAACTTGGACGGTACCAAAGACCAATATCCAAGGATCAATCAATATCAATCAACAACCAAATGTTGGATTTCCAATTGATGATCTCAACGTACAACCTGTATTATTTCGATTATATAAAATATAATGCGGAAAAGAAATAATACAGACACCAGAAGTTTTGTTAACGAGGAAACCGCAAATGCAGAAAAACCCCGGGACCTAGTCCAGATTGAATACACACTGTATTACGCCGCTACAGACACTAGCCTACTCCAAGCTAACTTCGGACTTGACTATAGTTGAATCCCAATCAGTCTCCCACTAATTCAAGGTACAATTGTACTCCTACGCCTCTGATCCCAGCAGGATACTGCGCACTTGATTCCCCTAGCTGATCTCACCCACAACTAAGAGTTGCTGCAACCCAAAATCGCAGACATGATAATAAACAAATCTGTCTCACACAGAAAAGTCTATCAAAGGATAAATATGTCTCCCACAGAAAAATCCTAGGTTTTGTTCCGTCTTAAGATATAAAATCAAGGTGAACAGGAACCAATTGATAATCCGGTCTTATATTCCCGAAGAACAGCCTAGATTCATCAATCACCTCTCAACAATCCTTCTTGACTACACAAGCGGTTTGTCGAGGAATCACAAACAGTGAGACGAAGATGTTTGTGACTTCTTTACCTTGCCTATCGGAGAACTCTCATGATGTCAAGCCAATCAGAGATTGTACTCGTACGATAGAAGATGCAAGATCAGATCACACAACTACGATAAAAGTAGTATCGGTCTGGCTTCACAATCCCAATGAAGTCCTTAAGTCGTTAACCTGGTTTTAGAGAAGAAAACCAAAGGTTAAAGGAGAATCGACTCTAGCGAGCGCACTAGTATCACACAAACGTGTGGGGATTAGTTTTGCACAAAGTTAGATGTCTCCTTTATATAGCCTTCAAATCAGGGTTTTTCCTTAGTTACAAAGCAATCCATATTCACCGTTAGATGAAAACCTGATTTATATCCAAGCTAATATTTCTCAACCGTTGATTGAAAACTTAGCTTGTCACACACACTTGGGTAGACGTTTACTGGTTTTGTGAAAATAATGCCCAAACATGTACGTGTATGTTGGTTCAACATAGTAACCCAAAAAGGTTAACCATATGAGAAATTCATATTAACCTAGTTCTTCTTCACCATAACTAGTTCAATTGACTCAAATGAACTAGTTAGAGACTTGTTCAATTGCTATGAGATATTATGTAACTACACAAGACACAATTGAAACAAAGATGATTCGATTCGATGAATCGGCTCATGAACTTTATAGCCACGGTTTGCATAAAGCAGTCCTTAGTAATTTAAGTTTCATGTTCAGAGCACATCTTTAGATCATTACCACTTAAGCTCACAAACAAGTTCGCGGACTTAAGGCAACCGGCAGAGTTTTCCAAACTCAGCAGAAAATCTCGGCAAAGAGACTTCCGCCAGTTCGCGAACTAGGTTCGCGGACTAAACACGCAAACAAGTTTTTGGAAAATCCCAGCAGAAATTCTCGGCAAGAGAACTTCCGTCAGTTCGCGGACTGGGTTCGCGGACTTGGCAAAGCCAATTCCTCCGGTTTCTCTCAACCAACAAAGTTCGAAAACATCGGATTAAGGAATACATGGTTATGTAATCTAAAATCTCATTCCAATCATTAAGACATTCTCAGAGGACGTTATATAGTCGTTATTCACAGACAGTTTCACGCCAGAGCGATTCTCAAAGTAATTGAAACTTTTCATGACTTTCGTCACTAGGTGAAGATAAACTTGATCAAAGCGAAACGCTTTACCAACACACGATTTCGAGAAAAAGATAAGTAGTGAATACTCAGCTCGAAATGCCAAATGTGTATGATCCAGTCTATATAGAATACGACTTTTTGTCTCATAAGAAGTAGGAGATAGAATAGATAGACTTTTGAGTGATAGATAAGTTCAAGTCTCCACATACCTTTTTGTTGATGAAGTTCCACGGTTCCTTGAGTAGATCTTCGTCGTTGTATGATGAATCGCCATGAAGTCTTTGAGCTCAACTACATTTTTTTATCCTAGTCCGAGACTTAGCTATAATAGACTAGAAATCAAGACTCATAGTTTTGATCACTAACATTGACAAACATGCTTGATATAGAAACGCATGCGAGGTCGACCGAGCAATGCTCTAACAATGATATTTTAATATTTGGCGTGAGTAGCCTAGTCGGTCACGTGACTGTTTTTGGCTTTTTCATGGTTTGAGTAATATTTGAGAAAATATGAAGAAACCATGATATTTTGCTCAAATGGAGGAATTTCATGAGATGAGAGAAATAATAATTATGAAAGACTAGGGATTGTAAGGTGTGGGACCGGCCACGGCTAGGCATGGCCGGCCGGCTAGGTTGGACGGTCCCGCAACACCTTTCCCTATTTTTATTATTTTTCATGAAACCGTGAAAATATGGAGAAACCATGAGTTTTGATCAAACAAGGAAAATTGCTAGAATAAAGGAGTTTTCATGAGTTCAGAAAATAATAGAATAATTAAAATAAAGGAAAAAGGGCGTGGGGGACCGTCCGACCGGTGGGCCCGGTCCCATAGGCGCTAGCGCCATTTTATTATTTTAATAACATTTTCTCTCTCCTATTACGTGTAGGATTCCTCATTTGTCCATATTTTAGAATGCTCGTTCGTGCATTTGGGTGCTCGTTCGTGCATCATTGTTGAGTACACTTGCACAATTTTATGGGGCTTACTCAGTGATAGTCCAGATGCCCGGTTGTTGAGTATTTATTATTAATTCATGAAACTGAGTAATAAAAGTGAATAGTTATTTATTATCAATCCATAGGATCAGTCGTGAATTCGACCATGAATTCGGAATAATAAAACGAGTATTGCCATTCCATGGGATCGTGGATTCGACCACAGAATCAGAGTAATGAAATTATCTATTATTATTCCATGAGATCAGCCGTGGATTCGATCATGAAATCAGAGTAATGAGATTATCTATTACCATTCCATGAGATCAGACGTGGATTCGATCATGAAATCGGAGTAATGAAATAAAATAGATTATCTTCTAGGAATTTAGTGGTGAATGTCACGGTAAAATTAATCTATTGCAGAAGGGATATTAGCCAGTTAAAGCGTCATGCCCGTTCTGAAAGGTGCATAGTCAGGAAACAACGAGTGTTGCCGAAGTCCTGAAGGCGTTAATGCTATCAATCCTACGGAGAACCGCCAGGATCTATACACGGTCTCTCTACATAGTCAAGGAACAGTGAGTGTCACCGACGTTCTGAAGGCGTTGTCGCTCTCAATCTTACAGAGAACCGCGCTCTCTATGTAGTCAGGGAACATCGAGTCACCGACGTCCTGAAGGCGTTATTGCTCTCAATCTTACGGAGAACCGCCAAATTATGTTATTCTATAGAGAGAGCATGATGAAATGCGAGGTATCGAACGCTCATCTAGTTGAGGTCTTTCGGGAAACATATTCACCATGTCTCGTAAAATATGAATCGTCACATGCCGGAAGCCGTGACAGAAACATGCAGTATTATGATTTTACGATTTTGACCTTTGTCGAAAATCCACCATCAACATCGGGGTGCTTGGAGTGAAATTTAATTGCTTCTAAAATGGATGAATATCATTGAGGTCAATCACTTCAACATACCTACCCAACTTATGACGACACGGGAGTCCAATACCTATCATATCCTTGCAAACACAAATCGTATTCTTGTCATCATAAGCTTTATAAAACTTCAATTGTTCCATCATGTGATTTATTGCCCATCTTGAAACTTTATGAACAATGCCCCTTAGAAGCAATCTTTCCTTATCATGTTTCATTGGGAATTGGTGTACACTAAATTGCATATATTTCCTAATATTTACGAGATCACGATTGGTGTATTCATGGATTGCTTCTTGGATCGACACAACTCCAATTTGACTACCAAGTAGTATTTTATTTAATCGGCCATGAGACCCCTCCGCAATGCTTGTCGCCTCGTTCTTGAAGTTACGATATTCATATGTCCATGCAAACACAAATTTCTCCTTAAGCGGTAACCATTGTGTTTTGCAATACTCAACGGGTTTTGGGTAGTTCGTGCCATATTCATCCTCAAATTTCTTCAAGTTAGCTTCGTAAATTTCCTCGGACATCGACTAAACGATCTTGTCCCATGCTTTCATGAACATTCTCCAAATGATTCCATCCTACTTCCATTTTTCATCAAATAACCGTTTCTCTCGTTCTTCCACGATTAATTTACCGATGCGCTCATCCTCTTCCTTCGACCTCTTGGTACCCCTCCTTGGTTTTTTAGCTTGGAAATGATGATGACAATTGGATTTGAGGTTGCATTGAATGTTCCACGTACATTGCAAGTTTCGGGCTTCCGGAAACACTACCGCTATTGCATGCATTAAGGCTTGATCGTTTTCCGTTACAATAACCCTTGGATAATTATCAGCATTATAAATGGACCTCAACGTCTCCAACATCCAAATGAAACTCACGTTGTTCTCATGATCCATTAAACCCCATGCAATCGTAAAAGTGTTTTTGTCCGAAGTGTGGCAACCAATGTTCAACAACGGCATGTTATATTTGTTTGTCTTATAAGTGGCATCTATCAAGAAAATTTGATGAAAGCATGGAGCCAATTGGATCATTTTGGGATGTGCCAAGAAAATACGAACCACTTTACCATCCTTTTCTTCCCTTCTCAACGTGTAGTCGTGTAACTCCGCTAACCACTCTGATTTTTGCATGACTGTTCTACCATCCCATTCCATCCTTTTGATTGTAGCTAGGGCCGACTTAATTGTAGACAAAGAAGACAAGTTGTCTGGGTCCGCCTTTATTTTACTTAAGATCACACTCGCTTTTTGGATCCGCATAGACTTCACCGTCTCCATTTCTTTTGGTTTTAGCTTGGCAACCATTACATGTTCAAATAGAGTATCCGGATCATCGTAGCTGTGACAATCATTATCAACTTTAAACATTTACCACTCTTTACCTTCCCTACCTTCAGGCTTATAGAAGACAATCTTAAACGGGCATCCTATTTTCTTTGAATTGCTCGGTATTTCCTCTGCGTCTTCCTTACGTATTTACTATTCTTTCTCTCGTGACTCTTTCGCTCCCCACCTCGCTCACAAATCATTTCAAATCGAGTTTCACCCACATGATTGTTTTGAACTACAACGCACATGTTCTCTTTTGCCTTGTTCATAAGCCATTCCCTTGCCTCCTCCTTACTTCCAAATGACTAAACGCGCATATAACAAAACAAATATCATAAGTATAAGCATTTAACATACATATTTGCAAAAAAAAATAAAAAAAATATTAAATAGTATACCAAATCGTTTGCATAGTGTAGGGAAGTATCTGGCCTCAAATAGAAATCATCAACAACCGCTACAACGGCCTGCAAAAGGAAGCGACAAGTTTTACTATAATAATCGGAAGCCACATAGTAAGATTTCCAACCGATTTTTACATAATCGGAAGAATATAGTGTGCCCCAAACAACCGATTTCAGTATAAAAATTTAGACAGTCTACTGAGTACAAAAAAATAAATAATCGGAAGATATATATATGGTAATACTTCCGAATATAAACAATCGGGAGATAAAATAATTAATATTCCTCCGATTTTCAAACAAGAAGAATTACAATTTTTACAAGTTTGCGAAAATTTTATTTTGGGGCCATTCGGTAGAAAATATACTCTACATAACTACCGAATGTAGATATTTTGGGAAATCAATTTGGGGGTTTTCGCATATTCGGTGGTAATCTACTTTCTTGGAACTACCGAATGTAGATATTTGGTACTCAGTATGTTATATTCGGTAGATATGTAGATACATAATCTACCGATTCTGGGTAGTTCATGGCATTCAATGCATGCATTAATCGAGTTTTCTTGTTTACAAACGCATTCAAAGTGGGTATTTGAGTTTCTTAACACAACATCTGTATGTGTGATGCATCATTAGTTTCCATCTCGGTTGATTCTCCGTATTCTTTCGTGAAAGCGTCGTCTAGGGTTTCCTCTCCATAAAAGTTTGGATCATTCAACATATACCCCAAATCGTCTTCTCTAAACGGTCGTGAACCTTCAACATTATGTTTTTCACGATGATTCTCACCTTTTTCTTCATACCCATCCATTTTTGTTGATTATTTAAAAAAATGGGTTTTTCCCTTTTTTTCCTTCTTCTTCTTCTCTATAACTCAAAAATGACAACAAATGAAAAAAATGAAACAAATTTCCTCCAAATACTACATCGACTACAATCAGACGGAATTTGTTTTTTTTAGCTACCGAATGCAATCGGTAGATAAATATCTTATATTATCTATCGATTATGCCATTACGAATTACGCGAGATAAGGGTTGGCTTCAATTTACGTTTGGGTAATCCTATTTTGTTTTATTGTTGGCCCCTAATTCCTTTTGAGTGGCCCCTAAAAATGTCGGGATAGTAGAGTCAGATGTAAACGATGGATAAAAACAATATACTGTGTAAAAACTCTCATTTTCTTCTCTTCTCATGTTCTGTTCAGGTTCAGGGTGATGTACTGTAATTGAATACCTACCTTTACATAAGTAATACTCCCTCCGTCCCTAATAAAATGACCTAGTTGTAGTTTGCACAAATTTTAAGGCAAGGAGGAAAGTGGAGTATATTTAACTATTTTTTACAATTATACCCTTATGGACAATAATTAGTAAAATTTAGAAACGATTTATCTCTTAAACTATACCACGGTTTTTTATAAACTTTATACCGTTGAAAAGCATTTTAAAACACCTACGCAACGAATATAAACATGACTATCAGATTATACATATTTCTTATAGAAAAAATAATCAATTAAAAGGGTAGTTTTAGAAATATCCCTTGATTAGTGAAATAGGTAATCTATTTATGGGACAAAGTTTAAAACCAAGTAGATCATCTTATTAGAGACGGAGGGAGTATAATAATATAAATACCAGTCTGCTGCAGCAACAAACCAACATCACCACAAAGCCTGTATTACATACCCTAGTACGTCCAAACTATACCACGCCTTCTGATTCATGCTTGTTCGACATTGTCCGGCTGGTATCTTTGGGGATTGATAGGGTTTCAGTCTTTCAGAAGATAAATGAAATCATCACTTACAAGGTTTTGGCAATGACTTCATCTCCTCCTTCTGAATCCAAACGTCGTCGTAAGGATGACCAGATCGAAGATATTCCGAATGAATCTTCTCATCCGCAGAAATATTCTCTCGTCGTTTTTTTCTCATGGTGCTGGAGCTAATTCTTCGTCGGAATGGATGAAACGGTCATCTCTGTCTCTCATTGCAATCTCTTATATGTTTTCGCACGATCTATCATTTGGATTTTCACTCGTTGAACATCTTGAAGTAAATTCAAGTAATCTGGTACAATTTTAAACATTGAGTAGGGTTTTTTACCTGCTTCATTGGGCTATTGTGGTTTGTGATTATGATTAATAGATGCTTACTGTATCCAGCAGATGTTGGTTCAAATTGTTGTATGTAGAGCAAAGGAAACTCAGTAGAAATGTTATCTGGTTCTACTTTTTAGGTTATTCACACAAATTACATGTCCAAGTAGTTCTTTTTTTTTTTGTTTTTCTTTTTTTGACGGGGGACTATCCCTTCTAGATAGTTTTTTTTTTTCTGGACGGGGGACAGTCCCCCGTCTACTTCGAATTTTTTTAACTACACGACTGGAGAGTAGTGCATTTTTATTATTCGTCCATAGTGGGTTTACTCGTTCATTTGAGTGAGCCTTTTTTCATATAAACGATTTAGTCTAGATTTGGAGACTACCCACAGCCTCTTAGAGCATCTCCAATAGAAGGTGAATGATTTATTTTAGGGCTGGCAACGGATAAATATCCACCGGATATTGGCAGTACCAATAAGGATAAGGTTAAGAGTTGTCGGATATCCGGTATCCGATAATATCCGACAGAATCCAAATATTCCATATCGATAAGGTTAAGGATAAGCTATCGGATATCGGATATTATTCCGATAAAATCCGGTTTGTTTCTGGTAAAACATAACTGGAGAAAAAAAAGTGTTAGAAATCAACCAACAAATGGAACCCTTCTTCGTCTCTTCTGAACTTCTAATCAAAATGAGTTTGAATCACTCTTACAAAAAGTTGTTGTAGATTTCAACCACCAAGAATAATTGAAGCACATATCTTAATCTAACTTCCAATTAACCCCAAATTCGATCGAGCATTCAACATCCAAAACCCCACACAATAACTCAGCCTCAACAACAGCATTAAACCCTTAATTCAATCATCTCCGCCGCACCAGTTCTGCAAATGGGTTATGCCCAATTCAAACATCAAGATGAACTAACACCATAAATCCATTATCATTGCATCAACTTGAATCAAACAACTCCATATAAGACCAATTAAGCCAGCACTCCACATGAATTAACGAGCTCATCCACAAATTCGACTAGAACCCAATTCGAATTTATGTTTAGAATCCTTAATTTAACTAATCTTCATTCACTTCCAATCTGTACAACCACCATTGTCGTTGCTTCATTTCCCTATATATAACCATTAATTCAAACCAGCCACCACCACTGACGAAAACCCAATCTTCTTCAAGCCCTAACCAACAACACCTGAATTTAATCACCACTTCAATTTCAGCCAACTCCCGGACCTAGCTTTTGCCCTTCCAGTTACTTATTGCTTGAGACCAATAGCTTACAGTAGAGACCAAAATCCGTTGACACCCCTGCTAAGAATTAAAATCTAAACGATCTCATCTTTTCTCTATCGATCACTAACTCCCTCTCTCTCTCGATCTAACTGAACTCACTTTCTCGATCTCTTTTTATTTCTTCATCTCCTGCTAAGACTAATGAATAGAAGTTACCGAACTGATAGAATCAGGTTGAATATCGACATCTAATACTCGGGAGTTGGAAACTACAAGTACACCCATAGGCTATCGGTTGTCGGATATTAACCTAACAGAATGACCCTCATCCGATTCCGATAGGGTTAAGAGGAAATATCTGATAATATATCCGGCTCCGATATCCGATATATCAGATTAAATCCTATAGGAAGTCGAATTTTCGGAAACGGATGTCGGATTTCGAAAGTTCGTTGTCATCCCTGATTTATTTTTTATTGACATGTAGGACATTAGACCTCCATTTTAACGAAATCCATCTCCAAAAATAGGTCCTACAAAATAGGAGGGATGAAATACTAATTTTGAAGTTTTGAAGAAAGTCTTATTTAGACCTTCACAATGACCTCCACGTCATATTTTTTATTTGTAATAATTAATTAAAATACAATTAAACGGTTAAGATTTAAGATTTTATAAGGGTCAAACCTCTATACTATTGGAGATAGTTTATGAGTTACGGGGTCCTATATTTACTATATGTGCAAATCTTATTAAATAAGAGTCTTAATAAAATTTCAATGTAAACTTTTAACACCCACGGTTGGAGATGCTCTGGCCTCTTAGAGCATCTCCAACAGAGGGTGAAAGTTTTATTTTCTTTTGACACATAGGATTTTAGACCCTCATTTAGATTAAATCCATCTCCAACAGTAGGTCATTTAAAGTAGGAAGGATGTCAAAATAAATATGAAGGTCTTTGAGAAAGTCTTATTTAGAGCATCTCCAATAGAGTTTAGGTCTCTAAAATAATTACTGCCACATAGGATTTTAGATACTCTAACATAAAAAACTCTATCCAATGGTGGTTGGATAGCAAAAAATTAGCATGAGGTGGCAGTTTGAGTTTGGATGAGAGTCTCTAAATTTAGATACTCCAATCCATACCCACGTCATATATTTTTCTGTTCAAAATTGTTTAGGCCCACATTTTAAATTAAGTAACCTATAATTAAATGAAACTTGTATTAAAATATATATAGATACATCCACCATTGGAGATGCTTGTTAAAATAAGATTCTATTTATATATAATGTTTATTAAAAGCCTAATATTTAGGTTTCCACATAGGATATATACCGAGACACCATTGGAGATGCTCTTAGACCTTGAGAATGACCTCCATGTCATCTTTTTGACTATTTTTTAATTATTTTTTTAAAATAAATTTTTCTAAACCAAAAGGAAAATTGAAATCACTTTTAATTTATCCAGAAAAACAACTCATGTATAACTAACACCTCACACTACTGGAGATGGTTCATGTGAAAAACATTATTCTTTGTGTTATGTATATTACACCACAAATGAGGATCTAAATAAAAACGGTCCGCGAATGGAGGGAGTATATGTCGAGCCAGTCACGAAATGCCGCAAATGTTGTATACTGATTGTGCTGGCCCACCCTGCACTGCCTAGATTTCTCCGGAATACGCGAAGATAACCTTCACTGCAAACTTGACTCGGTCAAATTACTTATCCATGTACAACCGTGACATGTGGGAGAGTATGTGGCATGTTAATGTAATTTTTTTAACATTCACTCGGGCATAAATAGAGTCCGATGTAAACGATGGATAATAACAATATATATACTGTGTAAAAACTCTCATTTTCTTCTCCTCATGTTCTGTTCAGGTTCAGGGTGATGTACTGTAATTGAATACCACCTTTACATAAGTAATAGTAATACAAACTAGTAATACAAATACCAGTCTGCTGCAGTAACAAGCCAACATCACCACAAAGCCCGTATTACATACCCTAGTACGTCCAAACTATACCACGCCTTCTGATTCATGATTGTTCGATATTGTCCGGCTGGTCTCTTCGGGGATTTATAGGGTTTCAGTCTTTCAGAAGATAACTGAAATCATCACTTACAAGGTTTTGGCAATGACTTCATCTCCTCCTTCCGAATCCAAACGTCGTCGTAAGGATGACCAGATCGAAGATATTCCGAATGAATCTTCTCATCCGCAGAAATACCCTCTCGTCGTTTTTGCTCATGGTGCTGGAGCTAATTCTTCGTCGGAATGGATGAAACGGTCATCTCTGTCTCTCATTGCAAACTCTTATATGTTTTCGAACGATGTATCATTTGGATTTTCACTCGTCGAACATCTTGAAGTAAATTCAAGTAATCTGGTACAATTTACACATTGAGTAGGGTTTTTTACCTACTTCATTGGGCTATTGTGGTTTGTGATTATGACTAATAGATGATTACTGTATCCAGCAGATGCTGATTCAAATTGTTGTGTGTAGAGCAAAGGAAACTCAGTAGAAATGTTATCTAATTCAACTTTTTAGGTTATTCACACTTGGAACCACCTGTAAGATTTAGATTCTCGATAGACTATTTACTGGTTAGTGCACAACACATGTTATTTTATTAAATACAGGTTCATGAATCATGGTTTAGATTCTATTTTGGACTGTAATTGCAATTTGGGCCACTTTATCTTAGCTATCCAAGGAATTCAAAAAAATATGCTGTCTTTCTTTGGGGTTCCTTTTCTTTGTTCGATTGATCTTTTCAGCAAGTTTGGAAACAAAAATTATACTCCTCTTGAACTTATGATGCTTGGATTTTCTACAGATGGAAAGATATGATGGGAAAGGCTTTGCTTGCTGTTGATGTAGTTACATTCGATTACCCCTGTATGTCCACCTCTTATCCTGCATTAAGCAATTGTTGGTTTGTCTATGAGTATATAGTACCTTATGTCAGAATAGTCAGACTAGGCTTTTCTTCTTCGTTCTTTATTGTGTGAGGTGAAGTAAGAAAATTGAGAAAACATTTCTTACTGTGGGTGGCAATGACATGGAGATGCTAAGAATGAGCTATTATGGAGCCATGTGTTACTAACAGAGATGCAAAATAAAGTTGGTCTCTTCTATATGTCAACGAGGGCTCTAACTGGTACTTAACTTTCTTGGATTGGATTAATTAGGTAATATAGCTGAGATTTACGTAAATGAACACCTGGCAGATTTATCTGGTGGAAAAAAAGGTGCTCCTCCTAAGGCAGAGAAACTAGTAGATTACCACTTGGGGATTGTGAAAGAGGCTGCTGCCAAGTATCCTGGTCATCCATTGATATTGGCAGGAAAGTCCATGGGTTCAAGGTACTACTTGCAAATGTTGCTTGTTTTCTATTAATATGCTTTTCCATTGAAATTTTCACATTAGTAAAAACTAAGATTTAGTGTTTTACTTTTGAATAGAGTTAGTTGCATGGTTGCAGCCAAAGGAGACATCAACATCTCTGCAGTAATTTGCTTGGGATACCCACTAAAGGTTTTGTTAATACGACACCTCTACAAGTGGTCTATTCGATTTTATCTAGCATCTGTTTTCTGTCTGCTCTTCTCAGTTCTGGTTATATGTGCCTAACTCCCTTTGCAAGAAATGATACTCTTCAGTCCACCATCTACTTTAAAATGCATTACAGCTGTTTATAGAATCTTATTGTATTTGAAACTGTTTCTTCTTTAAAGCGCTCCATATGATTTTGCTTCTATATTTGTCATTTGAGCTCATCATTGAACTAATATTGTAGCAATTGAACTTTTCTAAGACCCTCACTGATATACCCTAGGCTGATCCAAAAAATGTCCATGGTGTTGAGGTGTCTGAAACAATGACCACGCCTCGACTATCTATAGAGATATAAATGCATGGTTACTGGTGCTGTCTGGTTTGCATGTATAGTAGAAATAACATGTCATGCTTTCAATTTAGGGTTCAAATGCATCGAAAAGAGAAGAAACCTTGTTGCAGCTTCCAGTTCCAGCTATTTTTGTACAGGTTTGGAAATCTCTTAACATGCTTTTATATGAATATTATATCAAGTTCCCTTACATTGCCAAGTAAGCTTCTCTATTTCTAAAATGAATCTTACTAATTTGATAAAGGGTAGCAAAGATGCACTCTGCTCTCTTGATAAGCTGACAGCAGTTTGCAGTAAGATGGAAACTGTCAGTGAGGTACATGTAGTTGAAGGTGGGGATCATTCATTCAAGATTGGTAAGAAGCATCTAAATCTAATCGGATCAACCCAAGAAGCAGCCGAAGAGGAAGCTGTAAAATCCATAACGAAGTTTGTCAGGAAGGTACTTGGGGAGCTTTGATATCTTTCAAGTGCTCTTCAAACTGTTCTTACTACCATCAAAGAGTATGCAGCCTTTCCTTTGCATATGAGTGTAGTCCTCTTTTTGGGTGGTTCAGAATCCTCGTTGCTAATTGAAAATGCTCAGTAACATCATATGGTCACATAGCCATTACTTGCTCTTTTTTGCTTGTTTAATCCTCTTTAGGATTGTAAATATGAGTGCGGTACTATTTTAGTAGTTGTAAGATAAGGAAACTCATGTACATATTCGTGTTTGTGTAAGTGATGCATGTAGGTTTAAGTTAATACAGCTGGTTAAGGAAACTCGCTAGTTAGTTAATACATCTTCATTACTTCAAAAAAAAACACACACAAAAACATCAGTATTGTGCTACAGCTGGATGACGTAGTAATTGAAGGGTTAAATGGAGGTGGTTCTGCTTGAAACTCCTTCAGTTCTCTGCTGCCTTGTTTGTCCTTGCGAAGTCTATTGGCTTGTTTCTTCATTCTTTTGGGCAAACGGAATCATTTTGATTTTGGGACTCTGGTTCTTTTGGGTTTGGCTTTTATATTCAATTTTTATTTTTTGTGGTTCGGCAGTATAATTTGGAGCCCAAATGATGAGATTGGTTCCATCTGTAGAACGTAATTCCCGTGATTTTTCACCCTCAAACAAACAGATGAGAATTGTAGCCGACACAGTTCGAGTTCAGATGTGAATGTTGTTCTACCAAGAATAAATGAGAACTGATAAAATGTACCACCAATTTGTACTTAGGTGACTAGTTTGATGACATAAAATCAAATTTTCAGTCCTTGTAGTTAGATGATATATCTGATAATTGAGATTCAATCAACAAAAAGAAAGAAAATTTGTCTAAAAACACAACAAGAAACTGACCCCGAAATCTTTATAATATCTCCAAAATTTCATATATAATATATAGAGAGAGACGTGCATATGTTTTTGAACAATACAAGTCTCGGACTCTCGGATAGATAGATGTAGATGATTCAATTGCTGTAAGTTACAACCATGTAACACAGTAATACGTATCGACTCCATTTTTCCTTCCCACACCATATATTGAAGCGCTGATTTATTTAATAAAGCTTCTAGACCAACTTAATTCATTCCTTTCTCGTTAAAATCACTGACTTTTAAGATCATAAAAGCACTTTCCACAACCTGCAAGGCAAAACAAGCGTCCTAATTAGTCTACACATATCCAGAATTTAGAATGTACATAATATAGACAGAAAGGAATAAGAAACTTACTGGGTTCAAATTCAATCTCGATACCATTGCCACTGAAATCACAATCCCCTTTTTGACGATTAACTTGGTAATATCTATTCATGAGAAAAGAAGCGTGCCTATACAAAGTATCTGGTTCATAACAGCTTCCACCTTCCCTACAAGGGGAACAATCCACTTTACGCCCGGCACAAATCCACTCTATAATATCTTTCAGTGCTTGCTCACTTGCTCCATACTTTGCCACACACCACCTAGGACTTGTTGGTTCTGCTTCATCATCCATGGTGGTTGCACCCATAACTTGATCATTTGTACCAATCCATATTATCAACGTTACCACCAGCATGATCGAAAGAAACCCATTCATTGTTAACTTGCTCGACTCCATCACGTACTGATTGCTGAATCTCTTGAGAATTATGGCTACTGAACTCTTTCTATCTCTCAATAACAAGCTCTGTAGTATGTCTTGGAAACAATGCACTAGAATTAAATCACACAAGGAAAAATCTCAAACAACTGAGTTGCGTACTAGGTCGCTATCTTTAAGATGTTTCGCGACGCAGCCTCTTGATTTTGCTAGCAGTCAATTCTTGTCGAAATCCTATGGGATAAAACAATTTCTCTTGTTTGATTTCTCTGCACTATGAGAAATCGAACCAACATCTACTCTTTCAAAACACTTGCCCAGAATCTCACTAAAATTGATGCAAAAGGTTATATCTTCATCTCTTCCGGAAGCCAGTTTTATAACCAAAGAAAATCAATGGAATTAATGAAAAATCTTTTTGATTAAATGCCCAATTAACTTTCAGAAAATCAATGGAATTAATGAAAAAAATCTTTTTGATTAAATGCCCAATTAAGTTTCTTTGTAACAACAGGAAATAATTACCTTTGAAAAACCAAGTTAAACCCGCTCTCCGATTAATGTAATATAAATATATAGTATAAATAGTATATATCCCAGTAAAATGAAATCCCTGCCTATAATAATACCACCACTTACAAAACTAAGTTTTTAAATACCCCAACAGCATGTAATGTTGATTTCTTTGCTTAAGGCGGTTGATGAAGCAGAGCTTATATAGACATGGGGAAAAAATAGATTTTTGCTTTAGTTGTTGGATGGATTAATTGCGTGTTGAAAAAATCGACTATTCTTTTTTATTTTTTTCCTTGTTTGTTCTCAGATTTAGTTTCTATCATTCCTGGCATATAGCCATTTCAGGTGATATAATTTGTTGAGATTCATCATAATTCTTCTTTAATTAAAACCAACCAAAAACCTTTTTCTTGAATATGAGCCCCCAGCTATTACTGTACCATCATAGCACTACAAATTTGTTAAGTTTGTTTTGCTTTTTGCTAGTGGGATTGTAAGTCCGGGGGCGAAAAATAGGTTTCACCGACTCTTACTATATTTGTTTTGTCCCGATTCTTGTTTTATACCATTCTCTGTTACATTGGGAATTAGTTGCATATGCCACCGGCAATATTAAGGTCTATGATTCGAGATTTACAAGCTTAAATGATATAGCTACCAAAACCAAAAGTCTAGCTACCTAGATTCCATTAACATATCCAGGTCTAACATTGACAAAGCAATTGTTTGATGCATGATAGAATCACGAAAACAAATGAACCGGAATGTAACTTGAGGTCATCAAGCAGGTCAGGATACAAGTTGGCGCTGGGCTGGCAACAATGAGGAGGTGTATTAAGGGTTGTAAATTCTAATCTTGATTCAATCACCACTAATTGGAGCAGTTGTTTTATTTCTCAACCGCTAGCAACTTGTTCCTCTTGCTATGGTGTACATGTTTGTAGCTTTTGAGCTTAATTGCCTACCTATTTCCTGTAGGTCTTCAGTAAATGTAAACCTTAATTTGTTGTAAAAGAAAGAACTTTTAACTTATTTTCAACCCCGTTAATGTGTGACAAGAGTAGTCATGGGATCGAGATTTCTATGTATTGATGGTGTATCAATTACAATGAAGTACAGCTTCTTATATACAGGCTATACAATACTAAAAAGGGAAATAAGTATATTACAAAATATGAAGAAAACTAAGAAACTAATATATACTGAATATCTTCAGTATATCCTAGAGTAACGAAAATGAAACTAATATATACTGAATATCTTCAGTATATCCTAGAGTAATGAAAATGAATGTGCAAAGATATGCACATTACTCTAGTATGACAACATGATTCTTAACACCCCCCCCCCCCCCCCCCCCCCCTCAAACTTAAGATGGTCTACAACACATATTGAGTTTGGAACTTAGAAACTGAAGTCGTTTAGAGGGATGTGTTTTCGTGAACAAATCTGCAATCTGTAATTCTGAAGTAGCATAATGCAGCCCAATAGTCTGTTTCTTGTAACGATGTCTAACAAAGTGACAATCAATTTCAATGTGTTTTGTTCGTTCATGAAAGACATCATTGTGTGCTATATGAATAACAGCCTTGTTATCACAAAATAATGGAGTAGGCCCAGAAAGATGAACTCCCATGACACAAAGAAGCCATCGTAGCCAGCCAATCTTCGATGTAGTATGAGCTAAAGCTCGATATTCTGCCTCAGCACTTGAACGAGAAACAACAGATTGTTTCTTATTACGTCAGGAAATTAGAGAATTACCAAGGAACATACAATATCCAGTAGTTGATCGACGATCAGTTACATCACCAGCCCAATCAGAATCGGAATATGCCTTCAGTTTTAAATCAGATGTTGAAGAAAAATGTAGTCCTTGATGTAACATACTTTTGAGATAACGCAGGATTCGAAGAACATCTGCATAATGTGTCGAACGTGGAGCTGACATAAATTGACTCACAACATGTACTGCATGGCTAATATCTGGACGTGTGATAGTCAAATAATTAAGACTACCCACTAGTTGTTGATACAACGTAGGATTATACTTAACATTTACCTCAAGAGGAGTATTGATTGTTTTATTATCAGTCAATCCTGCACGATTAATAATGTCAGTAGCATACTTCACTTGAGATACAAAATATCCTTTAGATGATCGATCAACTTCAATACCGAGAAAATATCTTAGATGGCCAAGATCTTTCATTGGAAAAGACATACTTAACTGTGATTTCAGAGCATTGATTCCTTCCAAATCACTCCCAGTAATAACCATGTCATCAACATAGAGAAGAAGAAGAAAAATCCCTTTATCTGACCTTTTAAAGAACATGGCAGAGTCATATGCACTTTGAGTGAATCCATATTGAGTAACAGCACTGCTGAACTTCTCAAACCAAGCACGAGGTGCTTGTTTGAGACCATATAACGCTCGACAAAGCTTACAGACTTGATTCGGGAATGAGGCAATCTTGGAGGTGGCTGCATGTATACTTCTTCTTCAAGGTCTCCGTGAAGGAAGGCATTTGTGGCATCCATTTGATGAAGATCCCATCCACGAGCAGCAGCAACAGCAAGAAGAGTACGAACTGTTATCATACGAGCTACTAGTGTAAATGTTTCCTCATAATCAATACCATATTCCTGAGTATAACCTTTATCAACAAGGCGAGATTTATAGCATTCGATTGATCCATCAGCTCCTGTCTTAATCTTATAAACCCATCTGCATCCTACTACAAATTTTCCAGGTGGTAAATCTACCATGTCAAATGTTCCAGCTTCGTCAAGAGCAATTAATTTTTCCTTCATTGAGTGTTGCCATTATGGAATTCATGATGCTTCCCTGTAACTCTTTGGTTCATACAAGGGTAAAATAGTTGAGAGATAACAATGATAGTCAGAATACTTAGCTGGTGGACGCCTTTCTCGAGGATCTAAAGTAATCTCTTCAGGTGCAGGATCCTGTTCTGGAGAAGCAATGTCAGGATAAGGCATAGAGTGATTCGAAGAGGATTCAGGCACATCTAGGGTATCAGGAATGGAGGATTGATGACTTTCTGTTTGTATACTGGTCTCGGGAATGGGGTGACAGAGATGGGTTCTAATGGAAGAGACTCAACATCAAAAGGATCTTGATACGAGAAATTTTCAGATGACTTACTTCTTGGAAGGGAAAAGTATGGTATTTTCTCCCAAAATGTTACATGACGAGAGACACGAAGTCTTTGACTTGCTGGATCATAACAACGATACCCTTTATGTTCTATCCCATATCCTACAAATACACATATTGAGTTCTTTTTACTGAGTATGTTACGTTCTCGTTCTGGAAGAAGAACAAAACAGGTTGAACCAAAAACATGAAGCTCTGAATAATTAGGTATTTCTCCATAAAGACGTTCATATGGAGATATACCACCTATAAAAGCTGTTGGGATGCGATTTATTGTGTATACGGCAGTAATGACGGACTCCCCCAAACAATTAGAGGGAACTGATGCAGAAAGTAACTGAGTGCTAGCAGTTTCTACTATGTGACGATGTTTGCGTTCTGCAACACCGTTTTTTTCAGGGGTTTCTGTGCAAGAAAATTGAAGAAGGGTACCCTCAAACTTGAGAAATTCTTTAAATGGATTTGATATATATTCCCCCCCTTGATCAGCGCGGAAGGTTTTAATAGTTTTTGTAAACTGGGTTTTGACCATGATAGAGAACTCAGTATATATTTTTAAGAAATCTGACCTTGAACTGAACAAATATATCCAAGTAGTCATCGATAAAGATCACATAATATAAAGCCCCTCCTTTGGAAACAATAGGTGATTTTCCCCAAATATCGGAATGAACAAGATCAAATGGTGCAGTGGAAAAAGTTGTACTGCTATTAAAAGGTATTGCCGGTTGTTTAGCTAGCTTACAAGTAATGCAACAAGGTTCTTTATCTAGTTGGGTTGATCCTAACAGACCTTTATTAAACATGTATCTAAGACGAGGGAATGAAATATGACCTAGCCTAGAATGCCAAGACATAAATGGGGAAGTGGTGGATGGTGGTGTAGAGGCTGAAACATCAGCAACTTGGTTTTTGCATTGTGGAGGGATGATGAGCATCTCTAGGAGGTATAGTCGACCCACTCTACGACCTATCCCTACTAGATTCTCCATCATTGGATCCTGTATAACACAACCAGAAGGAAAGAAGTTAATTTTAAACCCTTGATCAAATAGTTGACCAATAGAGATAAGATTCATGGTAATCTTAGGAACTAGAAGTACATCAGGGATATACAATTTGTTGGAAGATTTAACCAGTCCAATATGACTTGCAGTTAATTCAGACCCATCAACAGTATGAATTTTAGGAGTTATTATTGGATGCAAACTCTCAAAGAATTGAGGATTAAACGTCATATGGTTGGAAGCACCTGAGTCGAGAAACCATCCAGTTGAGAAAATACATGTAGGAATTGCAAGTGCAAAAGTTATTGTGGGATTATTACCAATTGATATAACTTGTTTGATCATCGCCTGCATATCATCTAGAGACGGTTCATGTTGCTTTTCTATCTTAGATGAGATACGTGATGTAGTGAATCTTGTTGGTGTATTTTTATTGAAGTTCCTCCTCTTTTCACGCATGTTTCTGGATGTTGGTGATGTGCAGTTGTTCACAGTATGTCCAAACTCCTTGCAGTAGTTACATTGATACGGAGACACGGCTTGTGATGTTGATGAGTTTTTCTGGAGATTATAGTTTGGTCCATCAAACTTGGTGGTGATAGGTTGAGAGTCTTCTCGAGACATGGTGGATGAAAAGGATATCACGTGTAGAAAAAAGATCAAGGATACAAGGGGTACACAGGAATGATATGGAAGATTTCAAATTTTCATAAGAAATCTGACTATTGGTTGTTTACAGCGGAAGGTTGGATCTTGTTTGGATCTGATACCATGACAAGAGTAGTCATATAATCGAGATTTCTATGTATTGATGGTGTATCAATTACAATGAAGTACTGCTTCTTATATACAGGCTATACAATACTAAAAAGGGAATAAATATATTACACAATATGAAGAAAACTAAGAAACTAATATATACCGAATATCTTCAGTATATCCTAGAGTAATGAAAATGAAACTAATATATACTGAATATCTTCAGTATATCCTAGAGTAATGAAAATGAATGTGCAAAGATATGCACATTACTCTAGTATGACAACATGATTCTTAACATGTTTCCCTAGGCGATGCGGTACTATTTAACAATGTGCAGAGACATTTCAAAATGCGTGAGCGAGCACTTTCCTGCCTACACACAACTTGGGCAAAAAAAATCAACGCATTAGAGAGTGAACGTGTTTGGCTAAAAAAACTATTGAGAACGCACTATATCACCACTCGTGTGTTTAAGTTGCCGCCATTATGCTTTGGGTTGGGCACATATTGGTTTGCATAGGGGCCGGTTTGAGCCCAGTCATTAGATACCCTGGACTGCATCCTGAAATATGTTGTCCCGGTATTTCCAAGCATTCCTGTTTAATTTTGAATGATTTTTTAGGGACCATGGTGTTTTTGAGGGGACCATGGTTTTATTAGGACACCTTCCTTATAGTGATAAGGGGTGTCCTAAAACGTTGAAATGACTAACCTACTCTTAACCTAATTTAATTTAAAACCAACCTAATAACCACCTATATATATAACCACCACCTCCTCCCACCACCACCGCCGATTACCACCACCACCACCTCCGATTATCACCACCACCAACCACCGGTTACCACCCCCCCCCCCCCCCCCCCCCCCCCACCACCACCACCGCCTATTTAAGAAATGTAACAACATCAATGCAATCACAATTAAGTTCGGTTACATAATAATTTTATCGAGTATAAAAGACGCCAGCCGCAACCTGATTCTGCCATGGGACCACTCCGGAGGTATTTTCCAAAAAACCCTTCGCTTTAATTTGATTTTGATTGCTTCAATCGAATATAAATCATCAAAATATGGTTTTAATAGAAGTTACAAAGCCATGTTCGGTTAGGTCGATTTTCCAAAAAACCCTAGTTTACTAACCGAACTTCTTGAAAATGAAGAACACGATGAACAGTTCGGTTCTATTGGATTTAAAACCAAATCACCGAACTCTCTGTTCGGTTGTTTCGCAAAAAAATTTAAAATTACAAAGTAACCGAACTCCACCCTTAGAACCGAAAAAAAAACAAATCCAGTCTAGCCGAACTGTGTTGTTATGGCCGCTATGTTGAGTTCCAAATAACCGAACTTAGCCAATAGAGTTCGGTTTGTTCGCAAAAAATTTTAAAACTACAAAGTAACCGAACTTAGCCAATAGACGCTGGAACTTCACATTTTTTTTGTTTGTTAAGTTCGGTAACTTCACAATTTTATTGCAGAAACCGAACTCAGAGTTCGGTTGGTTAGCTGTTAGGTTCAAGTTTGCGAAAGAACCGAACTTCATAAACTTATATACTCTTATATTACGTAAAGTTCGGTTAGATCTAAAGTGCATGCAGTTTGCGAACCAACCGAACTTTGTAGACCAAAGTTCGGTTAGTTGAGAACCAACCGAACATAACGCTGTAACTTATAGAAATTATTAGAGAGTTCGGTAACCTGCGTGTTTGGAACAAGTAATTGAACTACACTTTCAGATGACTTCGGTTACTTGTTCATCTCACGGGGCAACCGAACTACAACTTCAGATGAGTTCGGTTACTTGTTCTTCATATAAAGTAACCGAACTGTTCAAAATCCAGTTCAAATCCGGATCATTTTGAAGATTAACAAATATTCTAGGAGAGGATGAAGATGAAGAATCAGATGAGTTTTCATCATTTGAATACTCAAACTTAGTGAATTGGAAAAAAAATTTATTTTCCATGTTTTTCTCCTTCATCTTCTCTAACTCTACTCTCTCAATAATTCTACTCAACTAATAATAAATCCATCTTTTAATTTAATCTCACTAATTGTTTTTAACTAAATCATTCACTAATCATAACCTAAAATTAATTAAGAGGATAGATTAGGTATTAAATAAATAACTAGATATGGGGTGACCTAGAATTACTTCTAATGTCTTTACCCAAAATAAAACCATGGTCCCCAAAAAAACCATGGTCCAAAAAAATCGTTCTTCATTTTTAGTGAAAACTACTACCACACCCATTTTTCAGATTTCCTACACTAAGAAACCCACGCCCAGAAAAGTTCAGGCGCGCACCCATTATCTAAGAAAATTTTTCTCACAAACCCATATTTATTAAAATTAGGTTATTCCTTCTTCCACGCCCAGAAAAGTTCTGTGATTTCCTTCTCGAGGAGTATTTTTTCTGCGATGTAGTTTTGGTTTTTCGAGTAAACATTACTTCGTGATTATTTCCTTGCTACTTCCTACGCCGGGACTACTTTGTTCTTCTACGAATGGTAATGGAGATTTGAGATTAAATTCATTCATTCGATGTTATGCCACTGCAAAATCTCTTCGCCGGAACTAATTGATTTCTTTTGCTACTTTGTCAGATGTTGGGGGATCAATTCCAAGCCTTCCTCTTTCGGCTGCAAGGATTTCTTCTTTTGGGTATATTTGCAAAACCCTAAATGAAATCGAGATTTTGAAATTAAACTGATTTGTTGTGGAAGTAACAATGAGGAGTTGATTAGTGTTCCTTGCATATCTTCTCTGATAACCCCTAACAGCTCTGTGGAGACTAAAGCAAGAGCACCTATTGGGTTTTCCACTTTTCTGCCAAATAGTTGATTAATATCTCCTTATTATATCTGAAATTGAGGCAGACGAAATCGAGAAAGAAATGGGCAGAGAGAGCTGTTGATGAAGATGTGAAGTTGTTTCTATCAGAGAACATCAATAAGAGTTGGTTCGTTTTGAGATGAAGAAGAAAACACCTGATTCTGATGCCGCTGAAGCTAGGGTTTAGTGTTCTTGAGAGAATCAGATAGAGATGAATGTTAAGTTCCAGAAACTAGAGAAATGTGGTATGTGCTTGAAGGGTTCAGATCGAGAATTGGACATGGATTTGATGCAGAGACGAAGAATTGGGGTTAGGGTCTAGTCGATTAAACAAAGAAGAAGACTTGCTGCTGAAATACGATGATTATGCACTGTACATGATTTGGGAACCGACCGTCCCATTCTCGGAAATTCAACTGAGTTACCTTACCCTCGGCGAGGAAGGACGGGGCGAAAACTAGACAAAAAATGTTTCATAATTTATACTGCTTAAACTTTTTTTCCTATGTCGATTCTAAGATTTACCAATTTTTACCTTTTCTTTTCTTTGATCATATTTTTTTTAATACAAATTTATTGATTTAATTGTAGATCCAAATTACGAAACAAGCTTGTTTATATTGAACCTGAACATATACATTCCAAGAGATGAAAAATTTAGTCAGTTGAAGTTCTCAGACTTTCTAGCTTATGCGGTGAAAGCACTTGGTCATGTCGTTCGTCCAGAAATTAAAGCAATATTTGACAAAACACCTAATGAATTCGATAGCTTCGACGACGTGCTGCATCTTTACGAAGGATACCAGGGACAGGAAGTTAATCAAACTGGAGATTCCCATTTGTTGACATCAAATTGGAGCCTCAACTTACAGTTTGTTAAAGAACTCTTTCATTCTGACGGCGAAAAACCCCTCAAATTCCCATTTCTTCTTCATTACTAATTATGTGGTTATTATAATTATACATGCAGCTGATAGCTTCATGGAAAAACTTGTTGCAAGGAGATAAGTTGTTTGATTGCATAATATGTCAAGATCAAATTTGGTTTTTAGTCTGTTGGGTGTTGTTTTAAGTTGTTATGCATCTACAAAATTTGTTGCATAACTTGTTATGCAATCCAGAAAACGGTTGCATAGCACGTTATGCATCAACTTTTTCGTCACTATTGAAACCAACAAAAACAAAGACTGCACAACTTGTCATGCACCTACAATAATATCTGCATAACATGTTATGCAGTCGTGAAAATTGATGCATAACCTGTTATGCATCCGAAAATATGGCTGCATAATGCATTATGCATCAAGAAATTTGTTGCACAATATTTTATGCATCGAGAAAATAGATGCATAACCTGTTATGCATCCGAAAATATGTTTGCATAATGCATTATGCATCAATTTTTTATGTACGCACTAAAATCAACCAAAACAATGGCTACATAACTTGTTATAGATGCATAACTTTGTTATGCAGTCGAGAAAATGGTTGCATAATTCGTTATGCGTCTGCAGAATGTGTTATGCATCTTTTTTGATGGATGCATAATGGTTATGTAGTCAGTTTTCGAAATTTTGCCTAAAATGATGATCACCTCCGATTTTTTCGTGAAAAACAAAAATTTAATATTGTTGTTTGTACTCGTTGCGTAGCTCTCTTAAAAAGATTTCCAACGATGTAAAATTTGTAAAATTCCAAGGCGCGGATTTTTAGATATGTTATATCCAAGTTGCGTTGCCAATTATACCCCTGATGCATAACCCGTCATGCGGATGCATAATCCGTCATGCAAACATTTTTAACAATTTCATATAATTATGGGTGTCACGGTACCTAAAATTAATTGTGGGCCTGAGAATGAAAATATTTTTGTTTTGGGTCTCCCCCTAAGTTCCCCTAATTTTTAACCATACCTCCTCTTGGTTCTGAAATACCTACATGGATTGACGAGGTTGGGTAAAAAGTGCTCAACTACCTTTTGGCGGGAAAAATCACCACTTTTCCCGCAAAAAGAATATATATCCTCCTCGTTTGGCTCATTACTTTTTAAAACCAATTTTACTTTAGGTCTGTTCTAAGGTTCGATAAAAACAAGTTAGGGTTTCTTAAAGTCATTTGAGAATGCCGAATTTGAGCTGGAGACATCAAGCGCTCATAGAAACTCTTATATCTCGCGGTCCTCTCAAGGAAGATGAATTCCTTTCAATCTTCGCCGTCGTCAGCGGGAAAAAACAAGGTTTTAATTTATCTATCACTTGATTCATTTTGGTTTAAAAAATAGGTTAGGGTTTTATTGAAATTAGGTTTTTACCTCTGTGAATAGAAAATGTTGGGTGCAATAATTAAAATAAATAAAAAATCAAATAAGCAAAAGTTATTGATACTTATCTCCTTTATAATGGAATTGATCGATTGACGAAACGAACGAGTTTCTCATATCTCCACAACAACAACAAGGCAAAACTTTGGAAAAACAGAGTGAGTCACGTGTTCAACACGTTGCCCTTAAGATATTAGCGCCCGGCTACACTCAAGAGTGATGCTATAGCGCTCACAGGACGGATATCTCCAGGATAAAACACCCTACTACACCTACTACTAGCATATGTAGTAGATGCTCAACTTGAGCTTGGCAACTCCGAAAAAACCGTTAAGGAAAATCGCGAACTCTTAAGAAACGCTATAAAATATTTTCCCTTAGGGGTCCCTCTAAAATATAGAGCAACCCCTTTCCCATCGATTTTACAAAAGTATTGAATTTCTTTATATAATGGAATAAAACAATTTAAGAAGTGGAAACTCCACAATGTGGGACTAATAAGTTTATATAGTTTCTTAAAACTACTAAAAATTGGAAACTCCACAATGTGGGACTAAAAAGTTTCATTCACAAAAGAAAACAATAAATTATAATTTTTTATTAAAACTTTAAAAAATTATTTTTTTATTAATCGTTTTCCAAAAATCCCCCACATGAATGAAAACTCAATAAAACATGAAAACACAGATAGATCTTGGTAAATCAACATCCCAACCTCACGATCCAAACAGACTGATCGTGCAAGTGTTGAAATCATACTAGTCATTTCGACGTCCTCTCCCTCACACAAAAGTGTGTTGACCCCATGGTCATACTATGGATTGCATAAATCATAATAATATTGAGAGCTTTCATCTTTAGTTCTCACATGGTGAAACTATAGGTATCTTTCACCAAAGTGAAAAAGCATGAACTAGTGAACCCTTAGTGACCTTTAGGTCCTAAGTTCCAGTAATACCAAAACCATCAAAACGAAAATCACATAAAAATCGCAGGAAATACCATTTTAGGCAGAGGTGTCTATGAGGTCTTGAACCTTTGCTTAGTGAGATATTACCGGAATTACTTGCTAGAGACAGTGAACTATGTCTTGAACTGCTATCATTTGATGTAATTCGCGATAACAACCACGGGTGATATCTCCAAGATTGCTGCCAAGCTCGTGCCGTTTTGTCCAATTTGGCCCTGGACATATCATGTTTCTCAGAATGCTCTAGAGAATCAAAGCTCATATTCTCATAGGAAGCGGCCCACTGATGAGTGCCAAATATTGTATATATTTATCCCTTTTTGTTGGCATTTAACTCATCTTTTGCGCATTAATTCTACATTTTATCCCATATTCTGTATTTTCATTGTTTTCAAGAATAAATATTTTTATTAATTAATTTTGTATTTTTAGGTAATAAATAAAGTTCGGATGAGTCGCGGAGCGAAAAGAGCAGAAAAGTAGTGAAAAGCCGGGAGAAATTACGCAAGCCGCGAAGAATGGTGCGCACAACCTCATTTTCTACACACAAAAGCGCCTCCGTTCTCAGCCATCAGATCAGTTCTCAGGAGCATCCGACGGTCGCTCCTTCATAGATCATCAAATCGGAAGTCTCTGCCAAGCACCACAGCGCTGAAATTCCAAGCCTTCAGATTAGATGGTAGTTGAATCCAACGGTCGTTCCTATGCCTGTGCATCAAATCCCGATGATTCCGCCTTACACTACAGTACCTAACTCCATCTGGTGCCGTTAACTTCGTTGCACCTCAGAATCCGACGGTCGCTTCACACATCCTTCCATCTATCCGTTCGATTCCACTCAGATCCAATGATCCAACATCTCAGCTCGCCAAACATCAAAGTTTGATGAACCCGCTCAACACCCTAAGCATCAAACCCATCGACCCAAAACAAACACCCACCTTCTTCTTCCCCAAAACTCATTTCCCCCAAATTTCTTCTCTTCCCCCGACCATGGCAGACCCTGCCATGTCTGCTCCGCCGTCTCCATCTCCACCACGACCACAAGGACGCCACCACCATCACCTACCTCTTCCCTAGTCGTGTCTGTCTTGTTCTTAGCATTAATTTTTGATGCTACCAAGAAGACAAACATAGCTAGGGTTTCACAGTGGAGAAGAAGGAAATTGGAGCAGCGTTCGAGTAAAGGATTAGCAGAGGAGGAGAAGTACAAGCATGGGTCGAGGCTATTTGCATCAGAGAGTGAGTTTAATTTCCAATTTAAAAATTAGGGTTTCCAATTTAGGGTTTCTGAAAATTTGGATATTTTGTAAGCTATAAAAGGGAAGTGATGTGAGATGTAAAAACTGTTCTTGGGTTATCCTAGTTCCCCCTAAGTGGGTTAATTTCACTGTTTAATTTTAATGTTAATGTCTACTGTTAGTACTTGTCCTGTTTAGTGATAGGTTAGTATCATGTTCTAATTTAGTTTCTGAGGCAGAGATGAAACCCCTGATGAATGAAATTCCCTTGTGTGTTTACTTCTCCTCAATGAAAGTTTAATGATAAGCATGCCTTAATTTCTGAATTTTGCCAATTTGCTTTCACCTTGTATGTCAAGCATCCTAGGTAGTTTGGTTAACTCTTTGTCAAAATTCAAAGCTCTGTGTAAACTGTTATAGCTCAATCTGTGATTACTTGTGCTTTAGACAGACAAGTAATGCTAGGGAATTGACATGTTAGCTGAAATTGAGTCATCACAGTGGTTAGTGATTGTTTCACACATTCAAAGTGGTTTGAGGCTAGAACCTCTATAGCCATTTGATGAAAAAGAGGATAAGTTTATCAAACTAGGGAATTAGATGCATCTAGGTGGTGGAATTGAAGCCTTAGTTTCTGTCACTCATCCACAACTGTCCATTGTTTCTTTGTTGTATTTTTTTTGTTTACTATCTTTGCTTCTTTACTTCTTTACTGTTTTCATGATCAATTCACTCCATTTTGTTGTTTCCTTAACTTATGTTGCTCCTTCACTCACTGTTTAGTAGTGCTCAAAACACCACAAACAACTCTCACAGCCCACTGTTCACTTTCACAACCTCAGTCCATAACCCACAAATCATCTCATCCATTGTCCAAGATCCCACAGCTCATTATTTTTATGTCCATTAAGACCACTGCTACTTACAAACCCAACAAAGCCCAGTTAGCTAGCAAGATTAAGAAAAAAATAGCAAATTTGCCCACCTTGTCCCTGCGGATCGACCCGTATTTGCACCACACTACTTTCCGACACCGTGCACTTGCGGTTATTTCCGTGACTCTTTTAGAGAGCCACCAAGTTTTTGGCGCCGCTGCCGGGGACTCGGTTGCGGCGCAATTGCTCTTTCTTTCTTTTGGGTTGTTACTGAACTCTGCTTGCTGTAACTCCTATGCTTGCTTGCTGATTTTGCTTGTTGTAACTCCTGTTGAGTTGCTGCCCTGCCTGCACTGAACTGAACCACCTGGTGCTGCTGGTGCTCTTGTGCTGCTGTGGTGCTCCTGCTGGTGCCAGGCCAAGAATCCTGTGAGCTTCTGCACCTGTTGCTGCTGATCTGCTCCTGCTGCAAAGCCCTGAGCTGGTGAGCCTGCTGAAGTTGCTGTCAAGCTTAACAATTTGAACCAAAGCCCAACTGGGCTGTAAACTGCAGAGGTGAACCAAAGCCCAACTGGGCCTCAGAAAAGCCAAAGCTTAGGATGATCCAAAGCCCAACTGGGCTTTTGCAACCTAACTGAGCAGCTGGGCTGTGCTTAAGCAAGTAAGCCTAAACCCATTAAGAGAACCCAACCTGTGGGCTTCCATTTTTAATTTGTGGGCTTGTAATAATTTTTGTTTTTCTTTATTTTTTATTTTGGGCTTGTAATAATTTTTCTTTTTTTTCTTTTTCTTTCTTTTATGGGCTTGTAATTATTTATTGTTGTTTTTATTTTTTCTTTGTGGGGTGTGATAATTTATGCTAGGCTAAGTTTAAAAAAAAAAAAAAAAAAAAATTTGCTCCTAATTTCAAAAACCAAAATTCTTGCTCCCAACACAAAAACCAAAATTTTTCTTTTTCCCATTAAAACCAAATGTCTCCCGCCAAAACCAAATTTTTCCCAACAAAACCAAATTTTTCCAAAAAGTCCAATCCCTTAAAAACCAAATTTTGAGCTTTGAGCCCAATCATGTATAGATCTTTTTCTACAGTTGGGGAATACAACGAATCCCTTAGAGAACTTGCGTATGGACAAACTTCACGTTATGAACCTCCCATAGACCATGATGTCAATAGTCATAGGAATTATTATGGACATTTTCAAAGTTCCGAGCCTCAATACATGAACCCTAATGACTATTCACACATGCATCATTCGCCACAACGTGAAAATGAACATTTTGCTAGTGCCTCACTCACACAATCATCTCTTGTGGATCAATTAGAAGCTCGAATCGCAGCTTTAGAAATGCAATCACATGAGGAATCTGTCACATCTAATTTTCTTAGGCAACCTGAAATCTATGCATGTCCTGCATGTGGTAGTTTAGACCACCCTGTTGAGCATTGTCATATTTTGCATAATTTTAGGCAATCAAGAAAATCCAATGTATGAAATGCCCATGAATTGTGAGAATGGTAGTCATTGGGACCATAATCAATCCTTTGAGGGTTGCGATCAATATTTTGTAGACCCTAATGACCATGCATACATGTACCATTCACCACAATTTGAACATGAAGAATTTTGTACTCCCATGAATTTAGACTCCACCACAGAAGCTTTAAGACTTAGTGAGCAAAACTTCGATAGATCTACATCACGAATTCAGGCATATTTAGATCAGATTTTGCTTCACCTACAAAAGGAGGAAATTCATGAGGAAATGTATGTTGTCCCTAATGAAGTGTCTAGTCCCATTCATGTAAATGATGTTGAATATGAACCTAATTTAGAGGAACATGAATCGACTAACGACACCACCACTTTTAATGAGGACCAATATGCATGCTACCATGATGATGATTATGATGATGTGTTAGAAGAACATGAAAATATTGTGGAACCTGTTGGTTCAATAACATATGGCTTCTCGCCCTCGACCTTCATGAATGTTGTTTTCTCTAATACTCATTGTAATTCATATGATTTTGATATTGACATGGGATTCGTACAATTATTCTGTGAAGATGAACATGACATAGGAATAGTTGAATCTTCTGTAGACACTAATATGCATGAAAATATATTTGATGTGTCTGATTCTCTACCTAGGTCACATTGTGATATTTCTCCTGATTTGCCAATGCATGAAAATAAATCTGTTGATGATGTTGATGATTCTGAGTGTGAACTTGCTAATTTGATTGATGATTGTGAGCATGATGTGACATGTGTAGATGATTTAGGAGATTTTGATTTGATTAATAATGATGTGCCTATCGTCCTACATAAGTCACAATCTGATGGCCTTCCACCCAACCTAGATGTGGTTTGTACCCATATTGACAAACCAATTTTTCTGAAAATTCCTAACCTAGGTTTGGAACTGTGTGCTTCCCAAGTCCTCTTGGACTATTTTGCTTCTAAGTATAATACATCTGAGGAACCACAGTTGGAATTAGCATGTTTGCCCGTCCCTAGCACAGTTCATTTCGAGCTAGACCTTTTGCATGATGAACCCCCGAAACTGCGCGATTTTGTTTTCAAAACTATATCTTCTGTAAAATCCAGGTTTGGGGGTAGCTCATTTTGTTTCACAGTTTCACTTGCGTTTCTTTCCTGTTATTATTGTGTGAAGCTGTTGAAATGTCTACACTTTGTCTTTTGGGTTGATCCTCAACTCTTTAGATTGTTAGTGTATGG
The DNA here is from genome assembly GCF_003573695.1 of Papaver somniferum. Taxonomy (NCBI): domain Eukaryota; kingdom Viridiplantae; phylum Streptophyta; class Magnoliopsida; order Ranunculales; family Papaveraceae; genus Papaver; species Papaver somniferum. Next base: position 171,857,538 of record NC_039366.1, read on the forward strand.
TGAATTTTTTTGTATATAATCCAGTAGCTAAAATTTCTTAAAAAACCCTTTTGTTCCTTTTGTATATATTTGCTCATCCAATATGATCTCGGCTGAAATATGTTGGATTTTTGCCTTGAATAACGGAGTTTTAATTCTGCTTTCGCCGAAATCGGGTATTCTCTCTCCTTTTACTCTACTCAGCATGTCCCTTTCCATATGTTGCATTTTAATTCTTTCCATATTTTGAAACATTGAGGACAATGTTTAGTTTAGGTTCGGGGGTATAGAGTAGATACCACGATAATATGCCATAATTGAAAACGAACTCCTTCTTCTTTTTGAAAAAATTGAAAAATTCCAAAAAAATTGAAAAATTGAAAAATTAAAAAAAAATGATGAAAAAATGATGAAAAAATCATAAAAATGGAGCTCATTTACCTTGAAATGTTGACTCTTGTGCAAATATGTATTTTTATTAGGAGTCTTAGTCTAGATATTTAGGCACCCTGATTCTAGCACAATTCACATAGTGATAAGAAATTTGCACGCGCACGATCTACCAATACATGTATGGCCTCGATCTTCAAGGTGTTTGATAGGAAGTTACGATTGCCAATCACTTTAGAATACTGAACGAAACTGGACTAGCTTGTTCTTTGGTTGGTTGGGATAGAAGGTGGAGGTTACATTAAGAAAGACAACCATCGAATTTAACTGGGTGCATCAAAAAGGGCTACCTCTTGCAAAGTGTCATGTAATTTTTGTTTTTCTTGTTATGTATCAAAAGTGTTTCCTTGTTCAAAAAAAAAAAAAAAAAAAAAAAAAAAAAAAAAAAAAAAAAAAAAAAAAAAACGAGGTATATATTCAGAAAAAAAAAAAAAAATATCATAAAAATACAAAAAAAACAAGTATTTATCAATTCCATCATCTCTTTGTCCAAAAATAAAAGAGATTTGTCAATGTAAATAAGAGTCATGTAAATAGTCATCTTTTGTTGTTTCTTTTGTAATAAGCAAGGAGGGTGTATGCCATTGATGTACAACGCGAGTAATTGTGAAATACCTCCAACTCATTCACAATTCTCGTAAAGTCCGGACAGCTAGCTAGATTTCGACCTCAGTTCTTAGCCTGAGAAACTATCTCTTGGTGATTAGTAGTCATAACTTCAGATCTTTCTTTACACATGTGTAGATACACTTTACACTCTTATCACATGTCCTTATTTGTTATCAGTGCTAGGATTGTGCCTTCGATAGCTAGATTGACATCTCCATTTTGCTGTGAGCTTAAACTGTTTTGCACATGTCACATTTGATGGAATCTGAGCTCATATTTTGTCCTTAGGTTTTGTAGGCACACCTCTGGTAAACCTTCACGAGACTTCAACTCGTCCACTAGGGACACTTAGTGGTTTAAAAGGCTTAGTGCATACGCTAAATGCATTCGAGAGACCAGCGACAGTGGTATAGTTAGGATTTCCTTAGTTTGTTTTTACTTGAGGACAAGTAAAATTCAGGTTTGGGGGTATTTGATGAGTGCCAAATATTGTATATATTTATCCCTTTTTGTTGGCATTTAACTCATCTTTTGCGCATTAATTCTACATTTTATCCCATATTCTGTATTTTCATTGTTTTCAAGAATAAATATTTTATTAATTAATTTTGTATTTTTAGGTAATAAATAAAGTTCGGATGAGTCGCGGAGCGAAAAGAGCAGAAAAGTAGTGAAAAGCCGGGAGAAATTACGCAAGGAAGCCGCGAAGAATGGTGCGCACAACCTCATTTTCTACACACAAAAGCGCCTCCGTTCTCAGCCATCAGATCAGTTCTCAGGAGCATCCGACGGTCGCTCCTTCATAGATCATCAAAATCGGAAGTCTCTGCCAAGCACCACAGCGCTGAAATTCCAAGCCTTCAGATTAGATGGTAGTTGAATCCAACGGTCGTTCCTATGCCTGTGCATCAAATCCCGATGATTCCGCCTTACACTACAGTACCTAACTCCATCTGGTGCCGTTAACTTCGTTGCACCTCAGAATCCGACGGTCGCTTCACACATCCTTCCATCTATCCGTTCGATTCCACTCAGATCCAATGATCCAACATCTCAGCTCGCCAAACATCAAAGTTTGATGAACCCGCTCAACACCCTAAGCATCAAACCCATCGACCCAAAACAAACACCCACCTTCTTCTTCCCCAAAACTCATTTCCCCCAAATTTCTTCTCTTCCCCCGACCATGGCAGACCCTGCCATGTCTGCTCCGCCGTCTCCATCTCCACCACGACCACAAGGACGCCACCACCATCACCTACCTCTTCCCTAGTCGTGTCTGTCTTGTTCTTAGCATTAATTTTTGATGCTACCAAGAAGACAAACATAGCTAGGGTTTCACAGTGGAGAGAAGAAGGAAATTGGAGCAGCGTTCGAGTAAAGGATTAGCAGAGGAGGAGAAGTACAAGCATGGGTCGAGGCTATTTGCATCAGAGAGTGAGTTTAATTTCCAATTTAAAAATTAGGGTTTCCAATTTAGGGTTTCTGAAAATTTGGATATTTTGTAAGCTATAAAAGGGAAGTGATGTGAGATGTAAAAACTGTTCTTGGGTTATCCTAGTTCCCCCTAAGTGGGTTAATTTCACTGTTTAATTTTAATGTTAATGTCTACTGTTAGTACTTGTCCTGTTTAGTGATAGGTTAGTATCATGTTCTAATTTAGTTTCTGAGGCAGAGATGAAACCCCTGATGAATGAAATTCCCTTGTGTGTTTACTTCTCCTCAATGAAAGTTTAATGATAAGCATGCCTTAATTTCTGAATTTTGCCAATTTGCTTTCACCTTGTATGTCAAGCATCCTAGGTAGTTTGGTTAACTCTTTGTCAAAATTCAAAGCTCTGTGTAAACTGTTATAGCTCAATCTGTGATTACTTGTGCTTTAGACAGACAAGTAATGCTAGGGAATTGACATGTTAGCTGAAATTGAGTCATCACAGTGGTTAGTGATTGTTTCACACATTCAAAGTGGTTTGAGGCTAGAACCTCTATAGCCATTTGATGAAAAAGAGGATAAGTTTATCAAACTAGGGAATTAGATGCATCTAGGTGGTGGAATTGAAGCCTTAGTTTCTGTCACTCATCCACAACTGTCCATTGTTTCTTTTGTTGTATTTTTTTTGTTTACTATCTTTGCTTCTTTACTTCTTTACTGTTTTCATGATCAATTCACTCCATTTTGTTGTTTCCTTAACTTATGTTGCTCCTTCACTCACTGTTTAGTAGTGCTCAAAACACCACAAACAACTCTCACAGCCCACTGTTCACTTTCACAACCTCAGTCCATAACCCACAAATCATCTCATCCATTGTCCAAGATCCCACAGCTCATTATTTTTATGTCCATTAAGACCACTGCTACTTACAAACCCAACAAAGCCCAGTTAGCTAGCAAGATTAAGAAAAAAATAGCAAATTTGCCCACCTTGTCCCTGCGGATCGACCCGTATTTGCACCACACTACTTTCCGACACCGTGCACTTGCGGTTATTTCCGTGACTCTTTTAGAGAGCCACCAAGTTTTTGGCGCCGCTGCCGGGGACTCGGTTGCGGCGCAATTGCTCTTTCTTTCTTTTGGGTTGTTACTGAACTCTGCTTGCTGTAACTCCTATGCTTGCTTGCTGATTTTGCTTGTTGTAACTCCTGTTGAGTTGCTGCCCTGCCTGCACTGAACTGAACCACCTGGTGCTGCTGGTGCTCTTGTGCTGCTGTGGTGCTCCTGCTGGTGCCAGGCCAAGAATCCTGTGAGCTTCTGCACCTGTTGCTGCTGATCTGCTCCTGCTGCAAAGCCCTGAGCTGGTGAGCCTGCTGAAGTTGCTGTCAAGCTTAACAATTTGAACCAAAGCCCAACTGGGCTGTAAACTGCAGAGGTGAACCAAAGCCCAACTGGGCCTCAGAAAAGCCAAAGCTTAGGATGATCCAAAGCCCAACTGGGCTTTTGCAACCTAACTGAGCAGCTGGGCTGTGCTTAAGCAAGTAAGCCTAAACCCATTAAGAGAACCCAACCTGTGGGCTTCCATTTTTAATTTGTGGGCTTGTAATAATTTTTGTTTTTCTTTATTTTTTATTTTGGGCTTGTAATAATTTTTCTTTTTTTTTCTTTTTCTTTCTTTTATGGGCTTGTAATTATTTATTGTTGTTTTATTTTTTCTTTTGTGGGGTGTGATAATTTATGCTAGGCTAAGTTTAAAAAAAAAAAAAAAAAAAATTTGCTCCTAATTTCAAAAACCAAAATTCTTGCTCCCAACACAAAAACCAAAATTTTTCTTTTTCCCATTAAAACCAAATGTCTCCCGCCCCAAAACCAAATTTTTCCCAACAAAACCAAATTTTTCCAAAAAGTCCAATCCCTTAAAAACCAAATTTTGAGCTTTGAGCCCAATCATGTATAGATCTTTTTCTACAGTTGGGGAATACAACGAATCCCTTAGAGAACTTGCGTATGGACAAACTTCACGTTATGAACCTCCCATAGACCATGATGTCAATAGTCATAGGAATTATTATGGACATTTTCAAAGTTCCGAGCCTCAATACATGAACCCTAATGACTATTCACACATGCATCATTCGCCACAACGTGAAAATGAACATTTTGCTAGTGCCTCACTCACACAATCATCTCTTGTGGATCAATTAGAAGCTCGAATCGCAGCTTTAGAAATGCAATCACATGAGGAATCTGTCACATCTAATTTTCTTAGGCAACCTGAAATCTATGCATGTCCTGCATGTGGTAGTTTAGACCACCCTGTTGAGCATTGTCATATTTTGCATAATTTTAGGCAATCAAGAGAAAATCCAATGTATGAAATGCCCATGAATTGTGAGAATGGTAGTCATTGGGACCATAATCAATCCTTTGAGGGTTGCGATCAATATTTTGTAGACCCTAATGACCATGCATACATGTACCATTCACCACAATTTGAACATGAAGAATTTTGTACTCCCATGAATTTAGACTCCACCACAGAAGCTTTAAGACTTAGTGAGCAAAACTTCGATAGATCTACATCACGAATTCAGGCATATTTAGATCAGATTTTGCTTCACCTACAAAAGGAGGAAATTCATGAGGAAATGTATGTTGTCCCTAATGAAGTGTCTAGTCTCATTCATGTAAATGATGTTGAATATGAACCTAATTTAGAGGAACATGAATCGACTAACGACACCACCACTTTTAATGAGGACCAATATGCATGCTACCATGATGATGATTATGATGATGTGTTAGAAGAACATGAAAATATTGTGGAACCTGTTGGTTCAATAACATATGGCTTCTCGCCCTCGACCTTCATGAATGTTGTTTTCTCTAATACTCATTGTAATTCATATGATTTTGATATTGACATGGGATTCGTACAATTATTCTGTGAAGATGAACATGACATAGGAATAGTTGAATCTTCTGTAGACACTAATATGCATGAAAATATATTTGATGTGTCTGATTCTCTACCTAGGTCACATTGTGATATTTCTCCTGATTTGCCAATGCATGAAAATAAATCTGTTGATGATGTTGATGATTCTGAGTGTGAACTTGCTAATTTGATTGATGATTGTGAGCATGATGTGACATGTGTAGATGATTTAGGAGATTTTGATTTGATTAATAATGATGTGCCTATCGTCCTACATAAGTCACAATCTGATGGCCTTCCACCCAACCTAGATGTGGTTTGTACCCATATTGACAAACCAATTTTTCTGAAAATTCCTAACCTAGGTTTGGAACTGTGTGCTTCCCAAGTCCTCTTGGACTATTTTGCTTCTAAGTATAATACATCTGAGGAACCACAGTTGGAATTAGCATGTTTGCCCGTCCCTAGCACAGTTCATTTCGAGCTAGACCTTTTGCATGATGAACCCCCGAAACTGCGCGATTTTGTTTTCAAAAATATCTTCTGTAAAATCCAGGTTTGGGGGTAGCTCATTTTGTTTCACAGTTTCACTTGCGTTTCTTTCCTGTTATTATTGTGTGAAGCTGTTGAAATGTCTACACTTTGTCTTTTGGGTTGATCCTCAACTCTTTAGATTGTTAGTGTATGGTGAATTTTTTTGTATATAATCCAGTAGCTAAAATTTCTTAAAAAACCCTTTTGTTCCTTTTGTATATATTTTGCTCATCCAATATGATCTCGGCTGAAATATGTTGGATTTTTGCCTTGAATAACGGAGTTTTAATTCTGCTTTCGCCGAAATCGGGTATTCTCTCTCCTTTTACTCTACTCAGCATGTCCCTTTCCATATGTTGCATTTTAATTCTTTCCATATTTTGAAACATTGAGGACAATGTTTAGTTTAGGTTCGGGGGTATAGAGTAGATACCACGATAATATGCCATAATTGAAAACGAACTCCTTCTTCTTTTTGAAAAAATTGAAAAATTCCAAAAAAATTGAAAAATTGAAAAAAAAAAAATGATGAAAAAATGATGAAAAAATCATAAAAATGGAGCTCATTTACCTTGAAATGTTGACTCTTGTGCAAATATGTATTTTTATTAGGAGTCTTAGTCTAGATATTTAGGCACCCTGATTCTAGCACAATTCACATAGTGATAAGAAATTTGCACGCGCACGATCTACCAATACATGTATGGCCTCGATCTTCAAGGTGTTTGATAGGAAGTTACGATTGCCAATCACTTTAGAATACTGAACGAAACTGGACTAGCTTGTTCTTTGGTTGGTTGGGATAGAAGGTGGAGGTTACATTAAGAAAGACAACCATCGAATTTAACTGGGTGCATCAAAAAGGGCTACCTCTTGCAAAGTGTCATGTAATTTTTGTTTCTTCTTGTTATGTATCAAAAGTGTTTCCTTGTTCAAAAAAAAAAAAAAAAAAAAAAAAAAAAAAAAAAAAAAAAAAAAAAAAAAACGAGGTATATATTCAGAAAAAAAAAAAAAAATATCATAAAAATACAAAAAAAACAAGTATTTATCAATTCCATCATCTCTTTGTCCAAAATAAAAGAGATTTGTCAATGTAAATAAGAGTCATGTAAATAGTCATCTTTTGTTGTTTCTTTGTAATAAGCAAGGAGGGTGTATGCCATTGATGTACAACGCGAGTAATTGTGAAATACCTCCAACTCATTCACAATTCTCGTAAAGTCCGGACAGCTAGCTAGATTTCGACCTCAGTTCTTAGCCTGAGAAACTATCTCTTGGTGATTAGTAGTCATAACTTCAGATCTTTCTTTACACATGTGTAGATACACTTTACACTCTTATCACATGTCCTTATTTGTTATCAGTGCTAGGATTGTGCCTTCGATAGCTAGATTGACATCTCCATTTTGCTGTGAGCTTAAACTGTTTTGCACATGTCACATTTGATGGAATCTGAGCTCATATTTTGTCCTTAGGTTTTGTAGGCACACCTCTGGTAAACCTTCACGAGACTTCAACTCGTCCACTAGGGACACTTAGTGGTTTAAAAGGCTTAGTGCATACGCTAAATGCATTCGAGAGACCAGCGACAGTGGTATAGTTAGGATTTCCTTAGTTTGTTTTTACTTGAGGACAAGTAAAATTCAGGTTTGGGGGTATTTGATGAGTGCCAAATATTGTATATATTTATCCCTTTTTGTTGGCATTTAACTCATCTTTTGCGCATTAATTCTACATTTTATCCCATATTCTGTATTTTCATTGTTTTCAAGAATAAATATTTTTATTAATTAATTTTGTATTTTTAGGTAATAAATAAAGTTCGGATGAGTCGCGGAGCGAAAAGAGCAGAAAAGTAGTGAAAAGCCGGGAGAAATTACGCAAGGAAGCCGCGAAGAATGGTGCGCACAACCTCATTTTCTACACACAAAAGCGCCTCCGTTCTCAGCCATCAGATCAGTTCTCAGGAGCATCCGACGGTCGCTCCTTCATAGATCATCAAAATCGGAAGTCTCTGCCAAGCACCACAGCGCTGAAATTCCAAGCCTTCAGATTAGATGGTAGTTGAATCCAACGGTCGTTCCTATGCCTGTGCATCAAATCCCGATGATTCCGCCTTACACTACAGTACCTAACTCCATCTGGTGCCGTTAACTTCGTTGCACCTCAGAATCCGACGGTCGCTTCACACATCCTTCCATCTATCCGTTCGATTCCACTCAGATCCAATGATCCAACATCTCAGCTCGCCAAACATCAAAGTTTGATGAACCCGCTCAACACCCTAAGCATCAAACCCATCGACCCAAAACAAACACCCACCTTCTTCCCCAAAACTCATTTCCCCCAAATTTCTTCTCTTCCCCCGACCATGGCAGACCCTGCCATGTCTGCTCCGCCGTCTCCATCTCCACCACGACCACAAGGACGCCACCACCATCACCTACCTCTTCCCTAGTCGTGTCTGTCTTGTTCTTAGCATTAATTTTTGATGCTACCAAGAAGACAAACATAGCTAGGGTTTCACAGTGGAGAGAAGAAGGAAATTGGAGCAGCGTTCGAGTAAAGGATTAGCAGAGGAGGAGAAGTACAAGCATGGGTCGAGGCTATTTGCATCAGAGAGTGAGTTTAATTTCCAATTTAAAAATTAGGGTTTCCAATTTAGGGTTTCTGAAAATTTGGATATTTTGTAAGCTATAAAAGGGAAGTGATGTGAGATGTAAAAACTGTTCTTGGGTTATCCTAGTTCCCCCTAAGTGGGTTAATTTCACTGTTTAATTTTAATGTTAATGTCTACTGTTAGTACTTGTCCTGTTTAGTGATAGGTTAGTATCATGTTCTAATTTAGTTTCTGAGGCAGAGATGAAACCCCTGATGAATGAAATTCCCTTGTGTGTTTACTTCTCCTCAATGAAAGTTTAATGATAAGCATGCCTTAATTTCTGAATTTTGCCAATTTGCTTTCACCTTGTATGTCAAGCATCCTAGGTAGTTTGGTTAACTCTTTGTCAAAATTCAAAGCTCTGTGTAAACTGTTATAGCTCAATCTGTGATTACTTGTGCTTTAGACAGACAAGTAATGCTAGGGAATTGACATGTTAGCTGAAATTGAGTCATCACAGTGGTTAGTGATTGTTTCACACATTCAAAGTGGTTTGAGGCTAGAACCTCTATAGCCATTTGATGAAAAAGAGGATAAGTTTATCAAACTAGGGAATTAGATGCATCTAGGTGGTGGAATTGAAGCCTTAGTTTCTGTCACTCATCCACAACTGTCCATTGTTTCTTTTGTTGTATTTTTTTTGTTTACTATCTTTGCTTCTTTACTTCTTTACTGTTTTCATGATCAATTCACTCCATTTTGTTGTTTCCTTAACTTATGTTGCTCCTTCACTCACTGTTTAGTAGTGCTCAAAACACCACAAACAACTCTCACAGCCCACTGTTCACTTTCACAACCTCAGTCCATAACCCACAAATCATCTCATCCATTGTCCAAGATCCCACAGCTCATTATTTTTATGTCCATTAAGACCACTGCTACTTACAAACCCAACAAAGCCCAGTTAGCTAGCAAGATTAAGAAAAAAATAGCAAATTTGCCCACCTTGTCCCTGCGGATCGACCCGTATTTGCACCACACTACTTTCCGACACCGTGCACTTGCGGTTATTTCCGTGACTCTTTTAGAGAGCCACCACCCACTTCCTCATTCTGATAGGTGAGTTTCCATAAAGAGTGTTACTGCTACATCCCACTTTCTTAAATTGAAACTATAGAACTCATTAAGACTTCTTAAAATTCATCCTTCACATGCAGTCACACTATCACGTCTACACCATAGGGAAAGGACAGAGAATAAAATTCTCTGATAGTGTTTACCTTTACCCACCATAACTTAGTTGTCTCATTCGAAACCTTGATCTTGGGATCTCCAGTCAGCAAGGTTGAGTATCCTTCATGGCAAGTTTAATTTATGAGCTTAAGCCCCATCCCCTTCGATGTGTTTCTAACAATCTCTTTGGATGAACCTTTCGTCAAAGGTTGCGCGATATTCTCCTTGGACTTTATCCAATTAATGGAAATAACGCCAATTGAGATTAGTTATTTTTAGCTTTAGCTATTATAGCTTGGCTAATACAGTATATAGATATAGCTGGCACAGGCCTATGCCAGAGAGGAATGTCTTCTAAAAATCATCTTAGGCACTCAGCCCCCTCTCGTGCTTTATCTATCGCAATACTCTCAGATTCCATAATGAATTGAGCAATATATGTATGTTTGAAATCTTCCAAAACAAACCTTCCTGCTAGAGTGAAAACATATCCACTCGTACACTTAAGACTCCTCTGAGTCAACTATCCAGTTTGCATCACAAAGTCTCTCAAGGACAGGAAGATACCTTTCATAAACCAAACAAAAGGTAATAGAGTATTTTAGGTACCGTAATACTCTACTAAGTGCATCCCAATGCTCTTGCTCTGGACAACAAGTATATCTACTTAACTTACTCACACTATAGGCAATGTCTGGACACTTACAGTTCATTAAATTCATCAGACATCCTATAACTCTTGAGTATTCAAGTTAAGATACTCCATTATCCTTAATTTTCTTGAGTCTACAAGAATAATCGTACAGAGTACAAGAAGGCTTACAATCACACTGATTGTATCTCTTAAGCACAAAATTCAACATAATGAGAATGACTAAGACTACATATGTTAGATTATTTTCTAATTCTCATCCCTAAGATTACATCAACAGGGCCTAAGTCTTTCAAGTCAACGTTCTCATTCAGCGCATGTTTTTAGTGGAATTAATCACATCTATGTTTGTATCAAGTATAAGCATATCATCAACATACAAGCATACAATCACACAGGCATCCTTAACAAGTTACTTGTAAATATACTTGTCAGATTCATTAACTTAAATCCACTACACATTATCACATGATCAAATTTTTCATGTCACTGTTTACGTGCTTATTTTATGAACCATACAAAATTTTGTTCAACTGACAAACTTTGTCATCATAACCTTTCACTATAAAGTCCTCAGGTTGGTCTATGTAAATTTCTTTATCTAATTCACGATTTTAGAAAAGCTGTCTTAACATCCATCTGATGTATCTCTAATTTTTTTATGACAGCAATAACAATTAGCATCTCAACGTAAGTAAATCTCGTCACATGTGAATAAGAATCAAGGAAATATACACCTTCTTTTAGTTTACAGCCTTTAGCTACCATCTTAGCCTAATATTTTTCTACAGTTCCATATACCTAATGTTTCCTCTTAAAGACTTATTTACATCTCATGGTCTTACTCTCTGGAGGTAAACTATAAACCTCCCAAGTCAGGTTCCGACGGACTGAGTCCATTTCACTAAATGAAGCTTCTTACCAGAATGGGGTTTCAGTAGATATCAAGGCTTCTTTACAAGTCCAGGGCTTAGACTACGCTAGGCATGTTATGAAGTCGGCTTCATAAGAAGTCTCAAGTCTAATTGTTTTACTTCTCTTAGGCTAAACCTTAACTTCATCTTCCTTTAAGATAAGTTCTGACTATTTGAAAATAAATCTAGGGGATCAACAACACATCTCTAATGAGGTACATGTTTAAGAATAAACATGTTCAAAGAACTCAGTATCTCTAGATTATGTAATAATATTCACAACAAAGTCAGAAAAATCACACCAAAAGTATGAAAAATAAGAACACACAACCAAAAATCTATATGTAGAAGTATACTCAGCATACCTTATATGAAGACACAATCACCATTTTTGGTTTTATCTAGTTCTTCTAGGAAGAGGAATGACAATCTTAGTCAAACACCCCCACACTTTGACATATTCATAAGAAGGTCATCTACCTTTCCATAAATCATATGGAGTTTCATCTGATCCTTAAGGGTACTATATTCAGGATATACTAGTTAAGAGGACTTCCTCCTCCCACAAGACCGCAGGTAATCCTGAACTAATCAACATGGTAATTATGATCTCCTTAAGGATAAAATTAATATGTTCAAGGCTTTTAATTGGTCATCAACTTCAAGTTTATACATCTTAAGGCTTCTAAGGCATCATCCTTATCCCTAAGCAATTATACAAGATAGTACCTCGTACAATCATCTACGGAAGTTATAAACCATCTTTTACCATAGTGGATTTGGGTTGAAATCATGCCAACTAGGCCTAACTGAATTAATTCTATGGGATTAGAATTACCATGAACATTTGTGCTAAAAGATTTTATAGCATATTCATTTCACTTTTGTGTTCAAGATCCAAACTAAATTTGGGTACGAAGCCTATGCTAGGCAGTTTATACATTGACTTATAATTTTACGGTTCCAAGTCTACCATGCAAAAAATTCAAAGACACACAAAAGAAAGCACAAGAATCAACTATGTTCACTTCATCAGATTTTCCTTCAAACTTATATAGACCCTAAGTCCTATAACTGTTGCCTAAAAAATCAATACCCTTAGTTATAACAAGTTATCCACATTTAATTAAGATCTTCAATCTTTTACCATCTTCAAGAGAACAAGATACAATATTATTTCATATGCTCGGAACATGAAAATTTCATTCAGTGTGAGAATATTACAGATATGAACTTATGCTCAACCTTTCCCTTTTATGCAACCTCTGTCGCAGATGAGTTACTCATATAGAGTTTCTCGACATCCCTTATCCTCTGATAAGAGGTGAACATGTCTCTGTTTCAACAAACATACTTAGTGGCTCCAGAGTCCACCCACCAGTCTCTCACATTGGTTATTAAAATAACTTCCGACATCATGGTTCATTTTGTTTCAACTAAATTAGCATTAACTTTCTACTTATTAAGGTTTTATGTTGTCTACACTTTACTGCCGTATGGCCAGGAATTTTACAAACATAACAATCACCCTTAATTAAAGTAATGCCGGATTCAGTTTTACAAAACATACCTTTCTTATGAAGACTACGGTTAGAGTTGTGTTTGATATTCCCGCCTTTGTCAGCTTTGGAAGACTTGTGTTCATCCACATGCGCCTTGTAACCATGTTCCTTTTCAATTTCATGTCACAATCTTCGTTTATACTCTGACCACGGACACAGTAATTTCCCAATCACCTAATACACCACATCTCACAAACCTTAGTTCCGAAACGGAAGAAAAAATATGAGTTTTGAAGATAATATCTAGATTTACAAACTTCGTTTGAACCACCATATCAAAAAACTCATGATTACCCCATAAAAAATACTTTAGTTAACAACAAAAGTTTGCTCGTCAGAATTTTTCAGGAAAATTTGTCTGTTTTGTAAAATATCAAAAAAAATACTTTTACAACTCCAAAAATTCTGAAATTTTACGTGGGTAACTATCAGGATGTCTACTACGTTGTGTCAAAAGGGTTCATCGAAATTCCTTCTAGGTTAAGAGATAATCTCGAAACTCTACAGCTGACCAAAAAATTCGTTTTTGTTTTTCACTCCACAATTAACATCCATGATTCACAAACCAACCAACCATTTTTTTTATTATTACACATAGTAATGTCTTAAGATTGTTGGGTGCAATAATTAAAATAAATAAAAAATCAAATAAGCAAAAGTTATTGATACTTATCTCCTTTATAATGGAATTGATCGATTGACGAAACGAACGAGCTTCTCATATCTCCACAACAGCAACAAGGCAAAACTTTGGAAAAACAGAGTGAGTCACGTGTTCAACACGTTGCCCTTAAGACATTAGCGCCCGGCTACACTCAAGAGTGATGCTATAGCCCTCACAGGACGGATATCTCCAGGATAAAACACCCTACTACACCTACTACTAGCATATGTAGTAGATGCTCAACTTGAGCTTGACAACTCCGAAAAAACCGTTAAGGAAAATCGCGAACTCTTAAGAAACGCTATAAAATATTTTCCCTTAGGGGTCCCTCTAAAATATAGAACAACCCCTTTCCCATCGATTTTACAAAAATAGTGAATTTCTTTATATAATGGAATAAAACAATTTAAGAAGTGGAAACTCCACAATGTGGGACTAATAAGTTTATATAGTTTCTTAAAACTACTAAAAATTGGAAACTCCACGATGTGGGACTAAAAAGTTTCATTCACAAAAAAAAACAATAAATTATAATTTTTTATTAAAACTTTAAAAAATTATTTTTTTGTTAATCGTTTTCCAACAGAAAATAGGCTTGCTAATTTTACTTGGTAATTGTTACAGCTTCAGATTCGAGAGAGAGGGAATTTGACGATTATCTTTTGAACATAAACAAGGAGCTTACATTTGTACGGTTTGAGTTGCGTGCTTTCACAAACCAGTATGATGGAGAAGTTTATTATGGTGTGGTAAATAATGTTGCTGATGAACAGGCCAAGCTTGGGATTAAATATACAGTTCCTCAAATTGCCTTCTACAAGGGTATTGTAAGTATAACCACCTACATCGTTAGTTTCTTATGTTTTGTTGGTTGATTTATTAGAATTATACGTATATGAGCATGAAAACAGATATGCCATCCCTGAGATGATTCTTGATATTCCAGGGGATGTTGACATGCTCATATGCGTTTAATTCTAATAATGAGTTGTTTAGTAAGTAAACTAGGGCATTGCAGTTACACGAATTTTGTAGAGTATTGAAAAGAAGGGGATTATTAGTGATTCGTAATTGTCAGCTGTGAAAAGGAAAATGAGTATAGCATAAGATTGTTATGCTTGCTTTAGGGTATCCATGATTCCTTGACATTTTTTTTAATGATGGTCAAATTTTGATGTCATAAAGTTAAATTTAACTTGCACATGAGAGTTCATTATATTCGACGCACTTTAATTTTGAGGCTGAAGTGATACTTCTCACTGAAATTTACGTTTGAGGGGGTAACAAGTAGGTTAATCCCTTAAGATAGTCTATGTAAAATAAGTCTTGTCCAGCAGCTTAAACTATATGGAGATGGATGTGGTTGCTTGATGTATTTTACTTTCAAAATTTATCTTCATGGCTACGCTGTACTTCATTCCCCTCTTTAAGTATAGTGGGACAGGGTGTAATTTGGATTATCTTTTATATTTGCGAAGCACCAAATTCTTATCATACATTTATTTAGACATGTGATTATGAGACCGTTGTATCTTCTGCAATTATACTTGTTCATTGTAAAAAGTGAGTCGCCAAATGTGTTTGATTATTTCCTTTTGGACCTGCTTTTCCCAGATAGAAGCAATTGCGCAGGACACAACAGCTAGTGGTTGCATAACGAACATTGATGCTCTCAATATCCGCTTAGAGAATCAGGTTTGAGAAATTTCCTTTTCGAGTTATCTCTCTCAGAATCTCAGTTGACATATAATACTTTCATGGTTTATCTGTGTTCAACACGAGTATTACAGGTAAGTATTGTGTGTGATCTATTCCTTGTATAAGGCATCATTGGTCTTAAATCTGTGATCCTCTGTAGTTGAGTATATTCTTTTCTGTTCAAGCCAAACTGAGAACCAAAAATCACTTGGATGCCTGAACATGGTGGCCAGTAGTTTATATATCGCCTCTCAATAAAAAGCAACAAATATCCTTGAGTTTCGGAACTCTAGGTACTGTGATTCCCTCAGATACATTTGACTATTTTGAAAAGATTTTAACTGCTGTTTACGCACAAGGGGTTGTGTTATCTGAATGATATTCTTGATATAGCCTTGTGCTGGTGTTGCAAGGGCTTTTGGTTTTTGGTCAATAACAGAAGTTAGAAAATATAAACCTTGTGTATCGTATGCTGATTGGTGCCAGACGTAGAAAACCTTATAGCTTGTAAATCATGTTTACGACATGTCCGCCACGATAAATCTTTAAGGAACAGCTGTTGTATTGTTATGGAGCTGTTATTTAGTACAACATATTGTGCTTCAATGCCGGTATTTGCATTCAGAGTATTGTATTGCATTTTGGTTTTTAATATCTTTCTTGATCTACTCCATCTCATCTACAGAATGGAATAGGATCACAATCACCGAGTGGCACATCTACTGTTCCCTACGCATTCAAGAATTTCACTATATCTCAAAAAGATAAAACGATAGATGAACTTGTGCAAGATCGGTGGCTTTGCTCCATCCCTGACGGAAAAATTGGGCTTGGTGTTAGATCCTTCCTCGATCTTCGGAGCTGGTTTCGAAGTAATGATGTTACATCGTGTGAAATTTGCAATGAGGCAGGAGTGAAGGTATTCCTTATAATCCACTAAAATTTGCTTCATTAATTGTAGCAACCAAATGATCATCGTGGTAATCTGATGTCCAAAACAAACAGTTGGTAGGATGGGTAGCGTCATCTGGTGTAACTAATTTCCTAGTTTGAGTCATTTTAGGTTCCATAAGTAAATTACTGTTTTTCTATCTGATGGTAGTGCTCAGCTAAATGTTCTAGGTTTCTCATTTTATATTGCAATTCAGGAGCAGGTGTTACTATTGGCCTTTTAATTATAGGCATTTTGGGTTTTCTGACAAATGCTTGCACTGACATCTTCATGCCAAAGTGCCATTATTTTCCACTGGGCGCCGTGCAGTGGCAGCTGCCCTTATTGTAGAGGGGTGCCGTAGTGACACCTTTAGGGGTGCCCAGGCCAAGGCGTCAGTGGATTTTTTCTGAATAAAAAAAGGATTTATTTTTCAATAGATTGTATATTAAGTTAATATTATAAATCCCTATCCTAATTATCTTTGCATATAGGAAAGGAACAAGGCAGGTAGATTTTATTCATATACTCTTCTGTGAATTTTTTTGATATGGTATTCTTATAAACAGTTTATTTGAGTATTATAGTTCTACGTGGCGTCTATGCCCCGCTGCTCAGTTAGTGGATGCGCCTGCCTCTTTTTTTTTTTTTTTAAGACACAATGTAGTCTGATCCCTTAATGTTTTTGCTACAGGCTGAGTTGTGCCAAAAGGAGGATTGTAACACTAGCATTCACCACTACTGTTTGAAGAAGAAGTTTTCTCAAAGAATGGTATTATCTTGACTCGTATTCTCTCATTTCCCATGTACATATAGAAATTATGGATGGCCCTGTGATTTTCGAAGGTTCCGGTTGCTGATTAAATAAGTGAAAACAGGCTTAAAAAGTTTGTCCTAGTTGTGGCACTGAATGGCTCAGTGGGTCCACATTTGAGGAAGCAAAGGAAGACGAAGGGGAGGAAGAGGATTGGGGTGAACCAAGTCAACACCAAGCTGCAGAGCCTTCTTCAGCTGGCGTGAGAAAGAAGCGTCGAAGTGTCAAATCCGAAAGGGTAGATACTGTTGGAGAAGGCCGTCATCGAACATCTGAACCTGTTCAGGAGCTTAGGAGAACTACTCGCCAAACATCTGAACCTGTTCAGGAGCTTAAGAGAACCACTAGAAGTGCTGCACAACGAAGGTAAAGATACGAAAGGAAAAAGAAAAAGATGATAATGATGTATGTTCACTTGGTTCTTAGGAGAGAAGCAAGCATTGGTAATTTTAATTCTGGATTGTAATGCCCAGTGTAGTTTTTGTTGCTTTTATGAGTTCTGAGTTTAAATTGCCATGCTTTACTGGAAAGTAGACTTTAAAGTCATGCGGAGTATCTCTTGCTGGTTAGTTGTACTCCCTCCGTTTTAAAAGAGATACTTTCACTTTTCCATTTTAGGCTAAAAATAGGCTAAATCCCTTAATTGATTGTATCACTTTTTTTAAAAACGGAGGTAGTAGTATATATTTTAGAATTCTTTCACAAAATTTATATCACTGGTTGAGGATATCTCATCTTTTTTTCCTTCCTCAAACGAGATATCTCACTTGAGGTTGCCCTCGACAGGGATGTGCTTCTTGTGTGTTCCCTAGCCAATAGCCCCTTTTAATACAAAAGGGTAGAGTTTTATAATAACACCTTAATCCCATTAGACTTATCTACTACAGCAAAAGTACTTAAAAAGGCCTAGGAAAACATCAATCCCGCAAAAATGTTCCTTCACATTGAGCTGCTAGCAGAAGAGCCAGAGCTTCTGCCTCTTCTGGTTAGTTTGCTTAGGCTGGTCCTGCTCTAGCTGCATTGCAGCCTCCTGTGTGATCTCTCAATCCAAAAGTGAGAATTGTAGAGTTAGGTGGAGGTTTAGTCTAATTTTGTTTTCTTTTTTTAGTCCTTTTACATCGTTCCTAAAATTTTATTACACCTCTCTTTCCAGATGTACAACATGACGTTTAGTTGCTGCCATATCCAAAGCCTTTCCATCTTTGTCTATAGCTGCCCAGAAATTGTACTGCTCCATAAGCAGGTTACCAGAGGAGACCCTCACCATCAGGTTTGTACACATTTAAAATCTGTGACCAGCCACCTTACTCTTTAAATTACATTTTACAGTGACAGTTAAAACTGGCGTTTATCTATTCAAGAATCAAAACGGTCTATGGCCGGAACTCATCTTCAAACCCTTATTTTTTATATTTTCAAACCTGGTGAAGAAAAAAAGGAATCAGAAGAGTCAAAACGAGAGCCATGAACTTTACAACAAACAATAGTACGTCTACAACGGGTAAAGAAAAGAAACGCTGGATTTTCGCATAGAAGCATCTTTCTCATTCTTCTCCTCAAACCATACAAGCATCTTTCTCTATGCAAATGGGGTTCTTCTCTCAAACCAGAAAAACAAAACAATGTTGAGGTTCTCCTATTACTTTCTCCCTTCAACTTTTCCTTCTACTCATCATCTTCTCTACTAAGCTTCCAAGAAGGTTGGATTTCTATTCTTTCTCTCTCAGTAGTTATAATAAAGGGTTTAATGGTTGTTGTTGGTAAGGTCTAATGTTGTTACTAGTTGTTTTCGTTTCCGCTATGAATGTCTAAGTTACTGACTATATCCGTCCAGAAATATATGAGATTAACTTTCTTCAGCATATAGGTAATCTAACTAACAACTAATAATCTGGGTTTCCGTTTGAAATATGAGGCAATTTTTCATTATTTGTGACTTACGTGATATTTTGTGATTCATTAATTTTTGGGAATTTACTCTATCTGGACCCTAGATTGATGATTTCTTGATCTCGTATCTCACTGAATGATCATCTTTATTTGCTTCACCTTGTTCCTGATTGTTTTCTGCTTTTTTATTTTTGTTTTGTTGTTGGAATCAAAAGGTAGTTTTATGTTTTACAGTGTTGCATTGGTGTAATACCATGGAGATGCTAGCTCTGTTTTAGTATGTTTCTTGCTCTCTTATCCATTTTGTGCACAACCCACACTGTCAAGATTTGCTCATGATTATTGTTTATGAACTAAATTCTTTTTAACAGTTTATGTGTAGTATACCATGGTTCTTGTGCTTAGTGTAGAAAACCTTTTCACATTTTTCTTTCTCCTAAAATTTATTTACCACCTCCACCTTGGTTGCATTTGTGCTGAGTGCAGCTTTTATAAGGTCAGAATGGTTTAGCATGAAACAATGTGATTATTTATCATTTAATAAGGTCGAATAGTTTTAGACAAGTAAAAAATAATAATAATTCAGCTTTTAAACGCTGAAATAATGTCGTAGCCTTAAATGGGTGTTGGAACTTCTAGTGGTCAACTGATTTCGTGATTATGACTAGTAAAAAATGGGATATAGAATTTGTAATACCTTGATCGTCCTTGTTAGTTTCATTCTCCCTGACTGTTACTTCTTCAGTTGATGGTCAGAAGTAATGCCTTTAAGTGATGCATCTTTATTAGCTTCACCTTCTTCCTGTTTGTTTTCTGCTTTTTTATTTTTGTTTTATTGTTAGAATAAAAAAGTAGTTTTATGTTTTACAGTGTTGCATTAGTGCAACACCATGGAAATGCTCTCTTTTAGTGTGTTTCTTGCTCTCTTATCCATTTTGTACACATGTTATTTACCACCTCGACCCTGTTTGCATTTGTGCTGAGTGCAGCTTTCTACAGACCTTGTTAGACCATGTTGTTTGCATATTTTCTCGATTTCGTGCAATGGTGCATCTAAAGTTTATGATCATCTGTTAGGATAACACCTGTTTTTTTGTTTACTGGTCTGGTAGTGCTTGTAGCTTGATTTCAGCTGTTGTTGTTTATTCTTTTGTTTGATTCAGATTCAGTCGAACTCTGGGAAAGTAGTTGCAGTAGGTCCTGGAGCTAAAGATAGAGAAGGAAATCATATAACTGCTCTTCGAAGGAAGGTGAAACTGTCTTTTTATTAGAATTTGGTGCAAGTTAAGCTTATTGAAATAGAGTAACTTACAACATACTTCCTCTTGACATTACAAGATTAATAAATAGTGGCAGTTTTGTTTTCTTATTTTCAGAAACAACGTGATTTTTTATTTTTCCCGAAGCATGAAACAATACGATGATTTAGCATTTTATAAGCTATAAGCTCAGATGGCTTTTATCTCGTCTAGCTTCTTACCTATTTAAACGCTGAAATGGTGTTGTCCCCTTTTAATAGGGGTTGGAACTTCACAGTCATCAACTCAAAAGGTAGTTTTATGTTTTGCAGTGTCGCATTGGTATAATATACCATGGAGATACTCTCTTTTAGTGTGTTGCTTGCTCTCTCATCCATTTTTGCACATCTACGCTTGTCAAAATTTTCTCATGATTAT
The DNA here is from genome assembly GCF_003573695.1 of Papaver somniferum. Taxonomy (NCBI): domain Eukaryota; kingdom Viridiplantae; phylum Streptophyta; class Magnoliopsida; order Ranunculales; family Papaveraceae; genus Papaver; species Papaver somniferum. The sequence continues at coordinate 171,878,116 of NC_039366.1, forward strand.
TGTTTATGAATTCTATGGACTAAACCCTTGTCAACAGATTATGCAGTACGCCATGGGTCTCCAAATATTCAAACTAGTTTGTTTATTCTCTTTTTGTACAACTGTTTCAGCTTCAGCTCGAGTAAAATGCTTTCCAATGCACTTAAAAGTGATGTTACCTTCTCAGGCTGGGGTGCGAATGGGATTACTCTAGTTGTTGATAAAATTATAACCTATTTGATTTCAAAATGGACTTCTTCAAATTCAGATGAAACAGATTTAGATGAAGAGAATATGGGGATGAAGTTAAAGTTGATCCTGCTGAAGATTAGGCCAGTTCTTTCAGTGGCAATGGAGACAGGGATAAGTAGGCAATGGTTAATATTTTGGTTAAATCAGATAGAGGATGAAACATACAACATAGAAGATTTAATAGATGCATTGAAGATGGATTCTACCGGCAAATTGAAGCATATGAAAGAACAAATTGGTAGGATGCATGATCTCATCAATGGCAATTACAGTGAAGCTATCAAAGAACTGGAAAGAGAGCGTAATTTTCATCCAAAAGAGACTAGTTCTATTATAGGTACACAGTCATGTATTTTGGACATACAAAGAAGAGCTGTAGTTGATGGCATAATTAACCGAGCGGTACAGTTGACGCCAACAGATAGTCCAATGGTTAGTCCATTGTTGGAGTGTGTGGCATTGGAAAAACTACTGTCGCCCGCCATGTTTATAATAGCTACAACATTAGAGGCCACTTTGAGCACAGAGTTTGGATTTCAATGAGTAAGAGTTTCAACTTGGATTCAGTTCTGAAATCATTTATGGAGTCTGCCAGGAAAGAAACATTTGATAATCTTGGTTCAGATGCAAATGAAGTTCGCTTTCAAAATTACATCAGAGGTAAAAAGTTCTTTCTTGTTTTGGATGGTGTCTGGCAAGAAAATAGGTCTGATTGGAGTTCATTTTTCGAACTTCTGGAGGTTCAGTCAAATGGATGTGCAGTTCTAGTGACAACTCAAAGCGTAACTGGGGCAGCAGTAGTTGGTTCTAAGCACACATATGAATTGTCAACGTTACTTGAGGAAGATCTGATGGCGATATTTGAAGCAAATGCTTTTAAGTTGTCGCAAGAAAGATCATCGGATTATCCAGATTTGATGGAAATTGGAAAGGAGATAGTTAGTAGTTGTTATGGAAATCCAATGTTTGTAAAGACATTTGGAGAAGTTTTGTTCGATAAACGAACTAAAAAGGAGTGGCAGCTTGTTCAAGATACAAATATTTCAGAACTTCCTCGCAATGAAAGTAGTATCTCAGAAGCTTTAAGCTTATGTTATTATAGGTTGCCTACCCATTTGAAGGCGTGTCTTTCATACTGTGCTCTTTTTTCGAAGAGTTTTGAATTTGAAAAAGATTTTTTAACTAAATTGTGGTTGGCCGGAGACCTTATTCAATCTAAAGTGAACATCAGAATAGAAGACTCGGCGGATTTGTGTTTTGAAGAATTAGTAAAAAGATCTTATTTTCAAATCAGTGTGCAGCAGCAAGGTACAACTCAAAAGTACAAGCTTCAAGGGTTAGTGTATGAGATGTTCAAAATTGTTGGAACTAACAATCCTTTCAAAGCGAGAGTAGATAGCAGAAGAAGCTTGTTACAACAGTCGAAATATCTGAGGTACTTGTCCCTGGATTATCATGATGGTGCAGAAGCAGTAGATATGAATGATCTTGTCGCATTCAAAAAGTTAAGAACAATCATATTAATGCGTCAGGTTCCTTTTGCTGGTTTCTGCGATGATTTTTTTGAAAAGTTGGAGTTCATTAGAGTTTTGGATCTGAGTAGAAGTGGAATCACTGCATTGCCATCATCTATCAAAGACTGCAAGTATCTAAAATATCTTGATGTCTCCGGGTCAGAAATAGCATCTATTGATGCTGGAATTTGTAATCTTATCTGGTTAGAAACTCTGAAGATCAAGAATTGCAAGCATCTAAAAGAATTACCCGAAGAGTTCAGCAATCTTGTTAATATTCGACACTTAGAAATGGATGAAGAATCATTAGTCCATACACCGGTACATATTAGAAGGTTGACACAACTTCGAGAGTTGAAGAAATTTGTTATCCGCAACTTGAATGGTTGTAGGATCGCAGAATTAGTTGAAATGAATCAATTGGAAGGTTCTCTTTGTATTGAAGGTGTTGAACATGCTTCCGATGTTGAGGAAGATGAGGCCCAACCGGAACGTTATTTGGACAGAAAAGATCATGTGCAGAAACTGAAACTCTATGTTAAAGATCAAGCCGTTCCAATAGGCACAGCGAAGTTGGGCTTTGAATTGTCTCATCCTTCTCCAAAGTTACCTGAGTTGATTGTAGAAGGTTATATTTGGGACAGTTTATGGGAATGGGACTGGAGATCTCTTGCTCTTGAAACTGTTGATCTAATTGGCTGCTCAAATCTAACATCTATTCGTGGATTAAGAGAACTCCCTCGCCTAAAGAGGCTCAAACTAAGTGGTTTCAATGTGATTTATCTTGATTCTTCATTCTTTGGCCAGGATGATGATGTGGGATTCTCATTGTTGGATACATTAGCATTAGATTTGTGGAATCAGTGGGAGACATGGGATGGAGTTGGTAAATACATGTTAAAGATTGTGCGTCTTTGTATTCAAAATTGTCCTGCTTTTCACACCCTGCCAGATCTCTCTGAATGGCATTCTCTAAATTTCTTGGATTTAAAGTCATGCAACTCTCTTCAAAACTGTCTAGGAAGCCCTCCACCTGATATTCACTTCCCTACTGTAGAAAAAATTGTTCTGCTCTAGGACAGAATGCATGGCCCCTCCAAGTGGTTCAACGGAACTGAGCAGATATTGGTAAGGTTTTCCTTATCTTCGTTTTCCGTCCTCTTTGTATGCTTAGATTCACATGGAAGGTGTTATTATTTAAGTTCTATGTACATTGGACTGATTTTGAATGCAATGGTCATTGCAGGAAGAGTAGAGATATATACTCTGATTGTCCACCATTGGTATGTCTTCTTTTCATTTATTTACGTTGTTTTTCAAGTCGTTCAGTGGTTTTAGGGTACTATTTTAGCTCAATCATTAATTTTGAGTGCTGAGATGATGAAATGCATAGCAAACACTACTACTGGTGAAGTAGGAAAGTATTAGAGGGAAGCATGAAATTATCTTTCCCTAACACTAACAGTAGTAGCAGTATCTCAGTCAGCTTACTTGAATAATTGGCTGAGGGCATGACATTACTTCGATTAGTTTGCCTGAAGTCGTATCTTATGTTGTTTGCATGTCCATGAATGCGAAGATTTGGATGGTATATTTGATTTATTTATTTTTAATTTTGTTTTGATGGAATAATTTATCTTTTATAAATGGGAATTCAATTTAAACACACCTGATCCGATTTTAGTCAAAGTCTGTCACTCTCTCTTCTGTGAAATTTAAGTTAAAATTAAAAACTAGATTTACACTTACAAGTCTAGAGACCATATAAATCCATGAACCTTCAGACTTCCAAATTGTCTCCTTAGCTGATCTTAGTGTTGCTGCCATCGTTGTACACTTTCTGCATTACATCAGAAACCAAATGTCAGTGAAAAGGACACTAGTCCTCAAGCTGAAGAGCCCTTATGATTGCAAGTAATTAAGCGCATATAACCTACACCCACGCCCGACGTTTATCCCGATGCCTCTGTTCTCAACTCTGTCCATTGATCTTCTGCTACTAGGATATTCTTGTCTCCTTTCACCTATTGGAACTATCATGAGCTCATTAATGTGTTGGTATTCCCGAATTCATCTACTACAATCCCATCATTCTAGGTTCTGTACAGCTTTGCTTGCCAGGACTTAAGTCCACATCTGACAATGCTTTAGTTTCTACATTTAGACGTACAAGTCCGAAGACCAAATACATCCACGAAATCATGAATGCTTGGATTTCCAAAATGTCCCCTTAGCTGATCCTAGTGCTGTTGTTGTTGCTGCCATTGTTGTACACTTTCTGCATGAACCTTCGGACATCTAAAATGTCCCCCTAGCTGATCCAAGTGATGCTGTTGTTGCTGCTATTGTTGTACACTTTCTGCATTATGCTGGAACCCTAATATCAGTGCAAAGGATACATGTCCTGCGAGATGAAGAGCACTTTGATTGTAAGGAATGACGCCCATATAACCTACATCCACATCCAGTGCTCATCATAATGCCATTGTTGTTCTCAACTCTGCCCAACTTGCGCATTTTATCTTCTCCTACTAGGATGCTCTTGTCCCCTTCAACATATTGGAATTTTTGTGAGCTTATTCCCAAATTCTCTGTCTACTGCAATTCCATCATACTAGGTTTTATACAGCTTTGCTTGGCAGGACTTAGGTCCACATCTATTGTTGCTTTAGTTTCTGGTATATTCAGCTCCTCAACCATGGGTTGCCATACTCTTACTCGAGTGTTCATATAACAGTTCGATTCCTCGTTTATCTTGTCCGTGTGAACTGGATATGAGGGACCGAAGAAATGCATAGACAATCACGCTTCGAACAGCAATTGCTCGTCCTGGAAGACCTCTCCAAACGTGTTGCTGGGTAAGAAACCCTAGGCAACTCTCTAGCCGTCTTTGTTACCCTGTGTTCTGATAAATGAGCCTTAACCTTGGCTCTGAAACATCCCCCTTATTAGTAGTACTTCTTCTACCTGTAGGAGCTTATAAATTCACTCCTAGTGCCGTCCCTATATAAGCTGAGCTGTCAGCTATGGTATTCTTCAAGATCGTCTTCAAAGCCGAAAAGGTTATGGTGTGGCAGTATCTAGAGCAATTACATTCTGAAAAGAGACCGCCATTTGCATCTTGGATCTCCAGCAGAACTCCTCTATATGTAAGAGCTTTGGTTTCCCTTTTGGAACTTAGGCTGATAGAATTGACAATGTCCACTTGCAATTAGTCTCACCATGTCTAGGAACTGCAAACTGAAGAAGAGACACCAGAATTTCCACCCTCCTGCCAACCTCATTTTCAGCATCGGAAGAGCCAGCCCCCCTCATTCGCATCACCTGTTGCCATGAAATTGAAACCCAGTTACACGCATAATTTATCCAGGAGCTGTTAAAGGTGTTGCAAACCCAGTAAAAGGCACCAAAGATCAGTACAGCGACGTTGTGTGCAGAAGAATATGTAACATTTAAGCACAAATGTTACCAGTTTTAAAACCAACTGATGATTAATAACCTGATGTATTAGCTTGCATATATCTTGATCCCCGAATAATAAGGGCTATTGTCTGTTAATAACAAAGGTATTTTGGTTGTCTTTCCTGTGGTCCAAAGTGACTGAACAAAATCTAAATAGTCTATACTCTCCAACTCCAAGAGTATGTTTACTTCACAATAGAATGAGATACCAGATGATAGCTAGGATGGAGCAGATAACTACCGTATCGATGATCACTTTCTCTCCAATATGAGAATATGAATGTTGCAGTGCATTGGTGTGGCGTTAAGAAGCTCTATGCCAAGCGGTGTAGATATGACCGAATTATTTATGCTCATAATACAGAAAAGCTTCTAATTCATTTATAATTTAGTGTAACTTGCTACTTTTGCTTTATAATTTTGCCTTACATCGATCCTTGTTTTGAGTCTTTGATCTAAGATTACTCTAAATCATCTTAACAAGTTTCTTATTGCTAAATTCTTCCATAATCATCTTGACGATTTTGTACTTCTCACTTTTCTTTTCATCATGTTGTCATTCTTTATTTGTAATCTATGATTAAGTACACAAGAAGACCAGATTCCACCTATTGGGCATGTGATGAGTCCTCTCCCTGTAACTAAGAAAATTTCAAAAACGCCTGGCCCTCTCACAATGTAGAGTTTTCCATAACTGCTAATGGGGCCCCAGGGTACTGAATTCAGGGGAAACAAAAAAGTAATTTGTCCTATTGGTACCTTTTTTTTTAACCAAAGAAAGAACTTATATTAAACATGAATACTTGATACATCACAACTTATGTAGGGAATTAACAAAGGAGGTGGATGAAACCACCAATCCCCACATAGATTATGCTTATAAGCTGCCTTCGCTATTGAATCTGCAGCTTTATTACCAGACCTATACACAAAACTACAAGACCAACCAGGATTAATATTACATATGTTTACACATTTTCGCAGAAGAGGCATACTCTGCCAGTGACAAAGAGAAGATTGTTGTTGAAGAAAAGAACAAATTCCCAGATTATCAGATTCAAAAATCACATGAGACCAACCATTTGAATCTGCCAGTTGCATAGCCTCCAACATTGCCCATGCTTCGGCCTGTTGAGCGTTACTAGCTCTTCTCAAGGCTCCCCTTCCCATGACATATGCCCCTGTAGAGTTCCGAATTATAATTCCAATACCAGCTAACAAAGAACTAGAATTATAAGAAGCATCGATATTAATTTTTAGGTACTGCAAAGGAGGAGGATCCCATCTATGATGTAAAAGCTTATTATGAACATTAGGATGATTGTAGTTAGCAGGAGAGTTTCCTAGATGATGCTGGAGAATGTATGAATTGACCTGATGGACTACGGAGTTATGGTTGGGAGTGATATTGTTAAAAACAACCCTACATCTAAGCTTCCATATGAAATGCATGATGCACATAGCTAAGTGAACAATCTCAGGAGATTTCTGGATGTTGATGATGGAGTCTTTGAGTTGCCAAGTCTGAATCCAAGATAAGAGAGAAGAGTGCTGCAAAATAAAGTGAAACTGATGAGGTAAAAAATACTGCCATATGGCCCTAGAGAAGGGGCAATGAAGTAATAGATGGTCCAGATCTTCCATTTGATTGTGGTTGCAAAGTACACAGTGTAAATCAGCATTATGCACATGGGTGAAAATTCTTGATTTGACTGGAACAGCATTGTGAATAGCTCTCCACAGGAAAATCTGAAACTTGTAAGGTACTTTCAACTTCCAAAAAGATAACCAAAAATGTTGAGATAAACCCATGGAGTTATCTGTTAGGATATCTTTATCACACAACATCTTATAAGTTGAGGCAGTAGTAAAAATACCAGTGGTTGTAAAGGGCCAGATTAATTTATCCTCTTGATTTAACTGAATGGGAATGGTTAAAATGGAGTTCACCTGATCAGCTGTAAAAAGAAGGCGAAGAAGCGACACATTCCACTGTTCAGTATCAGTATCTATAAGATCAGAAACCAACTGGTAGTTAGAAATATTCAAATCTCCCCAGTCCTGTAAAGCAGAATTCAGAGAAGGAATCCAATTAGAAGTCCAGATGTTGATATGAGCACCATTACCAACTTGGCATTTAGCATTTTTCAACATAATCTCAAGCCCAATAGAGATACTTTGCCAAATCCAACTTGAATTTAAGTTAACCGGAGGAGGGAAGAAACGCAGGTCATGATGAGGAAAATGTTTACCTTTCAACAACTTCGCCCATAAAGCATCTTGGTTATGTAACAATTGCCAAGCTAGTTTCGCAAGAAAAGCTAAGTTATAGTTACATAAATTTTTAAGTCCTAAACCACCTAGCCTTTTAGGTAAACATACCTTTCTCCAAGAGATGTAATTTTGAGAACGTGGCTTGATGTAACTGTTCCACCAATAGCTTCTCTGAATTCTTTCCATTTGTTGAAGAGTTTCTTCAGGTAGTTTGAAAACCTGCATTTGATACATACCCATAGATCTTAGAACAGAATTAACCTGAGTAGTTCTTCCTGCTTGATTCACAATTTTGCTCTGCCAGCCCTGCAATCTATTATTCATGTTATCAATAACCCCCTGACAGTTCTTATGTCTAGATCTATGCAGCAGAAGAGGTATACCCAAGTATTTTTCGCCAAGTCCCATAACTTTCATACCAAGAATACCAGTGATATTAGACTTATGAGCATTAGAAGTGTGCTTGCCAAAAAATAAGGTTGATTTCTGCATATTTATCACCTGACCTGAAGCTTGTCCAAATATATGAAGAAAGTGTTGAAGCTGCTGCATTTGAGTAGAATCAGCTTCCAAAAATAACAAACAATCATCCGCGAAGAACAGATGATTAATTGAAGGGAAGTGTTAATTCTAATCCCTGAAAGACAACCGGAGTCCACATTAAGCTGCAAAAGTCTAGAAAAAGCTTCCATGACAAAGAGAAATAAAAAAGGAGACAGCGGGTCTCCTTGACGAATACCCCGAGTCGGAGAAAAAGTTGAAGAAGGACTGCCATTGATAAGAATGGAAATATTTGAAGTAGAAATACACTACTCTATTAAACTAATCCAATCATTATGAAAACCTAATTGCCGAAAGATGGAAAACAGAAATGACCATTCAACCCTGTCGAAAGCTTTCGACATGTCTAATTTCAAACCAACCAAAGCCTTTTTAATCTTTTTATGTTTCATACTGAACAAAATCTCATGAGCAATAATGATATTGTCATGGATATGTCTTCCTGCAACAAAGGCAGTTTGAGTAGGGGAGATAATATCAGGAAGAAGGGGTTTAAGACGGTTAGCTAAAATTTTAGAAATAATTTTATAGCTAACATTGCACATACTTATGGGTCTATAATCAGCAGGAGTTTTTGGGTTTGAAATTTTAGGGATTAAAACCTGATAAGTATGATTGATGGCTTTGAGCATATGTTTATGAGTGAAAAAGTATTGAACCATGGAGATTACCTCAGTGCCAACAACATCCCAACAATGTTGATAAAATCCAGCTTGGAACCCATCATTTCCCAGAGAATCCCAAGGCTTGATTTGAAATACCACATCCTTTGTTTCTTGAGCATGAGGCACCTGGATAAGGCAATTGTTCTGTATTTCTGAAACACAAGGTTGAAAAAGCTGCAGAATCTCATTATTAATCTGAGGCTTAGAAGAAGTAGCAATATTCTTAAAATGGTTAGTAAATATAGCTTCAATATCACTTCTGCTATCAAACCAAATGCCCAAGGGACCCTGGATAGAATTGATAGTTGATCTTCTCTTATTGTAATTGACTATCGAGTGAAAATAAGAAGTGTTTCTATCTGCTTCAAGAAATTTATCACCTGCTTTTTGCATGAAGAACTCTTTTTGAATCAAAAGCCATTGCTGCAAGGAAGAGCTAAGATGCTTAACTTGAGGATTAGAAGAAGGCAAATTGCGGTCATAGCAAAATTGTAACTGCTTCTGAATATTTTGAAGGTTATTCTCGATGTTGCCAAAAGAAAGTCGTTTCCATATCTGCAGTTGAGTTCTGGTTAGTTTTAATTTACTAGAAAACTGAAACGAAGGAGACCCCAAAAATCGATGTTGCCAGCTGCGTGCAATAGTATCAGTACAAGAATCCATTTTAAACCAACACTTGTAGAGTTTAAAAGGAGAATGTTTTGTAGCAGAAGGAACTGTATGTAGCAAAATCGGGCAGTGATCCGAAGCAACAGGTACTAGATGTTGAAGATGTGCATTTGTGTAGTGGTTGATCCAGTGATTATTCACTAAAGCTCTATCTAGACGAGCAGAGACATGATCATCTCCACTACGATGATTTGACCAAGTTGTGTCAGCTCCTGAGTAACCTGAGTCAATGAGATCTAGTTGTTGAACAAAATTTCTAACATGTCTAGCATGATGAGGATGAGTGACACTAGAGCTATGAGTTTCAGAGTCATGCATGGTGAAGTTTAAATCACCAAGAAGAACCCAAGGAAGATCAACAAACAAATGCATATTAATAAGATATTGCCACTGATTAGCATTTTCTGTATCATCATGAGCCCCATACATGAAGGTTATCAAGAAATCCATATTATTATCATGAGTATGAACAATAGCATGGATAGTTTTAGAGGTTGTATACATGATTTCAATATCAATTCCATTTTTCCAGCCAAGAGAGATACCTCCAGAGAGACCCAAAGAGGGATGAAACCAGTAATGAGGATAATTAGTTTTAGAAAGATAAAATCTCATATTATTAGACTGAGTTTTGGTTTCACACAAGAAAAAAATATCAGGGTCATTGTTGGTCAAACAAAATTGAATATAATCACGGGTATGAGGGTTACCTATACCTTGACAGTTCCAGGAAAGAATTTTCATGACGGTAATAACAGAGAAATTCAAAGAAAGACTGCAAGAAAACAACAAAAGAAAAAACAAAGCAAAAATGAATAAAGAAGGATAAGTTTTTACAATCACATGTTTCCATGCATCAGTATGATTCTGTGCATTATAAGCAAAGGCTGCAGCAATGTCCCAAACATTATCCATGGCTGAAGCAGTGGTATCATATTCAACAGAGACAGTATCATCCACTTGAGAAGTAACCACATTGTCATTCAAATCAGCATCAGGAGTATGCGGCTCAGAATTTATAACCAAAATAGGTGTACGACGATATATTTTCTTAATACCACTAGTACTAGCACCGTCACTAGTCATAGGATAAGATGGGATCAAGGAAGAATAGGGCTGAGCTTGATTGTGATATGAAGAGGAAGCACCAGAACCTGAATCAGTGGCCGAGAAGATTTGGTACCCTTATTAGCAATGTTGTTAGAGTTTGAACTAGAGTTTTACCCCCAGAGAGAGCCTTTATTTAAATCTTGACAACTTCTCTGGATCAGCACTGTTTGTTCAAGCTTTCTTTAGACTGGGTCTAGTGGCTCTTCCCAGCCACTTCCCAAACACCTTTACACATCAGTCTGGGAAGGACCTGGCTCTTGCGGTTTTTCCAGAGAAATCCGGGGACGGCTAAGCAAAAAAAAACGGGTAACAATCAACCGTTCTTCAAATAACGGTCAGCTATCACCCGTTTCACTGGAAACGGTTATCCATTAACCGCTCTCCTTATCTTGACCAGTCAAATCCCGTTGAACCGGCTAACCATTAGCCGTTCCATTTTTAGGCAAAAGTTCCAGGAAGAACGAACACAGTTCATTCATTCTCTTCTTGTTCTTCCCCTTTTTTCCTTCTCTTCTCAACCAAAAAAACTAAATAACCAAATAAACATCACCTACACAATTTTAGGATTTGAGTTTGTTGAGGAAGCTCTTATTGAAAGTTGGGGTTATTTTTGAGGAGGTTAATCATCTCAATAATCAAAGGTAATCCAATAAACTTAAAACCCTATTTTTTTTTAATTTTTTTTCAATTGAAAAAATTTTCATTAATTATTTGATGAATAGCATAAATTCAAGGAGTTTTACGACCATGTGAGGACTTGAATTTGTTTAAGATTGTTAATTTTAGGGACTTTACTTAGTATGTCTAATTCTATAGGTTATTTACAAGTTATATGATTTAGTGTAATTGAAAATGAGATAATTTTGATTGTATGTCTAATTGTATATGTAATTTAAACGTTATAGATATTATCATGGTCATAAAACGCTGCACTTTAGTTGGAATTCATTTGCAAATGTTGGTGGTATTAAACTTTTACTTGAATTCTTCTGTTAAGTTTGTTAGATGTCAATTTTGACACCATTTTATTGTCACTTCGGTGTTGTTGTTAATTGAAGAATGTCTTTAAGGAGATATATGTCAATCAAATTGGGGGTTCGTCTTGCCGATGATTCCGATGACGAAGATACAAATCAAAATCTTCTCATGTTATATCAATGTATGCTGCAACATACTCATAATTTGCATCAACTCGTACCAACCCAAGTGACGAAGAGAATAAATTAATAGAAATTGTGTCGAAGCGGATGCAAGATTGATGCAGGATTATTTCAATGATGGTTGCACTTGGGGACCGTCAAAGTTTCATGGCCGTTTAGATATGTATCGACCCATTTTCTTAAAAATTATGCACAAAATATGTGAGGTTGATCCCGACTTTCGACAAAGAAAAGATACTGCAAAAATTCCAGGTCATAGCCCACACATGAAAATGTATGCCGTTATGAAGTGCCTTTGTAAAGGTATCCCACCTGATAGCATTGATGATTATACCCGTATGGCTGCTTCTACTATTTACTATTATATTAAGAAGTTTTGTGATGCAATTATGTTTGGGTTTAATGCGGAATACATGAGACGTCCCACTGTGAATGATATCAAGTGGCTGATGAAGGAAAACGCAGGTAGAGGCTTTCCAGGAATGCTTGGAAGCCTGGACTGTATGCATTGGGGTTGGAGGGTGTGTCCGATGGACGAGGCGGGAACACACACAGGCCAAAAAAGTTATCCCACCTGTGTTCTTGAGGCGGTTGCTTCATACGATAGGTGGTTTTGGCATGGGTACTTTGGAGTGGGTGGATCAAGCAATGATCTTAATGTCTTGAAGTCCTCTAATTTGTTTGATGATAATCTCAATGGTATTGAACCACCTTGTAATTTTACTATCAATGGGAACCAGTACACCCAGGGGTATTATTTAATGGATGAAATTTATAAGAGTTACTATGTGTTAGTCCAAGCTTATGGTGCATCCAGTGGTATTCCAATTCTCGATTTATTTAACAAATATCAAATGGCTAAGAGGAAAGATGTGGAACTAGGGGTGCACAACGGGTAGGGTGGGTAGGATATGACCCATTTCGCCACCCTACCCGCTAACTGGCGGGTAAGAAATTTTTTACCCGCCACCCTACCCGCCATTAAACGGGTAATATCCTACCCGACGCCTCGGGTATAACCGTTTTTTTTTTCAGGACTTTCTGGTCAGCAGTAAATACTTCCAAAAAACAGAAAACAAAGTATATAATCAGCAGGACTTTCTGGTCAGCAGTAAATACAGAAAATACTTCCAAAAAACAAAAGAAATAAATCTTACAACAACATAGCAAATATGATCCAACCTATCTAAATATGTACCCAATGGTACTGCCAATCTAACTAGGGAAAAATGAACAAACAAAAGTCTCCTGCTAGGCACAAAGCCATTTATAGTCTCAAGAAACGAGTAAATCGACGATGAATCCCAGCCCAATTCCATGTTCTTCACGTGACTTTGTTCTTCATATAACAGTATATCACCAAAAGCTCTTCATATTGACCTTCTTCTTCAATCATCATCTACGATGATGGAATAAGTACTAAGATCACCAAATAAATCTGCAGAACATATCAGTTCAATTTAATGGAATCATTTGCAGTTGCATAACAGATAAGTTGTATCAAAAATTCATTTCTTTTCTTTAGAATGATCTTTTATTCTATATGCAAGTATAAACACGTAGAAATACAAAGCATGGAATATCAATATGTACTCTTCAAGTAGACAAAAGACCAAGTATCAATTTTAAACTAATTCCAGATTATAGTCTTGGACAGTTATAAAATGGATACATAATTATGCAAAAAGTGTTTTTGCACTAAAACCTGCTCTTTGGCCATCATCTATATAAAGAAGTATTACATGAAGTACTAAAAGAAAGGTGGAGTACCTCTAATCACTCTGAACTCAGGCAATCAACTGTATGTTTCAAGATATCACTATGCATCTATAATTTTCTACATCTAATGTATCCACTATCTCTGTAGCTTAACAACTATTGAGAATCTCAATGCACTGAGGTAGGTAACATAAGTATAGTGTATTTACATACAATTAATGAGCAGGGAAAGTTGGTTGTGTAGCTAGTAGTATAATGAGTTAGAAGGATCAATAGCAGCAAGTTCCATACCTGACTCTAAGACGTCATCCTCTTTCTCTTCAGCTCCAAGTGTAGATGGATCCATATCAATCGGTGTCCTCAACCAGTTCTGTAGGAGAATCAGTGCTTCCAAAATTCGGGGTCTTAAAGAACTACGGAAATGACCAAGTATTCGCTTTCCAGTACTGAAAGCAGATTCACTTGCAACTGAAGAGACGGGAATAACAAGTATGTCTCTTGCTATAAGTGACAGAATATCAAACCTTGCAGCATTGCTTTTCCACCAAGTCAATATATCAAACTTTGAACCTTCTTTCTTGTCTTTTGTTGGTGAGTAAATTTGTTCCGATAAGTATCTTTCCACCTCTGATTTGTCAAAATCCTCCATTGTAGATAACTGGGTTTTACGTTCTTCTCTATGGGCCTTATATCTTCTCTTTCTATGTAACGTAGAACTAGAACTAGAGCTCTCTTGACTAGGACTACCACCAGTTTCACCTACAGATTCTGACGAGGCTAACACACTTCCTACACCTGCATATTCTGCCTTATAAGCTGTACATAATTCATTAAAATCCTCTTTCGCTTTATCTAACCAATTTTTTTTACCAATCTTTGTTTCATCCAAGGAATATCATGCATAATCAAATCTTCTAGTATTACTTGCAGTCCACGTTATTTTTCTCTTGGATCAAGAAGCACACAAATAAACAATAAAGATTCATGTTTTTATACTCACCCCAATACTTGTTGTATTTAAGTAAAATCAGAGAGAGGATAATAGACGAAGAGATGAATACACTTGGCTCCTGCCTTCTGTAAGCCTCTTTATTATGATTTCAATCTACACATGAATGAAGCTATGTGCAAGCCAGAAAAAAGAGATGAAAAAGAATTATGAGTATGGCGAAAAAAAATTTACCTTTCAGTTCACTGGACAATCATGCGCTTCCACTGCATTTTAGGGCTCATCCACAACAAAGAAGGCCGCTTTACAAACTTTCTACCACAGGTGGATGGAGGCTAACCTCTTTTTATGTTCTGCAAAGGATAAATACAGATATTAAAGCCGGTAATATCCATTAAAAAGTCTAGTAATAATGTTAATGCAAGATGCAAAAGCACCAGAACCACATCATTAATTAAACTAAAGAATTTCATGTCTCAAGGACTGATACCATTACCACCGACTCCAATGGCTTCTTAATTATGGATTAATAGGATTCTCAAGCTACAACACGGAATAAATTGATTTCACAGCAAGGGAACAAGATCTCAACTAAGTCGGATTTGTTGGACTGCTTTGTCCTCACAACTAAGAGTCATAGTCTAAGACATGAAAATTTAAGGATACACAGCTATGAGCTTATAAAACAGATCCTCCACAAGTAAGGTCACACTCAATATTAGGACGAGCTAAGGAACAGGTACTCAACATATAACTTACTTCTGTAGTTTGAAACCGAATATTAGGACGATCTTCTAGTGTATGCCTCAAGTTATTTATGAAAAATATACATAAATTTTAGTAGGTAGTTCGCATATTAAATGCTAACAAATTCTTAATATTGAGCCTGGAGTCCAATGGTTTACATTGTTTGCTTAATATTTAGAAAACTTCGGGTGGGAGGCCAACTGAAGCTAAGTGGACTGTCACAGCATCATACGCACCAACAATTCTAAACTGGCTTGCAAGAGCTGCAAACACCAATTTTGGGCATTATGTCTCTGCAAGCAATGGTTTCAACCACTCACAAATCAACATGTCCGCTTTGCAAGTTACAATTCTAATTCAGCATATGTAGGCAGAAATACATTATTTAAGTGCTTTAAACAAAACCATCTTGAAAGATCTGTGTACATCACGAATTCAGAGTTGTACTGCAGTAGATCATTATTGGAGTAAATAGTGACTAGGTACTTGATATAATCTGCTGTCCATGTTGCATCATTTTCACCCCATGTTTCTCACAATTAAATCTAAACGAATCAATTTCGTATGAATGCGTATAAAGTGCAAAAATATAGACTGGATCTCCAATTTAAGCAATGAGTAATGAGTTGTATATAAGAAAGGGAACAAGATCTCAACTAAGGCATAACAAAACAGTTTATGTTCAACTATACATCAATTTTGTTGATTCCTAAATTTCCATCCAAAAATAGTAACACTATTAGAAAAACCAAATGTAAATTAACTATTCAGTAATAACACACATTTTACTTGAAACTGATCAACCACTAATGCCAATTAGTAATTGATGAAAAAACGTTCCACTTAAAAAGCTAAAATAGAGAACAAACAGAGATGACATGGATCATGGATTGTGTGCTCACATACTTGTATTAGCTAGTGATGAATTGGACCCCAAGACTACATAAATCAATGGAAGAATAATTAAGAAAACAGCCGCACTCATCAATACACCAACTCTCCACTAATAATCCTTGTTTAGATTACCCATAGTCAAAACAATTACAAACTACAAACGACTGAAAATCAGATATATGTTAACGATAAATCTTTACTCATACTCCTTATATAAGTTAAGCTCAAAATTTATTCAGAGAGGAACAATCCAAGCAAATACGTGTACTTGTTAGGCTGCCTACAAACACACTGACTGATTCCAAATACAAATATGTAAATTTTCGTTCAATCCAACAAAATGAGCAACCCCACATACAAATTACTTCAAATACACAAAACCCTCATAGTATTTGGGTAAAAAAATGGAAAAGGAAATATGGGTTTGGTGAATTTTCACCTGAAAATTAGTTTGGATTTCAAATCAGGAATTAATTGAGGAGGAGGAGGAGGAGGAAGAACCACTTATTAAACCCTTCATTAGCTTTGCACACTCAGATTCCTCGTATTCTACAACAAATTCATATCAAACAATGTACATCAATAATCTCAATCAAGATTAGCTATGATTGGAACTATGTCTAATCAATCATATATTGGAACTGTCCTAATCAATTAAGATTACCTAATATCGTATCCTGCAACATGCATGAAATCGTAAAACCCTATGATTTTTCAATCAATTTAACACAAAAAAAAAAATTGAAACAAAATCAACTTTGAAGTTAGATCTTACCTTGAATCAACCGATTAAAGGGTTCTAAACGAGATCCGTTAACAGCTTTGAATATGATATGTAACTTGAGAGGTGTGAGAGGTACTGGTAAATCAGATGTAGTTGCAGGAAATCCTACATTACACCCCTCACATGATTTCATTATTAATCAACTCATTTTTAGGTTTACACTCTTAATTTTATTAATCAATCTATGAATGTTCTTACAAGAAAAGATAAAGAAATCAAGAATCACCTCTGCTCTAGACTTTCTCTCTCCTATTTACTTGTTTCTTACTCAAAAAAGATCTCTCTCTTTTCTTTACAACTTGAACGACTATTTATAGGGAAATACATAGTGGATGACAGCTAATCTGTCCTTTATTTTCGGGTATAATCTGCGACATTCTCGCAACCTTACAAATATTAATTTCGCAATCTCTCTAATTTTCGCAGGACTATCACATCTTTCTCGTGACCTTAGCTGACGTCATTTATTATATTCTTCCTGAAATTGTTCTGCGACGCTGTTGTATTGTGTTGTTGATAATTTCGCTGAAATATTGTCGTTGCGAGATTCTGATCCTACATCTTGCCTCTTCTCATAACTTCTCTGTAAAGTAGAGAATGATGTGAGAAATGCCGCAGCTGTTCATCTTTTCATATTCTGCATTTATCACATGTATTCTTTCTTCCATTTGTTTCTTGACACGTCTTCTGTAACCGCTGTTTTTCAACCGCTCACGTCTTTTCGTCTTAATGGTGTTTATTTCTTCGAGTAAAAAAATGTCCTTTATATACTCTTCTTACTCTTCTTTCCACTTTCTTTTTACTTTCTATTCTATTTTTATTCTCTCATCTCTGCAACTCTGTTATTCTTCTGCAAGTTCTGCTGCTGTAATTTTTTCCCCCTTCAATCCTCTTACTTTTTATTCATTCCCATACTCTATATTCAAATATGGCTCCAAGTGGTCATAGACATGAGAAGAATTTAAAAGATGTCCAAAAAGATCTTGCTGATAAAGGTTTCACACTCTCCACCAATCCTGGTGAAAATGCCAAATCAATTCTTTCTGTCAAACTTTTCTCTGATCAGTATTGTGATGATCAATCAATCATAATTTCGCTAGGTCAGATTCTCGCAGGTCTCCTTATTCCTCTTTATAGCCCAGATCTTCCTTTATTTTATGAAATTCTCGCTCACTCGGGATTTTCGCGAGCTTTCTTCCAACTGAGTGGGGACTGCATCCGTCTGATGCTAGAGTTCGCTAACCGTGGTGCTGGTAGAGGATCTCTGTACTCCAAAGAACTTAGGGATCCTAAATTCGCAAACCTAGAGATAATTGCTGAGAAATACACAGTAGTGAGTTTCTTTGAGAACTATGAACTTATCTCCATGAAGAGAGAGAATACTCGTTGGGGTATTCGCTTAAAAAGGAAAGATAGCATTGATGAAGCCAAAATTCTCATGCAAGATATTGACTGGCATTCTGGTAAAAACACAACTCCTCTCCAATCCAAAGATGATAAATGGTGTGTTTTTCCTTTAATGCTAAAAGGACCCTACATTGCTGGGTCAAATGTTCTTCCTGCGAATCTCGCTGCTTATCAACCTTGGGTTTTCTCTTGGCCCCAGAAGGAGAAAGAGGTATGTTTCTTCCCATTTAACTCACTTTATATTTCTTTATTGATTTTTATTATTCTGTTCGCTAACTCTTGCGACATTCCGCAGATCCAAACATTGAAAGATAGTTATAACAGGACTGGGAAAGCTAGTACTCTGTTAACTCTTCGCTCATACACAGAGGAGGTAAGAAATTTTCATCAATTTTATCTTATGATTTTAAACAGTATATTGTTGCTTCCATTTCTTATTTCTATCTGTGTGTGAAGATTATTGTTGAAGTAGAAGAACCTGTCAATGTTGCGAAGACTGGTGATAAAGGTAAAGGTGCTCTTCGCAGGGAAAAATCAATTAGTCCTCCTTCAAAGAAAAGGAAAGTTCGTTCTTCTTCTCCTTCAAATATTCCTCCTCACGAAAATTCTGAAAGTGACAAGGGTGATGAGGACAATGATGATCTTGCCGCAAGTGAAGATTCTCCACCTGAATCTTCTATGGCTAAGCTCTCTGGCCTCTTTTCTGATTCTCTACAAGGAATGGGAGATAGCCAATTCGCAAATATCTGCAAATATCTCGCTACCTTATGCGATGTCCCTTTACTGGATGGTGATAACTCTATTCGTGGAGTTTCTAGATCAGTGACTCCCGACTTCTTGCATTCTCTCAATAGTCTGGTATACTTTTATCCTTTTACTTCTTCATTGTCATAACTCAAAATTTCTTTCTATATTAATATATTTTTTATATTTTCTCGCAGGCTGGAAAAGTTTCTTTTGTTGTTGCCTCAGATCTAGAGAAAAGACGCGAAAATCTTGAAAAGAAGAATATTCAATTTCGCACAAAGAATGAAGAATTTGAAGCTGAAGTTAAAAGTCTTCGCGAGAAAAATAGACAATTAGAAATTGATTCTTCTTTGTATAAGAACAAAATCTCTAGTCTTCAGCAAGCTAATAATCAGCTTTACGGTATGTTACTTTTCTCTTTTCCCTTTATTCATTCATCCTGTTGTTTTATCTTATTTAAATGATCCTTTTTGCAGACATTTATGGTCTTTCTGATGAAGCTACCCTTCTTCGTTCATTTCCTAATGCCTTATATAATGATACCCTTCTTGAGCGTCTTAACAATTCCTTAAATAGCTTCTCAAATGATAGAATTTCGTCTCTTTCTCTAAATGAGCTTAGATCTAAATTTCTCCTCTTAGAAATTGACCATAGATCTAGTTTAGGCTTAGCCAACCGATTTAAGCGTCTTCTTATTGATTTTAAAGAGAAAACCAATGTTAAGAACCAAAATTAGCGGTCTCATAGATGATAAGGATCGCATCTCTGATCAAGGTGCCAAGGCTTTGGCGAAATTCCAAGAGGCTCTTCTTGAAGTTCAACTTGAACGAGATGAAGCTAACCGCAAGAACATCGAACTCTGCGAAAGGGAAAATCAAATTCGTTCTCGTCTTCTTATAAGTAGTGAGGATGAATTTGTTTGGGCTGCGAAAATCTTAGATGATGCTAGAAAAGATTTAGGTGTAAATGTTAGTCTCCAAGTTGAGCATACAGCCTTGATTAGAGATATGATTTCTGACAGAGAAGGTTACTAACTGCTCTTCTTTACTAATCTTTTGCTTCTTATGAATTTTCATCAAGTTAATAATTGATTGTCTTTTGCTCGCAGATTCTGAAAATAGATATCGTGAAAAGATTGAAGAACTCGAAGCTGAAAAGGAGGAACTCGCAAAGAATCTTTCTTCTCGCAACGACAAGTATTCTAGATTAAAGAATCAAATCAAGATCACTGTTGCGAATTTTAAGAATGATGCTATGCATTTTCGCAATCAAACTATCCAAATGGTTTGTGACGATCATAATATCCCACATTCTGATTATCCTTGTCTCTTGGAAGAAATCCCACAGAATACTCCCAGTTTGATTATCTCTGATAGCGAAGCTGACGATGAAGAATCTGATAGTGATGGAAGGTTCTGATGGTGATGAAGATTCTGACGCAGACGAAGAAGGGAACAAGTCTGATGAAGATAATGAAGGATAACTAAGAAGTAGTCTTTATTTCTTTCTTTGATTCTTTGTAATACTTGTACATTTATTCTTCTTTCTGTATATTTGTGTTTCTTTCATTTTGACCTGCATTCATTAAAACAATTCTTCTTTGCAATACATTAATCAATATAATCATTAATTCTTGAATCTTTGAGTAAATCTATCATATGGAGACAAATAACATTTTCTAATTTCATACATTCCCATACTTGCCTCTGTTATTTGAATCCAAATGAGAGATTTCATAAAAATTTCTTATTTTATGTCTCAATTTCGCGGTTAATTATGTATAACTTCGCAATCTTATGCGAAGTGAATTTTGATTCTTTTCAAAATCTCATTCCTGTGTGGTCTTATTTTTCCTTCCTAATTAAAGGTCTTATTATGCCACCTCTTGTCATTGCGACAAAATCGCAGGACGTCCTTGCACTTTCATGCAAAAACCCATTGATCTTGCCTTAACTTTTTCTTTTGTATTATGGCCTCTTAAGGAATGTTGCGACAATATGACAGGCCTAAATATTCTTGCGAAAATGAAGCCCCATGACATTGCCGTCTTGCGAAGAAATCGCAGGACGTCTTCGCACTTTCATGCGAAAACCCATTGATCTCGTCTTATCATTTTCTTTTGTATTATTGCCTCTTCAGGATTGTTGCACAAATATGACAAGCCTTAATATCCTTGCGAATAAAAAGCCTCATGACATTTGCGTCTTAAGACACTTATCAGCTCCCTAATGGAGGGTGCCGCCCTTATCCCCCCCTGGTTTCCCCTTCAAGGAGGCGTACTTCTACCATACAAGGTTAGCTCCTCTCATCCAGTCTTAACAACAACCAGTTGTTTTCGCAACCTCTTATCCCTTTTACCTATAGGGCTTATGGTTACGAGACTGCACCCTAAGTGGGGTTTTCTTCAGGCCGAGTGCAGTATAAGCCAAGACTTGTCAAGAATGGCAAAGTACACTTCAAACGTCCCTGGCACTCTTGACTCAACCGTGTACCTCGGCGCCTTGATCAGATCTGCACTCCTTGGGAGAGTCCTTATTACCTTAGTCGCCCAACTTAAGTCATATGCTTAAGCTGATAATCCAAGGTGCCTCTCCCGGATGGGATTTATTGACCCCAAATCTCCATGACTCAGGTTCCGGTGGCGGTGTAGCCTTTCCCTGAGTCATGCAACAGGTACACCTTATATGACGTACTTTAGGTCTTACATTTGCCTCTTGCGAAACTGCATTCACGAACTAGGGTGTACGCCATAAAGGTTTGCCCCTTTCTTTTTTGTCATTTTTCTCTGATTGTCTTCTGTAAAATTCATGATCTCTGCGAGGGTCTCACAAATCATCATATTGTATCTGAATTTCGCAATCTCAATTTTGCCATTCAATCAAATGTTTTTTGAGAATTTTACTTATTGCGAGAGTATCGCAACAACTTAATCATTCATACATTTCTTGTTTTTATTACCTTTGTCATCCAATGCTTTTTCATTATTTTCTGTTACTGCTTCCTTGGTAGTGGTATGTTCATCATTTTTATTCTGAGCTAGCATTAGTTTCGCAACATCTCTTCTCCTTTACTTTCGATTGCATCCACCATCAACCTATCACTTCTTTGTGTATCCTTGATTTTGTTTCGCCATTTTTCCTTCTTGTTTGCTCTTCCTTCGCAAGATTCTATCTCAGTTTCGTAACACCTCTTTCCTTCAACCCAATCTCCCTTTATGATTCCTACACCACTGGGGTGAGGGAATTTGATGCACTGGTGGAAAGTTGAAGCTACACCTAGAATCCCATGTAGCCAAGGTAGACCAATTAACGCATTGTAGGGTGATTCTACATCAACGACACAGAATAAGATTTCGGAAGATATTCCTTTCAATGGAATTCACATAGTAACTTCCCCTTTAGGCTTGTTAGCAGTACCCATATCTTATATGTTGATGGTATAAGATCATCATCTCTTCCACCCATGGTTTTATAAGTATGATAAAATAAAATATTCACAGAGCTTCCAGTATCGATTAGAATTCTATTAATTGCCCGTGAATCTTCAGCTTCATCATCCTCATCTTCTTTCGGGTTTGGATTAATTTCTAATTTTACTACCAATGGATTGTCATGCACCTCTTCTCCTTCCGGAATTTCTTCTGCGGTAAAAGAAATGATTTGTTTCTGCCATTCCTCTAGTGGCGAGATTTTCGCAATATTCATAATTTCTCTTCCATCATTATCTCTTGAGAACACTCTACTCAAAACATTATCATGAAAATCTTCAATTGTCTTATATGAATGTACGATAGAGTGACAAAATAAATTTTTTGCTTTTGCACCAACTTCTATGAAGAATGTTTCCTTCTTTTTCATCGTATTCACTTTGTGATGCTCTGGTGGTGGTGGCAGTGGTTGAGATTGTGGATGCCCTACCAGAAAGTCGTTTAGTTTTCTTTGATCTATCATTCTCAAAATAACTCTTTTTACATTTCTGCAATCATTTGTTGTATTCCATGAAAATGATGATAAAAATAAAACTCATGGCTTCTGTGGTTTGGAGGTGGTTCCGTTCCCATGTTCCATGGTGTTGGTATATTTTCCATCAAGATTATAGCTTCTCATATCTTCTCCACACTTGCATTTAGAGGTGGCATCTTGATTTCTTCCCATATTACTTTGTGACCTCCTTGTCCTCTATTATAGTTTTGTCTTTGACCTCCATAAGTTTCTTGTGGTTGATCGAGTCTTTGAATCTTGTTATTTCCACCACGATTGTAGAAATTTCTTTCTCTTTCATACTCTTCTTGATCTCGGCTTCCCATAGCCACCAGTTTCTGTTGATTGTTACTCGTCACCTTCTCTTGTTGTACTTGCGAAGTATTCGCTACTATGTTTATTAGCTTGGGTAATAAGCTTGCATTCGCTGTTTGTGAGCTGGTGTTCACAACTGGATATGATTCCATTTCATTTTGCCTTTCCTCTAGAGCAATGTATTCTTCTTGAAGTTCTCGCAATTTAGTCATCGTGATCGTATTCTTGACTCTGAAAATTTGGACATACAATAGGTTTGTTGCAAACGTAGCATTGATAAATGATAATATAAGATATCTCTCATCTACACGACCAGCCATTTCGCTACACATAGTTCTCCATCTTTTAGTCAGGTGCTTCAAACTTTCGCCAATCCTTTGTTTTAATCCAAACACATCTTTTATACCAGGTCGCGAGGAATTATTACTTATATATTCCCCCAAGAATGTAGTCTGCAAATGATTGAAGGATGTTATTGTGTTCTTTGGTATACCTTCAAACCATTTTAACGCCTCTCCTGTTAAGCTGGATGCGAAATATTTGCATAATATGGCATCATGATTTTCCCATTGTAACATGCACCTCACATAGGCTTTAATGTGTTGAATCGCACAAGTTGTTCCATCAAAAATGCTGGTTAATGCGGGCAAATTGCATTTCGGTGGTATTCCTCCTAATTGTACTTCCCTTGTAAATTGAGTTTTCGCAGCTTCTTCTATTGCTTCATCCAATTGTCTTCTGCCTACTTCTCCTCTATTATTTAGCATTCCTCTCATTTCTTCTAATTCTTTCAAGATTTGTTTATTTACACCTGAATCTTGATCCATTGGACTTTTTAATTTCGCCTCTCTTCTTCTGCGTTCATACCTATCTTCTCTCGCGAAATTTTGCATTTCTTCTTCATTATCCTCATCTCGTCTTCTTCTGCGATTCTCTTCCTCATCTCTATCTTGAATTCGCATATGATGATGCCTTTCGTTTTCCCCTTCATGATTTTTAATTTCTTATCAATTCCATTCGCTGTCTTTCAGCCATCCTCTGTACTCTATCATACTCCTCATTGAGATTACCGTTATTCCGGTTTTGTGTACGCCTTCTTCCTCGATTATCGTGATTGTTCTGGCGAATTGTCTCCTGAAGCTCTTGTTCTTCCATTTCCGCACTCAATCTTTCACGTTCGCAGATTAAACGTGCTTGTTCAGCATAATGTCTTTCAATTTCTTGTTCAATTGTCTGTTGATTTCTTTGATTTTCTCTTTCATATAAAATTCTTCTTCCTTCCTCCCGATTTCCTTTGCCATCTTGGTCATTTCGTCCCTGATGTTGTCCGTTCTCTTGATTTCCACCATTTTGCCCATCATCAAAAGTTTCATTTTGTGGAACGTAACGATCATCAACTCTTTCTCTATTTTCACGATATTCTTCATTAGGATTTGATATTTCTTCTTGAATATTGTTTCCAGCATTGATTGTGGGTGAGTTTCGCCTCATTTCTCTTCTAGTCGATCTTGAATGTGATTTTGTAATACTTCTCGATCTTTTATTATGTAGTCTTATATTCTCCATCTTTAATTCGTGATTTTGCCTTGTTAGATTTGCACGTTCTTCTGCCTCAGCTATTATTTCTTCATGTATTCTTCGTCTCAACGTTTCTAACGCTCTAATTTCCTCATCTCCATGAATTATTCCTTCATCTTCTTCTTGATTTCTCTCTTCCTGTCTATAATTTCTGTTTTGTTGCTCTTCTTCTACTTCTTCTGCCGAATTTGATTGCCAAGTGTGTATACTCACCCTATCATAATCTGTATTCCTCCCTTGAACTAGTGTTTGTTGAATTGGTGGTTGAATTTGATTTTCTCTATTACTTCTCATTCTAGTAGATTCTCCCATTTCACTTCTTTCTCTCCCAGCAATTCTCTTGATTCTTCTAACAGTAGTCGGTTGTTCGGATGTATTTCTTCTTCTTGCCATTTCTTCAATGTTAACAATATTGCAAGAAATTATGGAAAATTCTTAATCAATCACTCTAAATTTTCACAAATCTCAATATTTTTAGCTTTTTCTAGAATAATCTTCAATAAGTTCCCTGTTTCTAGCGCCATTATGTAGTTGCAGGAAATCCTACACTACACCCCTCACATGATTTCATTATTAATCAACTCATTTTTAGGTTGACATTCTTAATTTTATTGATCAATCTATGAATGTTCTTACAAGGAAAGATAAAGAAATCAAGAATCACCTTTGCTCTAGACTTTCTCTCTCCTATTTACTTGTTTCTTACTCAAAAAAGATCTCTCTCTTTTCTTTACAACTTGAACGACTATTTATAGGGAAATACATAGTGGATGACAACTAATTTGTCCTTTATTTTCGGGTATAATCTGCGACATTCTCACAACCTTACAAATATTAATTTCGCAAGCTCTCTAATTTTCGCAGGACTATCACATCTTTCTCGTGACCTTAGCTGACGTCATTTATTATATTCTTCCTGAAATTGTTCTGCGATGCTGTTGTATTGTGTTATTGATAATTTCGCTGAAATATTGTCGTTGCGAGATTCTGATCCTACATCAGATAAAGAAGGGTTTTATGCTTCTGCGTTATGGCTTCATAAGAATCATCCTAAAACCCTAGCTATTAATCTCAAAGCCATGGATGATTTCGGGTACTTCAAAGATTTATCTGAGAATTATTGAAGAAATGGTTGAAGGAGAAAACGATGTGGAAGAAAACGAGAATTGTTTACTTCTGTGTTACTGATTTAGATGGATTTGACAAAAGAAATGGAGTTCACATTTTACCCCTTGTTTGTTTTAAAATAACGGATCAATGGGCACGAGACAAAAGAAAGGACAGGGATTATTTGGTCTTTTACATATATGAGGCGGGTAAGCGAGTAGGGTAGGATAATCTAGGGTTTTATCCGTCACCCTACCTATTTGACGGCGGATAAAATAATATTTATCCGTCACCCCACCCTTCAATAGTGGGTAGGATAGGATACGGGTAAAAATTCTGGCGGGTAGGATAGGGTGGCGGGTAAGGGTAGGATATGTGCACCCCTATGTGGAACGGGCATTTAGGACCCTGCAAAGTAAATTTAGGATCCTTTACCACAGATGTAACTACTGGGAAAAGCAAGATATGAAATCGATCATGAGAACCTGCTTGATATTGCATAATATCGTTGTAGAGGATGAACATCGTGACCCGGAGTGGAAATATGTGCCATACCCACCTCATGCACCTATAGTCGGATATTTGAGGCAGACAAGCGAGTCATTACAAAACCCAGTTCTTCAGGAGAGACTTCGTACGGATCTTGCAACTCATATATGGGAACGACAAGGTCAAGGTCTAAGGGATGGTGAAATGCCTGGAGATGCGATAGACAACGAGCTGGATTCGGGAGAAGACACGGACGAGGTTGATGTTGATCAGGACCATTACGACCCAGGACAAGTTTTTTTGGGATCCGATTCAGAATGATTTTATTATATGTTTTTGGGTTCCGATTCAGAATGATTTTATTATATGTTTTTTAATTTATGTGAGCGATGAGATATGGTTACTACAAATTCAAATTTAAATTAAGAAAAACATTAAATTTGCAGAAAAATATTAAAAACATTACATTTGGAGGTACTAAGAAAAACATTACATTTGCAGGAAAAAAGAAAATACATTACATTTGTTAAATAACACAACATAAAAACACACAACAATAAGATAACCTATAAAATAAGCATACTATATTCTCTAAATAACTTGGTAGATTATAAGATATGTTCTGGATTGATATGCAAATGCACTCCAAATATATCATTAACGCTTGAGTGACGAAATGTTCCCCTTCCTTGCTCAGTAAACTTAATTCTGGCTAAAATTACGTCATTATCTGCTTCGCGTAGACAATTCCTTAAGGAAAGCTAGGCGACACCGAAGAGCATTCATGGATCTTTGGGTCACACCCCCTCCTGAATGAAACTCGACCGATATATCATTCCAAAAAGTTTCAGCTGCCATATCCAAAAAATCTGGTCGATCTACTACAGTGCAAAAGCTTCTCAAAAGTTTAATATCTTCTTGTTCACAAAAATTAACCATTATTTTTTCTACAAAGTAATAGAAATTTATAAAATGTAAACCAAGAAATTTGATAAATCGAACTTTAAAACTTGAGTGGTGAAATTTGTTGTTTTATATTTGATGGTAGTGAAGTAAAACTGAGCTTCTGATATATATACATGGGGTGAAATTTGAACGTTTGAGAAAAACCGTTAATTGTTAGTTGTTCTTCCAGGTAACCGTTAGATTAAAAAGACCGTTGATGATCTAACGACAACCAAAGTAAAACGGCTAACAATCAACCGTTTAAACGGTTGACTGTTATCCGTTATATTTCTTGTTCATTAGATCTTCAACGACTTGCATCATCCTGCGGACAAAAATCAAAAACGGCTAATCATATGTCGTTTTAGTCCAACGGTTATTTTTTAAAAACGCCTTATATATATGTGATTTTTGATAACAAAAAATTCACACCAATCCAAATCTAGCCATCATATTACTGCACTCACCTGAAAATCACTTCAAAAACTTATATCTCTTTGCAATTATTTTATATTTTGGTTAGATTTATTGTACGTGTTCCAAAACATAATGATTAATTTTACACGAACAGAAGATTTGGCAATTGTAAAGGCTTATGTTATGTTTGCAACGGATTCAATAGTCGGGAGGTATAAAGGTTCATAAACTTTCCGGGATAAAATCGAACCGGAATACCACCGTACTTTTGGCACTCGTACAAACCGGATTCGGAAAGCGCTTCAGAACAGAATGAGTGCCCTCAAATCAGATTGCAGAAGATTTGTTGCAATAGTGGCAGCTTTTCTCAGGAACCCGCCTAGTGGATGGACTGATGAACAAATAGTAAGTTTCCTCATACAAACAAGGTTATTAATTTTAATTTCATTTCATATGATAATATTAATTAACTGATTTACTTCATTGACACTTTCCCAATATATGGCTGCAGTACATAGAATCAAGAATGAAGTTTGTTGAAGGAAGGGGGGGGGGGGGAATCTTGGAAACATGACGCGGTTTTTGCAGTTTTGAGGCAGCATGTTGAAGGTTGTGACCCGGAGAATTTAAGGTCCCATCATGGTGAACCTAGTCAGTCCACCCCAATTCCTATGGTTGTTTCAGAAAGTGAAAATGGTGATGCCACAGATACAACAACGGAAACCCAAACACAAACACGTTTTTTTTGCAAAAAATAAAGCCAGAGGACTTAGCAGAGATAAGGTTAAGATGGAAAATTCTATGGCTAAAGTTGCAGATTGAGGCTGGAACAACATGATTAATTATTTTGAGAAGAAGGATGCAGTCAAACATGAAGAAAAATTAGCTGAAAATGAGTTAATGCGCCAGGTAGTTGAAAATGGGACAAGGGATACCTTGGCTAGAGAGAAAAAAGCCCACAACGAAGAAATGTCCATTAGGCATAAAGATATGGAAATATTATTAACGGATGTGGAATTCCTGCCTGAATGGAAGAAGTATGCAGTAAGAAAGATGCAGGAGGAAATATGTACCCGGTTGGGATACGATCCTCGTAATTAGTTATTTAATTTAGTTGCTTAATATGGTTAGTTGGTTTTCTTGGTTATTAGTAGTATTGTTTAATGGTTCATTAGTTGTCTCGGTTATTAGTTAATTAGTAGTGTTGTTAATTAGTTGTGATTTTAATTTCGAGATGCTTTTATTTAATTAGAGTGTTTGTTAACTTTAGTCCTATTGTATTCATTTGATTTTTGAATTTAAGACTATTCTGCTTATTAAAAAACATGTTCGCACTGATATATTCATTCAAGATTATAACAAGGTACAACATCTTTCAGTTGCTCATACAATGTATCAAATTTAAAAGGTTTCTTCTTGTCTTCACGGTACTCGATCCGAGCTTTCATTTTCTGAAAAAGAAAAAGAAAACATTAACATGATAACTTAACATAAAACATTTGACATTAGAGTACATAGTTAATCAACTTATTAACTAGTTTTTATTATATCCTTACTCGAACTTCGTATGACAATGATGCATGCTTCAAGTTGATATCAAACATAATAGTAACAAAGGGTTGGATTTCAGTATTAATTAGGTTGAATCTGTTTGTTACTAACTTCTTTGTTCTTCTGTTGTCGTTTCCGGTAATATCTTCAAAATTTTGGAAAACGCGGTTCCAAAATTCGGTTGATTCGGTTACTTCTCCTGGGATTGTGGCTCGATTAGTTTCTAAAATCCATGCTTCCACAACACCGACATCTTCTTCAGTGCTAAACCTCATCATGAATATTTTGTTACAAAACTTACTAGAATATTTTCTTACAAAACTTATATTTGGAGTGAGGGTATGGTATTTGTGATTCAATTTAGGGGATTTTATAGAAAAGTATAAAATGTTACCGTACTATTTGTGACCTGATGAGTCTTAAGACAAGTACGTGTATTTTTTTGGAAAAGTAGTCGACCAAATAGGTTACGACAAAACATACTGAAGATTCAAAAAATCCAAATACAATATGACGATGCTCAAGTTGCACTTGACTAGAACACTAGATGGACACATATAAAAGTGAATGAAAATAAAATCAAGAACAGATAAGTCGAAATAATTGATGTGAGTTGATATGTCGACAGATGAAAATTACATTGATACGTCAACTCAATTTCCAAATTTTTAATAAATTAATGAGTGAACCCACGAAACCGACAACTGGTGATAAGAAAACTCACTTACAGATTCGCAAATAGTGTTATAAATTTATGAGTGATATGACTAAACCGACAAGTGGTGATAAGAAAACTCCACCCGACATAAATACATCAGTAAACAAAGTGACCACACTAGTCCACAATAACAGTAGTAATATTTGAAAATTGAGATACCAGAAAGACAGGCAATGTACTATAAATAATGTTTCTCTATACCATAACAACACAACCAAATTATCAACATCTTATTTAATTCTAGATATATCTTCTCTTCAATTTTCAGCACCTCCTTTTATTATTTTAGTAGTCATGGTCGTAAGATTCACCCCTCTTGAAGATGCAGCTATCATCCAGTCTTGGATTAATGTCTTTGTTGTTGAAGGAGAAACAAGAAATATTGTTTCAGGGGTCAATTTATGGGAGCTTGTGGTTCTACATTTGACGGTTAGGAACGGAAACCCACACCAGAGAACATCTAAAGTTTAACAAAATCAGGTTCCAAATATTAATAGAAAGATTAAGCTGTACCTAAGTTTTTTGGTTCCACTTTTAAGAAACATGCCTTCTGGATGGACAATGAACGAATGTGTAAGTGTACTAATCTTGGACTAACATCTTAAATTTTCATAACATATTTTTAATAACACAATTTTAATATTTGGTTGTATAATATAGGAACTTCATTCTAAACATAAATACGAAGATGCAACCGGTAAAGCATTCCAATTATACGAATGTTATTTACTCCTGAAGCAAAGGTTGCCTGAAGAATACGATCCCGATATATTATGCCATGAAGAGGGTGAAGATGATGACGAATATTAGTTCGGCCGCGCCAACACTATGAATTTTGTGGGTACATCTATAGCAAACCCTCTCGAGACTAAAATCGGCCGTTAGGGATGCCTAACGGTTTAAAGGGTTGCTGCACCGACTAAGTGCAGTCGCGATGCCTGCGACAGTGAGTTAGGTTTAATTTCCAGTAATTTTCATTTCATGTACTACATAGTTTAAGTACCCAAATAAAATAAGATTGTTTACACATCTTTGTCACTTATAGTTACATATTCTACAAACTAAATACGACTTAGTGAAAAAGCGGGGGTACAACAACCACACCCAACAATTCGATTAACAATCTTTATGGACAAACTCCAATATACTTTCTAGAGAATCAACTATACAGTCAGACTCAATCTAGATAAAAGTATATCAAAGAGTTTATATCTCAATCTCTCGATTTTATCTTTACTCAAGCAAATAGAAATCTGCGAGTCTTTATCAAAGACCAATATTCAAGTGTCAATCAATTTAAATCAACAACCAAAAGGTCGGATATTCTAATTGATTGAACAACGCACAACCTGTGATATTTCAATTATATAAACAAATATAATGCGGAATAGAAATAACAAAGACACCAGAATTATATTAACGAGGAAACCGCAAATACAGAAAAAACCCCGGGACCTAGTCCAGATTGAACACACATTGTATTAAGCCACTACAGACACTAGCCTACTCCAAATTAACTTCGGTCTGGACTGTAGTTGAACCCCAATCAAGTTCACATTGATCCAAGGTACAATTATGCTCCTACGCCTCTGATCCCAGCAAGATGCTACGTATTTGATTCCCTTAGCTGATCTCACCAACAACTAAGAGTAGCTACGACCCAAAGTCGAAGACTTTAATAAACAAATTTGTATCACACATAAAAGTCTACTGTAATAGATAAATCCGTCTCCCACGAATATACCTACGAGTTTTGTTTCGTCTTTTGATAAATCAAGGTGAACATGAACCAACCAATAAACCGGTCTTATATTCCCGAAGAATAGACTAGTATTATTAATAACCTCACAATAATCTTAATCGACGCAGGATATTGTGGAATCACAAACGATGAGACGAAGTGTTTGTGATTACTTTTCTATCTTGCCTATCGGAGATATAAAATCTCAAGCCAATTATTTCAATTGTACTCGTACGATAGAAACATCAAGATCATATCACACAACTACAAGAAAAGTAGTATCGGTCTGGCTTCACAATCCCAATGAAGTCTTTAAGTCATTAACCTGGTTTAGAAGAAGAAACCAAAGGTTAAAGGAGAATCGACTCTAGCTATGCAACTAGTATCACACGTAAGGTGTGGGGATTAGGTTTCCCAGTTGCTAGAGTTCTCCCTTATATAGTTTTCAAATCAGGGTTTGCAATCATTGTTAGCTTGGTAGCAAAGCATTCAATATTCACCGTTAGATGAAAACCTGATTAGATTCAAGCTAATATTTCTCAACCGTTGGATCGAAAACTTAGCTTGTTACACACAAATGAAATGTCCAATTTTGGGTTTACGAACCGTTCCCAAACATTAACATTTGTTGGTCCAACAATAGTTAACCAAATGGTTAGCCATATGATTACTTTCATATGAACCATATTCTTCTTCACCATAACTAGTTCAAATGACTCAAATGAACTAGTTAGAGAGTTGTTCAATTTCTTAGATCTTATGTAACTACACAAGACACAATCGAAGCAAAAACGGTTTGATTCACTCGAATCGGTTCATGAACTTTATAGCCACGGTTTGCAAAAGAATTCCTTAGTTTAAATAAACATGAGTTCAAGAACAACCGGTTTTAGATATAACCTGCTCAAGTTCGCGGACTGGGTTCGCGGACTTAAGCTCATGGAAGGAGTTCAAAAACTCCAGCAGAAATTCTCGGGTCGAGAACTTCCGCCAGTTCGCGGACTTGGCTCACGCCACTTCCATTTCTGTTGATCAACAAAGTTCGCAAACTTTGGTTCAAGGAATAAGGACTTATACATGTATGTGTTTCCACAACAATGCTTATATCCTACCAATGGTTATGTAATCTAAACTCTCATTTCAATCATTGAAACATTCTCAGAGGACGGATATAGCCGTTATTCACAGACCATTTTTCGTCAGAGCAATTTTCAAAGTGATTGAAACATAACATGACTTTTGTCACTAGGTAAAGATGAATTTGGCTAAAGCGAAAGCTTACCAACATATATTTCGAGAAATAGATAGGCGAGATAAACTCGGCTCGAAATAGCAAATGTGCATAATGAAAGTCTATATATCAAAACGACTTTTGTCTCAAGAGTAGGAGATAGAATAGATATACTTTTGAGTGACAGATAAGTTCAGGTCTCCACATACCTTTTAGTCGATGAAGATCCACCAGTTCCTTGAGTAGTCCTTCGTATTGTATGATGATTGCCATGGAGTTCTTGAGCTCAACTACACTTTCTATCCTAGTCCGAGACCTTTAGCTATGTATGCTAGAAATCAAGACTTATAGTTTTGATCGCTAACATTGACAAACATGCTTGAGATAGCAACGCATGCGAGTTCGACCGAGCAATGCTCTAACACTTAGCAACTCCATGTATACACTACAACAATCATATTCTACAAACTAAATACAATATTTAACCTCAGCAGTGTCTACCCGTCTAGCGTAAATA
The DNA here is from genome assembly GCF_003573695.1 of Papaver somniferum. Lineage (NCBI taxonomy): Eukaryota > Viridiplantae > Streptophyta > Magnoliopsida > Ranunculales > Papaveraceae > Papaver > Papaver somniferum. The sequence continues at coordinate 171,911,598 of NC_039366.1, forward strand.
CTCTTAATCGTAAAAGAAAACGTAAACTGCAAATGAGTGTAAACGGAATGTAAACAAATAAAGGTCAAGGAACGGCTAGCCATTAACCGTTCCAAGAAAGAAAAACGGTCGATGGTTAGTCGTTCCATAAGAACGGACAATGGTTCTCCGTTGTTATTGAGAAGAACGGTTAATGAATAACCGTTTTCTGGTTTTTGAAAACGACTAACCATTAATCGTTCCCGGAGTCTTCCCGCTGGGATTCCCGCACACTAGAGAACCCTTGCGGGAAGAACCCCTTTTGGCCACGCTTTTTTTGGCTTGGGAAGGGCTTGGGCATGCCCATAAGACCCAATCTTACTACAACAGTTATAAACAGCCATAAAAGGTGGGGCCTCCTCCCCACCCCCACAGAACAAGTTAATCAGTTTTGTTTTTACTGACATCAAAATATGTACTAACTCGAAAAAACCCATGTATCACAAATTCAATATCCCACTCTTTACCGGCCATAAATCAGTTTGTGAATATCAAATTTTTTTTTTTTTTGGTAACGAGACGTTATTAACAGAAAACTAGTTGGGCCTCACAAAACGGGGGAGAGCCCTCCCCATAGAAACACTGACTCACTGTACAACAAAAAACTCAAAAAGATGGACACCCAGACCACTTCACAACACTTCTCCTTAGCAGTTAGCAGCCTTCTTAGAGAGATAGTCCGCCACATCGTTAGCTTCTCTATACTGATGGCAAAAAAGAACACTATGAAAAATCCTAGCTATCAAATGAATGTCCTGGACCACAGTCTCAAAAAACCAAGGAACAACATCCAACTCCAACTCCCATTAAAAGGCGACAACATCCTTTCAGGCTTTCAGCATATAAATAGTTAAGAAAGAAGCAAGACGAGATAAAAACCATTCTGACCTTATAAAAGCAGGTGCTATTAAAAAAAAATGGTTTCTGGAAGGAAAAAAAAAAACTTTCAATTTTTTTAATGCTGTAATGTCAAGATTGAGCATCCTGTAACTCACTCTTTTTCACTAATCTTGACTTGCATTCTTCCTCCAGATTCACATGAAAACTCAGTTTCACGTTCCTTTACACCAAGTATAAAACTCCTCTCTTTATCTTTATAGCTCTCGGACCTACTGCAACGACTTTTCCAGAGTTCAACTGAGTCTGCATCAAACAACAGCAGAAATCAAGCTAAAGGCATTACCAGGAAACAAAAAGTAAGATATCATACCAGTTTAGAAAATTTTCATCTAAACTGAAGAACGTAACCTTGAATGCACCATTGCTTGACATAAAATTCAAACAGCATTAAATGAACAAAGTAGCAGGATTTAACACTCTACCAGAAAATTGTACTCAGCACAAGTGCAAACAAGGTCTAGGTGGTAAACAAATCTAAGGGAAAAGAAAATCGTGGATAAAGAGATTTACATTAAGCACAAGAACCAGAGAGATTGGTTTCTATGTACAATAGAAAGATCTGACATGCATTAAAAGTGGGTAGTTAGCATATGCTGTGACAAGCTTCTTTTCGTTCTTCCTCCCCTCTTATAATAATTGTCTCATTAGTTGTTAATATTATTTCTTTGCATTGTTCAGTGGATTTTTGGGTCATCCAAGTTGCAGAACATGATTATCGATATGCCAAATATAAGAAAAGAAAATGTTATGAGGTGGTACCTAATGATTAAAATGATGGCAGACAGTAACTAGATCAATCAAGTGGGATAACAATAATACATAGAATGAGATAGAAGATCAAGAAACCGTCAATAAGGTGTCCAAATAAAGTTGGATAAATTCCAGTAAATGAGTTACAAAACAAAACGTAGATCTAAAATAATAGGACAAATTGCCTCATATTTCAAACAGACAGCTAATTTTTTTGATGTTAGCTATAATCTTTCTGTGCAAAACAAAGTGATTCATCTCTTTCTAGAAGCAAACAATCAGTAACTTGGACGTTCTCAGAAAAACGAAAAACCTAAAAACGTCAGACCTAACAGACAAGAAACTGCAAACAGAATCTATAGTGAGCTTACCTGTCTGAAGAAGGCACCTCTTTAATAATCTTTGACCAGCCCCACTTCTTCTTGCACGATTCTAATAGTATGGGACAATCCACAATAATTAGAGAACTAACTGAACGGGGTAACCTTTTGTCTGGCAACTTTTGAAGCTTTCGGCAGCTTTGAATATGCAATTCCTGAAGAGAGCCAAGGAATCTGAGAGTTGGAAGTGAGATCAGCTTACCACAGCTACAAATGTTCAGTTTCTGGAGACGAGGCATGTCACCTTTCTCAAGACCAAACCATGTCTCTAGGTACGACAATGACTGAAGATGTAGGGTCCTAAGTGAAAGAAAGCTCTTCATCTTACCCATGCCCTTGCCGCAAAATTCACTGTCAATTTGGTGTAACTGTTGCATGGGTCCATCTATATGGAGAGACTTCAGTGATGGAAGTTGTCCAAGAGGGGGAAGGAACTCACAGTTTGTGCACGCATCCAGCCGAATAGTCTCAAGATTGGAGAAGGATGGGTCACTTACCCAAGTTGGAAATTTGATCCCTGAATACCTGTAGACCACTAAATATCTAAGATTTTTGTGAGGTTCGAGCCTAGCAAGTGTATCTGCTGCAAATGTAGCACTTTGCCAGGAATTCCATACAAGCTCTAGCTTGTGAATCCATTTCTTATCAATCAAACAGTCTTTGATACTATCTACTTTGCATTTCCACATATTCTCAAGCTTCAGAACAACAAGTGATCCTCGAAGATTAACCAATCCCCTCAACACTTCAAGCCTCCCGTACATTTCATCCACAGCAAACGCACCAAGTGCTTGAAGGTTAGGTATTTTTGCAATCCCTTGGGGCATGACAAATGGTGTATAACCTATCCCCAAATCAAGATTACGCAGGTTAACTAGACTCCCCATGTCTTTTGGGAATTTCAACTCTGTAACCTCACTTTTAATTCTTAACGTCTGGAGGTTTTTAAGCATAGTTATCCCCTCAGGTATATATTGTATAAAATTGAAAGAGAGATCGAGGAACCTCAACTGCGACAAGTGGCAGATTGAATTGGGAAATTCCGAAAGTCCAACTCGAGCTAAATCCAGAACACGTATCTGTGATAAGTTTAGAGATATATCCGATGGAATGCTATTAATGTGCTGATCAACATGTCTCATACAGATTAGAAGTGTGCGCAAACCCTTGGACTTGTGAAGGTCTTCAAAACTCCGGTCATCAACAGTAGCACAACACAATGATGAATGGTGTGCATATTCGAAGGTCTTGTGAGATGATGATAGCCTCTTTTCTAGGTCATGCCACTTAAAATAGCCATCACCAGGGGAAGATATAAATTTTGCCAAATCATAAACATGATCTGGCATTTGATAAACTGGGAAATCTTCATATACGAATCTCCCATTCGCGATGTGCAAGAAGGATTTCTCTAGAAGCTCGTCGAAGTAAGCAAAACCCAAGTCTTCCATGCCCATTCCACATTCAGGTTGAAGGAAACCTTCAGCCATCCACAATAACACTAGTTTGTGTTTCTCAAATCTGTAGCCTTTGGGGAATAATGCACAATAAACAAAGCATTGTTTCAAATGTGTGGATGAAAACCCATGATATGTCCACAGCAGAGATGATGAAATTTGAATCTTTTTATCGTAAAACTCAAAACGGCCCAAGAATTTTGACTTCATTCTATTAGACGAAGAAGAGCGTAGTAAAATCCCAAACGCCACTATAATAGAAGGAAGCCCTCGACACAACTTTACAAGTTCTTCACAGAGTCGTGACAATTCTGAAGGAGGAAGAGGAGAAGTAAACCCGTCTACCTGTTCGATGAAATCATGCTTCAGTTTGTGAACAAAGTTTGATCTTAAGCGATGTCCAATTGCTCTTGCAACACTAAAAAGCCCTTGAAATGACTTCACCATCTCCAAACAACAGTTAGACATTGTTGTTGTTGTTGAAGGAGTGTTAAGAGTGTCGCTTTGGTTGTTTCCAAATGCTGTATGTATAAATAAAGACAAACTATTTTTGTAACTTAAAGGTCCTAAAGAGTAAGGAAGAACTGTCCCCAACACAGAAGATACAGCAGTACTTCGAGTGGTAACCAAAACCATACTACCATTTGCACCCATAGTTAGAGGGGTACTTAATAAATGCCACTCGCAGCAAATCTCATTAGACACACCATCTAGAATGAGCAAAAATTTCTTCATTAGAAGCAACACACTAAGCTTCAACTGGAGATATTCCAGATTTTTCATTTTACCTTTAACCATTGACCTTAGTTTCTCTTTCCACTGCCTTCGCTCATCCTCGTTTAAACTTATAATTGCACAGTCGATCAATTGTTGAGTAAACTTCTCTCCATCAGGGTAGCAATCAGAGAATGAAACCCAAATTTTCACATCAAAATGGTCTTGCACCCTATCATTATTGTTGACAAATTTGACCAGTGTGGTCTTACCAAGACCAGCATCACCCAGAACTGGAATAACACAAAGTGTTTCCAAACATGATTTTGATTGTTCTTTTAACAATAACTCTATAAGACATTTCTCATCATTAAGCCTCTGAACTACAAAATTATCATTTTTTAGCTTTTGAAAAAATTTCATTGTTTTTGTGTCTGGATGTACCGGCTTACAAGCAATAAGATGATCCAATTTGTCTATCATCGGATTCATATTATGAACAATAAAATCTGAAGAATGATTGTTTATACCTTCTTCCTTGGATGGTGCTGAATTATAACATGCATCATTGATATCGTCCAATGTGACCCTTAGGGTTCTCAACCACATCCTAATTGCCCTGGTTTCAGCTTCTCTTTCCACCCTGTTACACGGGCACGTCGAGGTGATCATAAATACGCCTCTCCAAACTCAGGTAATTCATCAGCCTCTTCTCCAAAGATGTCTCATTATCCACAACATCTAAGACAACATAGAGCATCCTCTCCAATTTCTTCCCATGTTGTTTTTGATGTTTGCTTAACTTAACATCATGTAACTTTCTCAACATCCCGTGAACTAGAATACTAATAAAAAGAATATTATCTTCATTGCCCACCTTCAGGTCCATCGTTCTTTAACCTACAAATGGAATTGAAATCATGAAGAAGAGGGGTTATTTCAGTAGACAGAGTAAAGTGAAACAATAATCAGTAAATGCTTTAATTGGAAAATCTTATTTTATTATTTAATTTAGGGAGTTAGCTATTTATGTTTTATTACCTATTTTGCAGTGGATCGCACAGTTCGACTCTTCAGTAGCAAGCTAACCTAATTTGGAAGACGACGACGATAACGAGAGCGGGATAGAGTTCGTTTGGTTCAGGGTCTTTTGCCTTCAAAGAAAATAAGAAGGTTTAGGGGTTTTTCTTTAATTAATTAAAGACCGAATTTGTTATAACATAAACTTCTTTTGGAGGAGAAGAAACTTTTTTTTCTTTTTGGGCCAATTACAAAATGATCATATTTTTTGTAATTGGTTTACAAAACGATCATACTTTACAATTTGGTTTATAAAATGGTCATTAGCCATCCGACTTAACACTTTCCAAAAAAACGGTCTCGCATTTTCACCAAAATACCCTTCCATTATAATAACTAAAGCAGCTTAACCATAGTTAACCAGAAAGCTATGGCACCAGTAGACCCTGGATCTGAAATAGTGAACCTTTAGGAGCCAGTCATTTTTTAAGTCATTCCTACCTCTTCAAAACCACAAGCAGCAACATTTCCACCTCCAACATCAAAACCACCAACACTAGCACCAATAACATTTCCACCTCCATCAACATCAAAACCACCACCACCACCACCACCACTAGCAATATCATTTCCACCTCCATCAGCATCATCAAAACCACCACCACCACCACTAGCAATATCATTTCCACCTCCATCAACATCATCAAAACCACGACCATCTTCGAAACCAAAGTATAACCATTTGGTCCATTGTCACTTCCATCAACATCTTCAAAACCAGCAGCAACAACATCTAAAACCACCACAAGCATTTGGCCCATTACCACCACAACATCTTCAAAACCACCACAACAGCAGTAACAGAAGCTAACAACTTGGTCCATCTCCACCTCCATTGAAGTCTTCAAAACTACCACATTAAATCAGTAAACAAAGGCAAAGAAACCCAAAAATACGAAATCATAATCAACTCATATTGCTTTCAATCACCACCACCAGCAAGAACAATGAACAAAAGCAAACAACCATTTTAATATTGTAAATCATGTAACACATTCCAAAACGAAAAACCCTAACCATACACTAAACTCCATTTCACAAAAATTAAATTTTCGTTATCAACAAGAAATTAGGATTCCTGAAAAATCCCCAAATTCAAATTAGTTTTCTTAGAAAAAAATCCCAAAATTAGAATTACGATTTCTAAGAAAATACACAAATTAAATACGATTCAAATAACTAGAAAGGGTGAAAGAACAATTACCTGTTTACGTCTCCTGCCATTTTTGTGTCTCCAATTTTACATTTTGCTCTTCGTGAAACGTATCTCTAAATTTCAGAAAACACAAATTGTTGTGGTGCAACTTTCAGAAACAATAAAAGAACCATACCACTAATACTCACTGTAACAACATCAGCTCTAAATTTCCATCTTCATCGAACACTAAATGTCCATCTTCAACAGTTGCAGAGGATAAGTTAGAGAGAAAGAAGCGGCAGTGAGAAGGAGAAAGAGATCAATTTTCTTTAAAGAGTATAATTTCCTAGGGTTCTCATCCATTCGAGATGCCATTTTTCTTCGAGATGCCATTTTTCTTCGAGATGTAAATTTGTCTATGATGATAGTTAACCAAAGCTAAATCTGTGAGTGACAAATATGTAAACCAACCACCTGATTTAACTCTGACTTTAAGGACCCCACCGACTTAACTCTGACCCAAACGGATTCATGATCATTTTGTAAATACTTTGTAGCAGTATGATGATTTTGCAAATCGGGTTTTAATACTAGGATCATTTGTTATATTTCCCTTCTTTTTTTGGAGGAGAAGAATCGTGTCTTTTATTTCTTGAAGTTGAGAACCCAAAAACAAACTTTTAATTCCTAATTACAAAAAAATTGCTTTGTTGTGTTATGATGTAAAAATAAATAGTCATGTGTTCCGTATATGGTTATAAATTTGAATTGTTGTAGGATTAGTAGAATTTTTAATGGGGAAATTATGGTTTGGTACCTTTTTAAGTGGTCCTGTAGGATCAGAATCTCACAACGACAATATCTCAGCGAAATTATCAACAACATAACAGCGTCGCAGAACAATTTCAGAAATGATACGATAAACGACGTCAGCTAGGATCACGAGAAAGATGTGATAGTCCTGCGAAAATTAGAGAGCTTGCGAAATTAACATTTGTAAGGTTGCGAGAATGTTGCAAACCATACCCGAAAATAAAGGACAGATTAGTTGTCATCCACTATGTATTTCCTTATAAATAGTCGTTCAAGTTGTAAAGAAGGAAGAGATCTTTTTTGAGTAAGAAACAAGTAAATAGGAGAGACAAAGTCTAGAGCAGAGGTGATTCTTGATTTCTTTATCTTTTCTTGTAATAACATTCAAAGATTGATCAATACAATTAAGAGTGAAAACCTAAAAATGAGTTGATTAATAATGAAATCAAATGAGGGGTGTAGTGTAGGATTTCCTGCAACTACATAATGGCGCTAGAAACAGGGAACTTATTGAAGATTATTCTAGAAAAAGCTGAAAATATTGAGATTTGTGAAAATTTAGAGTGATTGATTAAGAATTTTCCATAATTTCTTGCAATATTGTTAACATTGAAGAAATGGCAAGAAGAAGAAATACATCCGAACAACCGACTACTGTTAGAAGAATCAAGAGAATTGATGGGAGAGAAAGAAGTGAAATGGGAGAATCTACTAGAATGAGAAGTAATAGAGAAAATCAAATTCAATCACCAATTCAACAAACACTAGTTCAAGGGAGGAATACAGATTATGATAGGGTGAGTATACACACTTGGCAATCAAATTCGGCAGAAGAAGTAGAAGAAGAGCAACAAAACAGAAATTATAGACAGGAAGAGAGAAATCAAGAAGCAGATGAAGGAATAATTCATGGAGATGAGGAAATTAGAGCGTTAGAAACGTTGAGACGAAGAATAAATGAAGAAAGAAGAGCTGAGGCAGAAGAACGTGGAAATCTAACAAGGCAAAATCACGAATTAAGGATGGAGAATATAAGACTACAGAATAGAAGATCGAGAAGTATTACAAAATCATATTCAAGATCGACTACAAGAGAAATGAGGCGAAACTCACCCACAATCAATGCTAGAAACAATATTCAATAAGAAATATCAAATCCTAATGAAGAATATCGCGAAAATAGAGAAAGAGCTGATGATTGTTACGTTCCACAAAATGAAACTTTTGATGATGGGAAAAATGGTGGAAATCAAGAGAACGGACAACGTCAGGGACGAAATGACCAAGATGGCGAAGGAAATCGGGAGGAAGGAAGAAGAATTTTACATGAAAGAGAAAATCAAAGAAATCAACAGACAATTGAAGAAGAAATTGAAAGACATCATGCTGAACAAGCACGTTTGGTCTGCGAACGTGAAAGATTGAGAGCGGAAATGGAAGAACAAGAGCTTCAGGAGACAATTCGCCAGAACAATCACGACAATCGAGAAAGAAGGTGTACACAAAACCGGAATAACGGTAATCTCAATGAGGAGTATGATAGAGTACAGAGAATGGCTGAAAGACAACGAATGGATTGATAAGAAATGAACAAAATCATGGAGGGGAAAATGAAAGGCATCATCATATGCGAATTCAAGATAGAGATGAGGAAGAGAATCGCAGAAGAAGACGAGATGAGGATAATGAAGAAGAAATGCAAAATTTCGCAAGAGAAGATAGATATGAACGCAGAAGAAGAGAGGCGAAATTAAAAAGACCAATGGATCAATATTCAGGTGTAAATAAACAAATCTTGAAAGAATTAGAAGAAATGAGAGGAATGCTAAATAATAGAGGAGAAGTATGCAGAAGACAATTGTATGAAGCAATAGAAGAAGCTGCGAAAACTCCATTTACAAGGGAAGTACAATTAGGAGGAATACCACCGAAATGCAATTTGCCCGCATTAACCAGCATTTTTGATTGAACAACTTGTGCAATTCAACACATTAAATCCTATGTGAGGTGCATGTTACAATGGGAAAATCATGATGCCGTATTGTGCAAGTATTTCGCATCCAGCTTAACAGGAGAGGCGTTAAAATGGTTTGAAGGTCTACCAAAGAACACAATAACATCCTTCAATCATTTGCAGACTACATTCTTGGGGGCATATATAAGTAATAATTCCTCGCGACCTGGTATAGAAGATGTGTTTGGATTAAAACAAAGGATTGGCGAAAGTTTGAAGCACCTGACTAAAAGGTGGAGAACTATGTGTAGCGAAATGGCTGGCCGTATAGATGAGAGATATCTTATATTATCATTTATCAATGCTATGTTTGCAACAAACCTATTGTATGCCCAAATTTTCAGAGTTAAGAATACGATCACAATGACTGAATTGCGAGAACTTCAAGAAGAATACATTGCTCTAGAGGAAAGGCAAAATGAAATGGAATCATATCCAGTTGCGAACACCAGCTCACAAACAGCAAATGCAAGCTTATTACCCAAGCTAATAAACACCATAGCGAATACTTCGCAAGTAGAACAAGAGAAGGTGACGAGTAACAATCAACAGAAACTGGTGGCTATGGGAAGCCGAGATCAAGAAGAGTATGAAAGAGAAAGAAATTTCTACAATCGTGGTGGAAATAACAAGATTCAAAGACTCGATCAACCACAAGAAACTTATGGAGGTCAAAGACAAAACTATAATAGAGGACAAGGAGGTCACAAGGTAGTATGGGAAGAAATCATGATGCCCTCTAAATGCAAGTGTGGAAATATGGGAAGCTATAATCTTGATGGAAATATACCAACACCATGGAACATGGGAACGGAACCACCTCCAAACCACAGAACCATGAGTTTTGTTCTTATCATCATTTTCATGGACATACAACAAATGATTGCAGAAATGTAAAAAGAATTATTTTGAGAATGATAGATCAAGGAAAACTAAACGACTTTTGGTAGGGCATCCACAATCTCAACCACTGCCACCACCACCAGAGCATCACAAAGTGAATACGATGAAAAAGAAGGAAACATTCTTCATAGAAGTTGGTGCAAAAGCAAAAAATCTATTCTGTCACTCTATCGTACATTCATATAAGACAATTGAAGATTTTCATGATAATGTTTTGAGTAGAGTGTTCGCAAGAGATAATGATGGAAGAGAAATTATGAATATTGCGAAAATCTCGCCACTAGAGGAATGGCAGAAACAGATCATTTCTTTTACCGCAGAAGAAATTCCGAAGGAGAAGAGGTGCATGACAATCCATTGGTAGTAAAATTAGAAATTAATCCAAAACCGAAAGAAGATGAGGATGATGAAGCTGAAGATTCATGGGCAATTAATAGAATTCTAATCGATACTGGAAGCTCTGTGAACATCTTATTTTATCATACTTATAAAACATGGGTGGAAGAGATGATGATCTTATACCATCAACATATAAGATATATGGTTTTAATGGTACTGCTAACAAGCCTAAAGGGGAGGTTACTATGCGAATTCCATTGAAGGGAATATCTTCTGAAATCTTTTCTGTGTCGTTGATGTAGAATCACCCTACAATGCGTTAATTGGTCGACCTTGGCTACATGGGATTCTAGGTGTAGCTTCAACTTTCCACCAGTGCATCAAATTCCCTCACCCCAGTGGTGTAGGAATCATAAAGGGAGATTGGGTTGAAGGAAAGAGGTGTTACGAAACTGAGATAGAATCTTGCGAAGGAAGAGCAAACAAGAAGGAAAACTGGCGACACAAAATCAAAGATACACAAGAAGTGAGAGGTTGATGGTGGATGCAATCGAAAGAAAGGAGAAGAGATGTTGCGAAACTAATGCTAGCTCAGAATAAAAATGATGAACATACCACTACAAGGAAGCAAGTAGAAAGTACAGAAAATAATAAAGAAGCAGAGGATGACAAAGGTAATAAAAACAAGAAATGTATGAATGATTAAGTTGTTGCGATACTCTCGCAATAAGTAAAATTCTCAAAAATACATTTGATTGAATGACAAAATTGAGATTGCGAAATCAATACAATATGATGATTGCGAGACTCTCGCAGAGATAATGAATTTTACAGAAGATAATCAGAGAAAAATGACAAAAAGAAAGGGCGAACCTTTATGGCGTACACCCTAGTTCGCGAATACAATTTCGCAAGAGGCAAATGTAAGACCTAAAGTACGTCATATAAGGGGGTACCTGTTGCATGGCTCAGGGAAAGGCTACACCGCCACCGGAACCTGAGTCATGGAGATTTGGGGTCAATAAAGCCCATCCGGGAGAGGCACCTTGGATTCTCAGCTTAAGCATATGACTTAGGTTGGGCGACTAAGGTAATAAGGACTCTCCCAAGGAGTGCATATCTGATCAAGGCGCCGAGGTACACGGTTGAGTCAAGAGTGCCAGGGACGTTTGAAGCGTACTTTGCCATTCTTGACAAGTCTTGGCTTATACTGCACTCGGCCTGAAGAAAACCCCACTTAGGGTGCAGTCTCGTAACCATAAGCCCTATAGGTAAAAGGGATAAGAGGCTGCGAAAACAACTGGTTGTTGTTAAGACTGGATGGGAGGAGCTAACCTTGTATGGTAGAAGTACCTCCTTGAAGGGGCAACCAGGGGGGAGATAAGGGCGGCACCCTCCATTAGGGAGCTGATAAGTGTCTTAAGACGCAAATGTCATGAGGCTTTTTATTCGCAAGGATATTAAGGCTTGTCATATTTGTGCAACAATCCTGAAGAGGCAATAATACAAAAGAAAAGGATAAGACGAGATCAATGGGTTTCGCATGAAAGTGCGAAGACGTCCTGCGATTTCGTCGCAAGACGACAATGTCATGGGGATTCATTTTCGCAAGAATATTTAGGCCTGTCATATTGTCGCAACATTCCTGAAGAGGCCATAATACAAAAAAAAAGTTAAGGCAAGATCAATAGGTTTTTGCATGAAAGTGCAAGGACGTCCTGCGATTTTGTCGCAATGACAAGAGGTGGCATAATAAGACCTTTAATTAGGAAGGCAAAATAAGACCACACAGGAATGAGATTTTGAAAAGAATCAAAATTCACTTCGCACAAGATTGCGAAATTATACATAATTAACGGCGAAATTGAGGCATAAAATAAGAAAAAATTATTAAATCTCTCATTTGTATTCAAATAACATAGGCAAGTATGGGAATGAATGAAATTAGAAAATGTTATTTGTCTCCATATGATAGATTTACACAAAGATTCAAAAATTAATGTTTATATTGATTAACTGTGTTGCAAGGAAGAATTGTTTTAATGAATGCAGGTCAAAATGAAAGAAACACAAATATACAGAAAGAAGGAATAAATGTACAAGTATTACAGAGAATCAAAGAAAGAAACAAAGACTACTTCTTAGTTGATCCTTCATTATCTTCATCAGACTTGTTATCTTCTTCATCTGCGTCAGAATCTTCATCACCATTAGAACTTTCATCACCATCAGATTCTTCATCATCAGCTTCGCTATCAAAAATAATCAGACTGGGAATATTCTGTGGGATCTCTTCCAAGAGACAAGGATAATCAGAATGAGGAATATTATGATCGTCACAAACCATTTGGATAGTTTGATTGCGAGAATGCATAGCATCATTCTTAAAATTCGCAACAGTGATCTTGATTTGATTCTTTAATCTAGAATACTTGTCGTTGCGAGAAGAAAGATTATTTGTGAGTTCTTCCTTTTAAACTTCGAGTTCTTCAATCTTTTCACGATATCTATTTTCAGAATCTGCGAGCAAAAGACAATCAATTATTAACTTGATGAAAATTCATAAGAAGCAAAAGATTAGTAAAGAAGAGCAGTTAGTAACCTTCTCTGTCAGAAATCATATCTCTAATCAAGGCTGTATGCTCAACTTGGAGATTAACATTTACACCTAAATTTTTTCTAGCATCATCTAAGATTTTCGCAGCCCAAACGAATTCATCCTCACTACTTATAAGAAGACGAGAACGAATTTGATTTTCCCTTTCGCAGAGTTCGATGTTCTTGCGGTTAGCTTCATCTCATTCAAGTTGAACTTCAAGAAGAGCCTCTTGGAATTTCGCCAAAGCCTTGGCACCTTGATCAGAGATACGATCCTTATCATCTATGAGACCGCTAATTTTGGTTCTTAACTCATTGGTTTTCTCTTTAGAATCAATAAGGAGACGCTTAAATCGGTTGGCTAAGCCTAAACTAGATCTATGGTCAATTTCTAAGAGGAGAAATTTAGATCTAAGCTCATTTAGAGAAAGAGACGAAATTCTATCATTTGAGAAGCTATTTAAGGAATTGTTAAGACGCTCAAGAAGGGTATTATTATCTAAGGCATTAGGAAATGAACGAAGAAGGGTAGCTTCATCAGAAAGACCATAAATGTCTGCAAAAAGGATCATTTAAATAAGATAAAACGACAGGATGAATGAATAAAGGGAAAAGAGAAAAGTAACATACCGTAAAGCTGATTATTAGCTTGCTGAAGACTAGAGATTTTGTTCTTATACAAAGAAGAATCAATTTCTAATTGTCTATTTTTTTCGCGAAGACTTTTAACTTCAGCTTCAAATTCTTCATTCTTTGTGCGAAATTGAATATTCTTCTTTTCAAGATTTTCGCGTCTTTTCTCTAGATCTGAGGCAACAACAAAAGAAACTTTTCCAGCCTGCGAGAAAATATAAAAAATATATTAATATAGAAAGAAATTTTGAGTTATGACAATGAAGAAGTAAAAGGATAAAAGTATACCAGACTATTGAGAGAATGCAAGAAGTCGGGAGTCACTGATCTAGAAACTCCACGAATAGAGTTATCACCATCCAGTAAAGGGACATCGCAAAGGGTAGCGAGATCTTTGCAGATATTTGCGAATTGGCTATATCCCATTCCTTGTAGAGAATCAGAAAAGAGGCCAGAGAGCTTAGCCATAGAAGATTCAGGTGGAGAATCTTCACTTGCGGCAAGATCATCATTGTCCTCATCACCCTTGTCACTTTCGGAATTTCCGTGAGGAGGAATATTTGAAGGAGAAGAAGAACGAACTTTCCTTTTCTTTGAAGGAGGACTAATTGATTTTTCCCTGCGAAGAGCACCTTTACCTTTATCACCAGTCTTCGCAACATTGACAGGTTCTTCTACTTCAGCAATAATCTTCACACACAGATAGAAATAAGAAATGGAAGCAACAATATACTGTTTAAAATCATAAGATAAAATTGAAGAAAATTTCTTACCTCATCTGTGTATGAGCGAAGAGCTAACAGAGTACTAGCTTTCCCAGTCCTGTTATAACTATCTTTCAGTTTTTGGATCTGCGGAATGTCGCAAGAGTTAGCGAACAGAATAATAAAAATCAATAAAGAAATATAAAGTGAGTTAAATGGGAAGAAACATACCTCTTTCTCCTTCTCGGGCCAAGAGAAAACCCAAGGTTGATAAGCAGCGAGATTCGCAGGAAGAACATTTGACCCAGCAATGTAGGGTCCTTTTAGCATTAAAGGAAAAACACACCATTTATCATCTTTGGATTGGCGAGGAGTTGTGTTTTTACCAGAATGCCAGTCAATATCTTGCATGAGAATTTTGGCTTCATCAATGTTATCTTTCCTTTTTAAGCGAATACCCCAGCGAGTATTCTCTTTCTTCATGGAGATAAGTTCATAGTTCTCAAAGAAACTCGCTATTGTGTATTTCTCAGCAATTATCTCTAGGTTTGCGAATTTAGGATACCTAAGTTCTTTGGAGTATAGAGATCTTTTACCAGCACCACGGTTAGCGAACTCTAGCATCAGACGGATGCAGTCCCCACTCAGTTGGAAGATAGCTCGCGAAAATCCCGAGTGAGCGAGAATTTCATAAAATAAAGGAAGATCTGGGTCATAAAGAGGAATAGGGAGACCTGCGAGAATCTGAGCTAGCGAAATTATGATTGATTGATCATCACAATACTGATCAGAGAAAAGTTTGACAGAAAGAATTGATTTGGCATTTTCACCAGGATTGGTGGAGAGTGTGAAACCTTTATCAGCAAGATCTTTTTGGACATCTTTTAAATTCTTCTCATGTCTATGACCACTTGGAGCCATATTTGAATATAGAGTATGGGAATGAATAAAAAGTAAGAGGATTGAAGGGGGAAAAAAATTACAGCAACAGAACTTGCAGAAGAATAACAGAGTTGCAGAGATGAGAGAATAAAAATAGAAGAGAAAGTAAAAAGAAAAGTGGAAAGAAGAGTAAGAAGAGTATATAAAGCAGTTTTTTTTTACTCGAAGAAATAAAAACCATTAAGACGAAAAGACGTGAGCGGTTGAAAAGCAGCGGTTACAGAAGACGTGTCAAGAAACAAATGGAAGAAAGAATACGTGTGATAAATGCAGAATATGAAAAGATGAACAGCTGCGGCATTTCTCACATCATTCTCTAGTTTGCAGAGAAGATATGAGAATAGGCAATATGTAGGATCAGAATCTCGCAACGACAATATCTCAGCGAAATTATCAACAACACAACACAACAGCGTAGCAGAACAATTTCAGAAATGATACGATAAACGACGTCAGCTAGGATCACGAGAAAGATGTGATAGTCCTGCGAAAATTAGAGAGCTTGCGAAATTAACATTTGTAAGGTTGCGAGAATGTCGCAAACCATACCCGAAAATAAAGGACAGATTAGCTGTCATCCACTATGTATTTCCTTATAAATAGTCGTTCAAGTTGTAAAGAAGGGGGAGATCTTTTTTGAGTAAGAAACAAGTAAATAGGAGAGAGAAAGTCTAGAGCAGAGGTGATTCTTGATTTCTTTATCTTTTCTTGTAAGAACATTCAAAGATTGATCAATAAAATTAAGAGTGAAAACCTAAAAATGAGTTGATTAATAATGAAATCATATGAGGGGTGTAGTGTAGGATTTCCTGCAACTACAGGTCCCTAGACTATTTGGTCAAGTGGGAAAAGGCTTCTCATGTTTGGTCTATAATTATTTGAAAATACAAAATGGACAAAAATATCATTCTGTATTATTTTAGCATTAATTTCTGTAATTTTTCTATTTCAATAATTATTTGAGTTCATGCTCTCTGACGAACTCTGAGCTTCCTACTTATTTTCTTGTAGGAGTTCATTTTGTTTGATGAACTGTCAGGTGTTTGGTAATGCTTTTCATAGATTCCAGTTCATTCTTAAAAATTAACACACAACAAAAAATTCATTATTATGAACAAAAAACAGAGTTCATTCTTTTGAATGAACACCTAATCAAAAGCACTAAATCAAGTTTGAAAACAGAGTTCATTCTTTCAAATGAACATCCAACTAATCAACACCGGTAAATCAAGTCAGAAAACAGAGTTCAAAAACTAACTAACTCAAACCTATAACAGAGTTCATTCTTTAACATGAACACGCAATAAAAATTCATAAAAAACAGAGTTCATTCTTTTGAATGAGCACCTAATAATTCAAGATTTTAAACAGAATTCATTCTTTAACATGAACACATAACAAAAATCAGAGTTTATTTTTTTCGAATGAACACATAATAAAAAGATCTAAAAATAGAGTTCATTCTTTAAATCGTTATCATCTTCATCTTCAACAACAACAATAGTAGTAGAGAAGAAGAACATAAAAAATCTTTATCGTTCATCATCATCTTCATTGTCAAAAACCTAGAAAAAACGAAAGAAGAATAATTATTTTCATCATTGTCGTCGTTGCCGTCTTTATCATCATCGTATTCATCATCTTCATAAGCAAAAGGAAAAGAAGAAAAAAAAAAAGAGAAAAAGTAAATCTGAAAAGAGATGAGAGAGAAAACAAATCTGGTCCCAAAAGAGTATTTCTGCCACTACCAAAAGACAATAACAAAATCCATGATGTCATCCCACGCGGATGTTGTCCAGTCTATGACCAAACAATAATTTCCGTGACCAAACAACAACCAAACAGACGGTTTACTAGGTCATCTTCGACCTTTTTTTCTCTCCGCTCTTCGGACCAGGACAAACTCCTTCTATCCATTCTTTTTTAAGTTACTTCCATCTGCTTCTTAGTTCTTACATCACCACCACGATCACCAAAAAAGAATAAATCATCCATATCATATCTTAAACAAGAAATAGTGATTCAATGAAGCAATCCGTTAAACCGGTGACCACATAATATTTTAGTTGTATTCAAGTCGAGCAACATCAAAATACTTTCATCTTCTTCAAGTGTTTGTTGATTTAAGTTGAAAGTGGAAGGCTTTATTGATTGATTTTATTAATTTCTCAAAATTGAGATCTGGGGTTTTATATCTCTCTGGTTTCTTCAAATCGGGTTTAATCAAACATTATGGTTTAGTTTGATTTTGACTTTTGGTATCTCAATTGTTGATTTCTGTAGTTTGTTTAATTAGAAATCCTAATTGAATAATTGGTGAAATTTGGGAAGTTTCTAACTTTTCAGAATTCTTATTGCGATGTGTACAATCGTTCATTGTTGTGTATAATCGTTGCAGGAATGTTATTAAAATTGATCTATCAATGTTCTGTTCTGGCTGCCTCTAATTTGCCTCATCGTTCTACTTCAGATCGGTGACCCGATCACCGAATCTAACCGACTCGTGCCGAGATATGTCGGTTCAAAACCGACCCTATTCTTAACTTTTACCTTACTTGGGGTTGCCTCTAAAATAACCGACTACTACGGTGTGCTGGTCGGCAGGGCCAGAACCCGAACCGACCCGATTATTCTGCAGCCCTAGATATTCCGACTAGAAAATTATTTATTATTCCAAGTATAGTGGGGGCCAGCAGCATGAAGATCTATAAGACTGCAGTTAGTCATCACAAAATTAAGCTCGATCAGAGTAGAATAAGTAGGAGGATCACCCCTTTTTTTTATCAGAAACATGAGAGATGGCTTTAAAGTCTCATATCGCAGCATAAGCACAGTTCATATCAGCAACACTCTGCATTTCAGACCGAACACTTTTCCAAATAATAGGATTTGGACTTGCATATAATGAGGATAACACCCAAGGTCTACCAAACTTAGGTGTAATAACAACATATATGGCCTAACGAGAAACTGAAAATCGTTAGCACATCCACATCATCAGATTCCCACAACATCCATAAACCGCCAAAATAACCTTGAGAAGTCACAATTTTAGCACGATCGTATCCCAAAGTAGTTATAATATCATTAGAAGCAGCTTCATATAATTAAGTATCCAGAATTGCGAATATAGAGGGTTCGTGCACATGAATGGGATCCCTAACAACTCTAGCAAAAGATGGCTCATTAGCACCTCTATAATTCCATACCACTACCTTTATTGTACAACTGAGTTGTCGGATTTTCCATCTTCTTATCCTGAGACATTTGTCTCACCTTGACATGGTGGTTGCGACGTAATCTCACTGCACTGTGGTCGATTGATTTTGTATACAGTCATGTCCTTAGAGTAACCTGAAACCTCTCCTCTAAATCCCAACCAACATTTATCAATATCTCGAAACTCGTGAGTTCGCTTTACTCGCTTAGTCGTGATGGTATTTCCATTAACCTGATGAACCCCACCTTTAGCACGATGTCCCCGAGCCATATTCTTGAATCTCATCTTTCTATATGAAGATTTCACTGGAGGAAAAATTATGTGGTGCAGATCGCTCCATGTTAATATTTGGAAGTGCAGCTATCGATGTTTTATTACTATTTTTGTCTACATATTTCTCATGTCCTTCACAGTCTGTTCTATTACTAAGATGTCTTTGAAGGTCCTCCAAAAAATGTTTGGAAGATGAGTAAAGCTCACCAGTTTGGTTCAGAATATCACACTTGTTAGTAGCAGAGAAAGTGAAAACTTCAGGAGCGGAGCTTGGAGTAAAAGCTTATGTATTTTGGTTACTCCTACTATCACATTATAGTTAATGGTTAACTCTCCCTAATCCAGACATCTGATTCGTTTTCCACTGTCCATTTGCAGGGTCTACAAGTGTACTTTGAGGATTCTAAATGTTTGTTTCATTTGAAATTGCCAGGTCCTTAACAGTCTGATTCTGTTGCATACTGGAGGATGCAAATTGTTCAATCTAGGCTTATGCCCACTTTCGTCATCCTTAACCCCGGTTGTTCTAGAATTAGTATTACCATCCATTACAGGTTTGTTGCTAGTATTATTTATTCTTCCTCCAGGACTGTCCATAACACCAGCATATTTCTAGCAATTCTTTCTATTTGCAACCAACATCCAACCCCCAAATTCATTAGCAGCTTCAACCTGGTGACGTTGATTGGTGGATTGATTGAAGAGAATACCTTCAAAACAGAGCCAATCTTGTGCATGTTAGGGCCTTGTGCGAACCTAATCGCAGGGCCTTTTTACGTTCAAATTTTGTTTTCTACCCGAAAATTTCGAATAGCAATGACAAAATGAAACTAAGACGATTAATATATATATATATATATATATATATATATATATATATATATATTGCTAGCATAAACATAACAAGTTCTTTACAGTTATAAGCATCGCTTTTATACATATTGTCTAGTTCAACACAAAAAAAAAGATCCAAAAAAAGATTGTCGACTAGTTTTTCTAGTATTTATCGTCCGTATCTTTGTAAATGACTTCAAGTCTTCAAGTTCTCCCATCTGTGAGTTAGTTAACCAAAATATATGTACCTGAAAGACATATAAAGACTAAAGTTGTTAGCAAACCAAAAATACAAATGGAAGACTTCAGAAG
The DNA here is from genome assembly GCF_003573695.1 of Papaver somniferum. Lineage (NCBI taxonomy): Eukaryota > Viridiplantae > Streptophyta > Magnoliopsida > Ranunculales > Papaveraceae > Papaver > Papaver somniferum. The sequence goes on from NC_039366.1 coordinate 171,931,620, forward strand.
ATTAATATCAAATTCGACATATATACCATTCAGAAGATCATCGGCGGAAATTTAGCCTTCTTGAATACACTGCTGCAAAATCATCAATTAAGGAATCAATATCAACGTCGTCAAGAAGACTATGCTCATTAAGTCTTTCTTGAGCCATGGTAGTACGCAAAAACGATTTCAGTATGTTTAATTTTGAAAAGCTTCTTTCTGCCGATGCCACTGTAACTGGAATTGTTAAGAGTACTCTGTACGTAATAGATGTAATCGGAAAGCTACCTTGATGTTTTAAGAAATTAAATATACCAACTGTTGTGGTTATTTCCCTTGGTAATACTTCACCTAAAACTTTCAACTCGGCAAACAAATCGTTTGCATCAATATCCGACGCTTCCTCGTGTCTTAGAGCATCTTCAAGATTATCACAACGAGCTTTCAACTGATCATCATCCATTGAGTTTAAAGTATCCAAACTAAACAAAAAACCAAATATGTCGTCACATGCTCTATATTGCTCAAACCGTCTTTCAAGTGAACTAATTGCTTGATCAACAATCTGCAAGAAAAACTTAGTTCGGAAAGATTCTTCAGCTGATTGAATTGTTTCCTCACAAGTTCCAATCTCATCAAAAAATTGTGTTCTATGAATTATACGACCCACATGAAAATCATCTTTAACTCCCAATTGATTAGTAATATCTTTTGCAGTGGTTAAGGCCTTCCCAAATTCCTTGTCTCTATATATAGTTTTGAAAATACTTTAGAAGTCCTTTCACTTGGCGCATAGCATCGTCGATAAGCATATCCTTAAACTGCAATGATTTACTAACCAAATTTACAACATTTAACAAATCATCCCAAATCTCCATGCTTAATAAAAACTCAAAATTTTCAACACTATGTTTTGCTGAGTTTTTTGCTTTAAACTTAGCTGCAGTATCCTTGTCATCACCATTATCTCCTACTTTAAGTAATGCTTTTCGAACTTGAAACCTAAATGCCTTCACACTTTCAATGTGACTTTCCCATCTCGTATCCGACAATGGTTTGACGGTATAACCTTTCACATGTTCTTTGAAAATATCCCACCGTTTTGTAGATGCAGAAAAAATCTTGTAAATCTGATTCAATGTTTCAAAAAAATCTGTAGCTCCCTTACAAGAATATGCCATATCAAGAAGTGTTAAATTTAAACAATGATCCCCACAAGGTGTATACATTGCTCTTGGATTCACAGCCAACAACTTCTTTTGTATACCATTTTTGCACCCACTCATATTAGCCCCATTATCATATCCTTGACCACGAATGTTGTTAATGTTTAACTTGAATATACCAACCATTTTCTATCATGTTCTTCACCATTAGGTAAAACTCTAGTGTAATAGGTTGAAGAGAAGTATCTAGATCTTTTACCGTTGGGGCCTTTTCTTATATTCTTGTCTCTAAGTGGACCATTTTTCACTAAAATTTCTCTAGAGACCGTGTCAAGATTTTCCCAATATCTACGATCATATATATTAAAAAGTACTTGGGGGAGCGGAAGTGGAGCTTCAAGTTCAACATCCCTATATTCTACGTCATCACTACCAAGTCTACCATCATCTTCCCTATCAAAAATCTCTTCATTTTCACTGACAACTATGTTAGGCACTTCTTCACGGTCATTGTCGATGAGGTTGGGATCATTTTCTATTTCATTATGGTCCAAACTAGGAACAACATTTCCATTTTTAGTTGAATGTAGAACTATTATAGGTTGAATCTTAACAAAAAATCTATTTAAAGCTCCTGTTTGTGATTCCTTTAAGGCTAGCTGTTTTCTCGTTTTTAACAGTTTCTCATGACCAGACTTTTTTTTTCTTAAACTCTTAACCATCTTTCAAACAAACTAATGATTTTTATTACCTGATTAAAGCCAATTCTCCGGATACCCGCGAACAAAAACGGAACCAAGCAGTAGGCTAGTAGCAATCCAAATTCAAACTCACAGCCTCATCAACATAGATTTCTTCCACAATCCAAACTCAAACAGTCAAACCCACATCACATAGTTTGGTTCATGTACACCAAAGCAATAATAATCAACAAATGAACAAAAGATTTACCAACTACCAAACTATACAACCAGATCAAAATTCAAACATGATCAAGGTGAAATTGACCTAAATTAGACAACAAGATGAAATCATCACTAATTACTAAACCCTTAAATCTTTCTAATTAAATCAAAAATAACATTCGGTACCATACAAAATTAAAATTCCATTACTGGTCTTACATTTTCATAAAAAATAATAATAATAATCGATTAGCTTGAATTGAATCCTTGAAAGAGGAAGGATGAGGGTGTTAATTGTTAGCCTACTTCACTAAATAAGAGTGATTGAATAGCCTTATCAATCGATCTGTGTCAAACAGAAGACAAAAGAAGGATGGGCGTGGTTTGGTTTTGTTTTGAGAGAAATTTGTGAATTCTTAAGAAATCTCCCCTCACAAATCGATACAAGACGTGGAAGAAGTCAAGGAAGAAGAGAAAGAAGACGTGGCTAAAAATAAGTTATAACTGGGCTTAGTTTTGTGCATAAAAAAAAGGCCTTGGCCTGAGATGGGCCCGGTGCTTCGTACCTCCTGCACCCCCTGAGGCCCGGCTCTGCTTCAAAATTTTCATTTTTCTTTGATGTGGGGAAAGGAAAAGTGGATGTACTATGAGTATCTCTCCCAGAAGAAAAACAAATTGAATCGATTTCTTCATACATAACATATTAAATAACATTACAAATTCTGATTATAGGGACCAATGGTTTAACCAAATCAATTTCTACACAAAGTCTTGCGAATCTTTCCCTAGCTAAAATTCTACATCAATCTTCACAGTCTTACCAATTTTGCTCCCAATTTTAAACAACATATTCTAATCAAAATATTCAACTAGAAGTTCTAGTAACCTAATCCAAGTAAGCATTTCAGTAAACACTGCCTCCGAAGGTTTGAATCCAGGAATCCATTTCATTAATGCTAAATTATGTCCACTGATGAACCACATACCATCTAATAAGGCTTTCTTAAGGCTAAGTCATACGCTCTTCTAATCTAGCAGCTAGATTGCAGTCTATGTCAGTTAGGACCACTGCCCAGCGCTGTTTGGTTCAGCGCTTTAAATTTCAGCCGTCAGATCAGATTTTGTGATTTTTGTGATCCGTGTGATTTTTGTGAGCGCTGAACCGTTCAGCGCTAAGGTCACTTTTTCAGCGTTGTTTGGTTCAGCGCTTTAAATTTCAGCCGTCAGATCGAATTTGGTGACTTTTGTGATCAGTGTGATTTTTGTGAGCGCTGAACCGTTCGGCGCTAAGGTCACTTTTTCAGCGCTGAATCATTCAGTGTTTCAATTTCGTTGCTAGTTGAACTGCGAGCACTTGCTAGGAGAGAGAAGTGGTGTTAATTTTTTTCTCACACTTTTTGGCCAGTCTAGCAGCTCAATCTAGCCCATAAGAATTAGCCTAAGGTCCTTAATATCAGAAAGTTTGAATAAGAAAAAGTATTTCCCCAAATATAAAATATGCACCTGGTTAATGGGTTTCCACGGAGCATTCATTTTTTCTTGAATGAACTTAAAACCCACTGTTTTACCGAGAACATTGCTAATTAAACATTGCTTCCATGGTTGACTCAATCTACGCCTAGTATCTAGATCCAAGTCGATGGAAGGAATATCATCATCCCCAATTCTTTCTTCCATGGTCCCAGTATTAGCAATCTTGCAATCCCATTCAAACTCATCATTTAAATACGTCAAGAACACTTCGTCACTCCATTTCTCTGATGAAGATAAATTTTGTTTAATCTTGTCTGCAAAAGAAATCCCTAATTGAAAATTAGATTGTTTTGCTAAATATATAAGCCCCACATCCGTAGTAGCAAGATTCGACTAGTTACATACTTGATTTGGTGAAGAATTAGAATCAGTATCTCGAAGATCAGGTGGTCTCTTTGCCTCATCTGCTTCATTCATCTCAATCTCTTTTGGCATATTTTTCAAGACACTAATATTTAACCAACACTGATTTTGAATTTATGTTGATATTTGATATAGAGGTAGTATCGAAGTATCGATGTGTGATTAACGACGAAAATAGTTATTCTTCAAAAATTTATTTTTAAATGCCATCATATAATAATAAACTAAACTTTTAATCTAATAATGTCTAAATAAGCCTAAATTGTCATCTTATAAAATGTTTAACCTAAATAAACCGAAACTTTGAAGAAGGTGGTCGTTGTTAAAATTGCAAATGAGAGATTGATATTTTTGGTGATCATTCCTTACACTGTGCCAGCGATGTAGGACTTAAATTTCGCCATGACCTCGTACGTGACACCTTGGCAGATGTTGGTTATCGAGTAGGTGTTCCTGCACGAAAAGAAGTAGCTTATTTGAGACCTGCTGGCATCCATGTTTATAACTGGGATAACGGTCATGATATATCTGCTTTGATGTCACCGGTGTCTCATCTTTCACAGGAGGATGCGTCCATACCTTCACACTAGGCTGAGCTGCAATTTCTTGCAAGCGTCATAAATATCGAGATAAACTCAGTTCCCACGGATATAGTTTCGGAGTTTTCGCCTTGTCCACCCTTGGTGAATTTGGGGAAGATATCGTGACTTTCTTGAACAAACTGGGAAACATCATAGCTGGTCATAACTTAAATGTAAAAATTGGTAATTATTAGAGCTTGTTATTCAGATAGATGTTGGACCCAGCTCAGCTCCTTGTGATACACTGTTATTTACTATAATTATAATAAAAAATATGTTGTAGGGCCTACGGCCCATGGGTGCGGGGCGCAACTAGAAGCAAAAGGGTTTCTCTTTACATGTATATAAAGGATATGATATCCATGTATCCATATTATTCTTTTCAATAGAAATCATTCTCCTACTCTGGGGAAAAAAAAGAAGAAAAGAATACAACAAATCTTCACATTTCAAAGTGAAAATGTGGGGGTCTAACAACCACACCCAACAATTCGTTTGGAAATCTGAGAGGACTTACTCCAATATACTTTCTAGAGAATCAACTAGACAGTCAGACACAATCTAGAGTAAAATATATCAAGGAGCTTAATATCTCTAACTCTTAATCCAATCCGCAATCGCAAATACAAATCTGCGAGCCCGATTGAATATAATAGGAGCTACTTGAACGGTACCAAAGACCAATGTTCAAGTGTCAATCAATGTAAATCGACAACCAAAGGTTGGATATTCTAATTGATTGATCTTAACGCACAACCTGTGATATTTCAATTATATAACAAAATATAATGCGCAAAAGAAATAACACAGACACCAGAATTTAGTTAACGAGGAAACCGCAAATGCAGAAAAACCTCGGGACCTAGTCCAGATTGAACATCACAATGTATTAAGCCGCTACATACTCTAGCCTACTACTAATTAACTTCAGACTGGACTATAGTTGAACCCTAATCAATCTCATACTGATTCAAGGTACAGTTGCGATCCTTACGTCTCTGATCCCAGCAGGATACTACGCACTTGATTCCCCTAGATGATCTCACCCACAACTAAGAGTTGCTACGACCCAAATTCGAAGACTTGATAGACAAATCTGTATCACATAGAAAAGTCTATAGGATTGAATAAATCTGTCTCCCACAGAAATACCCAAGAGTTTTTTTTTCAGTCTTTTGATAAATCAAGGTGAACAGGAACCAATTGATAAACCAGACTTATATTCCCGAAGAATAACCTAGTATTATCAATCACCTCACAATAATATTAATCGACCAGCGAAACTAGATATTGTGAAATCACAAACGATGATACGAAGGTGTTTGTGATTACTTTTCTATCTTGCCTATCGGAGAAATTAATCTCAAGCCAATCTTACGATTGCATTCAATCACGATAGAAACAACAAGATCAGATCACGCAACTCTTGGGTTTGGCTTCACAATCCCAATGAAGTCTTAAAGTTGTTAGCCTATATGGTCTCGAGAATAAACCTAGTTATGCAACTAGTAACACACACGAGGTGTGGGGATTAGTTTTCCCAGTTGCTAGAGTTCTCCTTTATACAGTTTTCAAATTAGGGTTTGCAATCCAAGTTACCTTGGTAACAAAGCATTCAATATTCACCATTAGATGAAAAACCTGATTCAACCAAGCTAATATCTTTCAACCGTTAGATCGAACTTAGCTTGTTACACACAAATGAAATGTACCCTCATTTAGGTTTATGTAATCGTACCCAAACGTGTACACCATGTTGGTTCACAAATAATTAACCGAGGTTAGCCATATGATTACTCTCATATCAACCTTATTCATCTTAACCATAACTAGTTCAAATGACTCAAATGAAACTAGTTAAAGAGTTGTTCAATTGCTATATTCTCATAGAATTATACAAGAACACAATTGAAGAAAAATCTGTTTGATTCACTCGAATGAATACATGAACATTATAGCCACGGTTTGCAAGATTGCATTCCTTATTAATAAATGTTTAAGCTTATGTACACAACCGATTTTACAAAGTAAGCCACTTAAGTATGCGTATGAGTATGCGTACTTAAGTAACCGGATTTGAGTTTGGTTTGGTTTTCAAACTCAGCAGAAATTCAGAAACGTGAACTTTCCGCCAGTATGCGTATGGGTATGCGTACTTTAGGTAACCAGATGAGTTTTTAAGGTTTTCAAACTCAGCCGAAATTCACGAACGTGAACTTCCGCCAGTATGCATACGGGTACGCATACTTACCCAGTCTCCTTCAACCATTTTGTATACACACAAGTATGCATACTTTTGGTTCCCGGTTTTGGACTTATACACTAATGTGCGAACACACTATGCTTATATCCAAAGATGGTTACAAGATTCTAAACTCTTTATTGAAACATTCTTAGAGGATGACAATAGTCGTTTTCACACACTATTAACATCGAAGCAATTTTCAAGATATTGAAATAATCATTGTCGAAACATTCCAAGCCTACATCAAATGATTGTATCACAAAAACCATGTAAGATGTTACTCGACAATTTTCTCATGATATAAGATGATATTGGTCGAAGCGAAAGCTTACCAACACATATTTCGAGAAATATGTAAGCGAGATATACTCAGCTCGAAATCTCAAATGTGTATAGATAAAACTATATCGTAACACGACTTATGTCTCAATATAGGAGATAGAGTAAAAATAGACTTTCCAAGTGATAGATGAGTTCAAGTCTCCACATAACTTTTGTCGAAGAAGTTCCACAAGCTCCCCTTAGTAGTTCTTCGTTTTCAAATTATGAAAGCCGTGAAAACTAAGCTCAACTACACAATCTATGTCCTAGTCCGAGACATCTATAAATAGGCTAGAAATCAAGATTTATAGTTTTGATCACTAACATTGACTAACATGCTTGAGATAGAAATGCATGCGAGTTCGACCGAGCAGCGCTCTAACAATCTCCCCCTTTGTCAATTTTAGTGACAAAACTATTAATACATATGGATTACAAAATAAACAAAAACTGTAGCTTCTCATACAAATGTTTGATCTCCTTGGCATCTTCAACGCGACTCGAAATCTTCGTCACTTCCAAGTACTCCATGATCCTAAAGGTTGTAAGTTCAGCATTGATAGACGCATTAATGTGTCTAATATGATCCCAATTGTATATATTCTTAGTGCTCGATTTCGTATTTATTATGGCTTTTTATGTCTTTATAGGTGTTTATGGAGAAATACACTTGTGCGGAGAAATTCGGCTCGAAAAGTTGATAAAGGCACCCGGAGGACACCTGTTATACGGACCCTTGATTTTGGATAAGGGGTAACCTAATTACTAAGGGGTGACTCATTTCCAGGAAGCTGCTAAAGGGAGAACAACACAGGATAGGGGGAGGTCACTTTCCTTCCCAAATTCAAAGGAAGAAAATTGGCGGGAAAACTAGCTTTCACGCCTGGCAGTTTAGGATTCGGATTTTTGAGGAGTTTTATGGAGATTAAATCACTGGAAATTCTTGGGCTGGACTTGCTAGAGGATAATAGGTCATATGCAAGTGATTTGGTCGATCTAACTGGGATGGATAAACCGTGAGAGAAAAACAGAGGAGATGGACATGTATATCGCGTTTCAGAGATTGCGTGAGAATTTGACGCCAGGATTTGTACGTATCAGGTCTAGTTTGAGTCCTAGCTGGAGTATGACGCGTTTAGGGAGTTTTGGAAGAGCACGGACTCAACAGAAGCCGCACACAGAGAAATTCCCGTAACTTGCTGCCAAAGAAAAAAAGAGATAAACCAAAAGAATTCGGGGAGATTTGATTCACCTGTTGGCTATAAATATCATTGATTCGAGCACAGGAAGAGATTATAAACGCTAGGGAGAAGTTTATAGCCTCAGAGAAGTGTAAAAAATCAACATCCAGGAACCTCTTCTGCTGCTGCTGCCGCCATTGAAGACCTTCAAGAACACGAAGAACAGACACCTAAAGTCAGTCGTTCTTCAACTGTATCAACGACAGTGGTTGCACGGTCTTAGAAAACGGAGACAGAAGCAGTTTCTTTGTATCGTTTATCTGTGACACTTTCTGTGAGTCTTAAACTTCCTGTTTTAGTACTTCTTCATCTTTTAATCAACTTTTTGGCTATAATCATGTATATTGAGCAAGTTATTAATATGAGGAGCTAAACCCCATTGCTGAGGCGACGGAGGAAGCCATTTTTCCAATTATTATGTGGTAAATTCTATTTAATTTAATTTTCGTAATTCTTTTATGATTATTTGCACTGAATTGAAATCGAATATAAGATTCTGATTAAGTGGTTGTGTTCTCAATTCATGGGTCATGCTTAGGTTAATTCTTTTGATGGTCCATGCTTTCGATTTACAACTATTGTTTTGAGTATCTACTTGTCTAGGCGAATATTAGAATCACTTCAAACGTAAAGAGTTGCATAAGTATTGACTAGATTAAATCACATAAAAATTGGAGATTGGTGGAATCCTGAGTCTCAGTGCTTTTTATAATCTTGAGAACAATTTCTTTTTAAGTTTTCTATTTTAATTTAAGTCTAAAATCGAGTCCACACAATCCGAGTTGAACGAACTTTACTACCACTTTCAAAACTACACCAATTTTTGGCGCCGCCGACGCGGATTTGTATTAGGTTTTAGGTTTTAGATTTATTTTATTTCTTTTAGAATTTTTGTTCTCTTTTACGCCTTTGGTATTTTTTGATTCTTTTCAGATTTCGAGCGAAGCTACAAGGAAAGAAAACGTGCTATAAAGGGAAAGCATCGCCAAAGAAGGAAAGAAAAGAGGAATCCGAAAGGAGTGAAGAAGAAGATTTTGTATATAGTTATTTTGGTTTATTTTTAGAAACTGTAAATAGGGTTTTAATTTTTGTAATTTTTCTTTTTATTTTTGGACACTTTTTGGACTTTATTTTTGGATTTTTTGGGACATTATTATTTTTAAACCCTACGGAAGGGTTGGTTTAAATAAAAAAACTGTGTGCAGAGAAGGACGGTGATTACGATATCGCCTTGGACCCTCGGGTTCGTACATGACATAGGAGTCGTGGCCCGAGTCGACTTCAGCGGTTCTTCGCCCGTCTGGTACGGGAGGTAAGTTTTTTCGAAACACCCGTGAATCCCCTGTCAGCGAGTTTACTGTATTCCTTCGTTTGCATATATGCTGAGGACTTGAAAACGGCTGCTTTAATTTCCTAGTAAAGGGCAAGGACTGGCCATACAAGATAAGGGTTCGGATTTCATCACCGTTCTCTTCTTGCCCGCCTTAGGAAAACTAAACCAACGCGAAGCTAAGCCTAAAATTTTGACTAGAACGAGACCTATAGGGTAACGAGCTTAATAGGAAAGTCGTTCGAAAAATATTGGTTACTCTTTTGAGCATACTTCGAAGTTCATGATGGTTTCTGTGAGTTGAATGCGTGACTGCGCCGCCTTGTAACCGGTGAGGCCTTGGGTATCAAAGCTCCACTGAGCTTCCCTCGCCTCGATTCAACTTACTTTGACTCGGATTGATTCCAGAGGGGTTTGCTCATATTGTAACGAATTCCTTTTCGAAAGAATAGAAGCTGGTCTAGAAACAATCTAAGTGGAACCGTCATGCTTTTTGTTTGCTAGAAAATTAGGTTTGATTTGGTTGAGTCATCCTTGTTTTGTGATTGCATAGAATCCCAAATATCCCGATCGTGCCAGCAATGGCAACTTTGAAAGCTTTGTTGAACCCAACTAGGACTACTCGTCCTTCTTGTATCAGGTTAGCCGAAACTGAAGCAAATTATGAACTTAGGCATGGGACCCTACAGATGCTCCCAATATTTTTAGGGAAAGAAAATGAAAACCCATACTTCCATGTTAGGGATTTTGAGGAAATTTGTAGTACCCTAAAGATTAGAGACCTTGATGATGATGCTTTGAAACTTAGGTTATTTCCTTTTTCCCTGAAAGATAAAGCCAAATCGTGGCTATATAGTTTGGCTTCCGGTTCAATAGAAACATATGAACAACTTACATCTGCCTTTTTGAACAAGTTTTTCCCTAGGCACAAAACATCGTCTATTAGGTTGCAAATCTGCACATTTTCTCAACAGGAGGGAGAATCGTTATATAGGTATTTGGAAAGGTTCAATGACTTATTAGCCCAATGTCCTCATCATGGTTTAGAAAAGGTTAGGCTAGTTCAAATCCTTTATGAGGGTTTAGATTATTCGACAACAACCATAGTTGAGTCTCTAAGCACTGGTGGTTTTGAAAACCAAACTGTTGATGCGGCGATGGAATTTTTGAATGAAATCGCCGAAAAGACCCAGCAATGGGAATATTGTAGGGAACCCAAGAGAACAATTCTTCTAGGTAGAGGAAACGTTAATAGGGTAGAAGGAGGCTATGAATCAGATGCCAAAATTGCTGCTATAGCAAAAAGGTTAGAAGCTTTAGAATTGGGTCACACTAGTGGTAGAGTAGAGCCTTTTTGGGAAGGCCGGACTATTGAAGAGCGAGCCAATGCTCTTTATAATAATGACACTAGACTTGATCACCGTCAAAAGTTTGATCCATATTCAGAAACCTATAATCCTGGTTGGAGAAACCATCCGAACCTTTCATGGTCTAAGGACCAAGGTCAGTTTAGTAATTCTAATGTTCCCCCCAGGTTTTGGCTATACTAAGAATACTTCAGGATCAACTCAGTTTCAGAATCAGTCTGATAAGAAAATCTTAAGTCTAGAGGAAAATCTCACCTCATTTATTCAAAATACTGAAAATATGCGTCAATTGCTTTTACAAAGCATAGAAGCTAGTAATAGGATAGGACAAGAACATAGTCAGGCCATTTCTGAATTGAAAGACCAGGTTAGTCTGATCAATGAGTCTCTAAGAGAAAAAGTAGGTGCAATACCCAACCCTAGAGGAGTTAATGAAGTAGGTGCAAAACCATTTAATCAAGTGAATTCTGTCACAACCCTTAGGAGTGGTAAAACGGTAGACAATAAGGTAGCCATGCCTAATAGTGGACGTACTGTAGATCCACCTTCTAGTTCCCAAGATGAGCCACAGAAGGAGACACTAACTGAAGAAACCGATAAAATTTCTAGTGATGCCAATGTGGTTCCCGACAGGTCTCATTTTGTACCCAAAGCCCCATATCCACAGTTGTTAGCTCCAACAAAGAGAGAGTCGACTTTCAACGAAATACTAGAGATATTTAAGCAGGTAAACATTAACATCCCTTTATTAGAAGCAATTAGGCAAATGCCTGCTTATGCCAAGTTCCTTAAGGACCTTTGTACACGAAAGCGTAAGCTTAATGTCCATAAGAAAGCCTTTTTAGCTGGTCAGGTAAGTTCAATCCTTCTGAACCAAACAACCCCTAAGTATAAAGACCCTGGATTCCCCACCATATCTTGTGTGATCGGTAATTATTCAGTAGATAAGGCATTGCTTGACTTAGGAGCTAGCGTGAACTTACTCCCTTATCATGTATACAACCAGCTAGGTCTTGGTAAGTTTAAACCGACTAAAATGACATTGCAATTAGCTGATAGGTCTGTCAAAATACCTCGTGGTGTCATAGAGGATGTTCTAATTGAGGTTGATAAATTTATTTATCCAGTGGATTTCGTTGTTTTAGATACTCAGCCTGTTCAGGATCCTAGTGCTCAAATACCGGTGATTTTAGGTCGCCCATTTTTAGCCACAGCTAACGCTGTCATCAACTGTAGGACCGGACTTATGAACATATCCTTTGGTAATATGACCACTGAACTAAATGTATTTAATGTTAATAGACAACCTTCCGATGATTTAGAAGAAGTGAATATGATTAGCACTTTAGTTCAGGATCTAACTCAGGATAATTAAGACGACACTTTATTTGGTGATTCCTTAGATGAACTTGATGAGGAAATTCTCTTAAGTCAGTTAGGTTACCAAACTTTTGAACTAGAAGAAGCTCTTGAGTACTTTAAAGACTCTACGGACCCTGAGATTCAAGCCATAGTGCTAGGCCTTACGGAGAGTAGTGTTGACCCTAAGTTTGGGGGTAATGAACTAGAAGAAGCTCTTGAGTATTTTAAAGACTCTGAGGATCCAGAAATTCAAGCAATAGTTAGAGGTTTGTCCGAGAATACTGACTACCCTAAGTTTGGGGGTAGTAATGGTCAATTATCTCCATTAGAAGTCCCTAACTTGGGATTCGATCCTAGTGTACCTGAGGTATTATTTGAGTCGCTTCTGACTCCGCACCCGGATCCTCCTGATATTGTCCAGGAGGAAATTCTACAGACTTGTTGTTCGAATGAGTCAATTTGTCAAGACACTCATATGAAGCCCAAATGGGCACAACAGAAAAACCCATTTGTCTTGCAGGAAACCTTGGATGAGGATGTGCTATGTCTGTTCATTTTTCTGATTTGGTGCAGTTGTCTGATAATTGTGGCAATTTTATTTGCTTTTATTGACCCACAGTTATTTCGACTATTGATTTATGATTTGAAAGGTAATTAGCCATTTTATGGTATTTGACGTCTGGCTGAAGACTTTAAATTTAGCACTTTTTGGGAGGTAACCCAATCTCATGCAACATGGTAATATCTTTCCTTATCTCTTTTGCTTCAAATGGTAACAGTTTCTCCTTGTTCATGCTTTTAATTTCATCTTTAGAACATTGAGGACAATGTTAGATTTAAGTTTGGGGGTATGGGAGACACTTTTTAGTTGCAGTATGAATAAATAAACTCTAGAGCTTAGAAATTTATGCCTATTTAGGATTGCACTAACCAATCTAAGTGGATGGAAGCATTTTGGTTTTAGGAGTTGAGGAACCAATCTGATTAGATGGCAACATCTAGAAGAGTCTATTCATAAAAGCACAGAGCTCAGGTGTTAGAAATAACATGATAGTTTCACCATATCTCGTTGAGTCCTTTTCACTTCTATTTTTATTTTATTTTGTTTTTAAACTATGTTTCTCTAAGTGATAGGTGGGGCCCATGATTCAAGTTGTTACCAATGCTAGGGTGAATTAGAGTGATTGAGATACCATGAAAAAAAAAAGTTGAAAAAGAAAAAGAAAAAAAGAAAAAAAAAGAGATAAAAAAAATGGTAGTTACCAAAAAGTTTGAAAAAAAAAAGAGAGAGAAAATATTGAGACCAGACCATTTGACCAAAAGGAATAAATTCAATAAAGTCGACCACTGGTACCCTTGTATATGCCAGTTGTGTTGACCTAGAGTTAGGTTATCGACCATTGGTTCCCTTGTACATGCCAGTGTGTTGATATTAGTCAGACTAATATCTCAATCCATTAGGATAGGTTCATTTTGGCGGAGGCCTTCAGACAGATATGGGAAACGCCGTTCACTTAGTAAACATCAAAACCATCTATGATTTTCTATATCCATCTTCTTGGTCTATCCATGTGATTAGTTTTGAATCGAATATGATGTCCATAGTGCAACTATCTGAGTAGAGCTCTGTCACTTTACATGAATTTTAGTATGCTTGAGTGCAAACTCGTGTACAGCAATTGGAATTTCGCATCAGGGTACTTCCTCCTGTAGTCAATAAGTATGCCAACCAAGGAGATTCTTTAGTGCCTTCCAAGGTTCTGCATAGATAGCTAAGGTCTGGAGTAAAGGTTTTGTGGGTATATCTCTTGTAAGCCCTCCCGAGACTATAACTCGGCCACTAGGGACACCTAGGGGTTTAAAGGCTTATTGCATACGCTAAATGCTATCGGCGATGCCTGCGACAGTGAGTTAGGATTTTATTTTCTATTTGATTTGCTCGAGGACTAGCAAATAATAAGTTTGGGGGTATTTGATAGACGCATTAATGTGTCTAATATGATCCCAATTGTATATATTCTTAGTGCTCGATTTCGTATTTATTATGGCTTTTTATGTCTTTATAGGTGTTTATGGAGAAATACACTTGTGCGGAGAAATTCGGCTCGAAAAGTTGATAAAGGCACCCGGAGGACACCTGCTATACGGACCCTTGATTTTGGATAAGGGGTAACCTAATTACTAAGGGGTGACTCATTTCCAGGAAGCTGCTAAAGGGAGAACAGCACAGGATAGGGGGAGGTCACTTTCCTTCCCAAATTCAAAAGAAGAAAATTGGCGGGAAAACTAGCTTTCACGCCTGGCAGTTTAGGATTCGGATTTTTGAGGAGTTTTATGGAGATTAAATCACTGGAAATTCTTGGGCTGGACTTGATAGAGGATAATAGGTCATATGCAAGTGATTTGGTCGATCTAACTGGGATGGATAAACCGTGAGAGCAAAACAGAGGAGATGGACATGTATATCGCGTTTCAGAGATTGCGTGAGAATTTGACGCCAGGATTTGTACGTATCAGGTCTAGTTTGAGTCCTAACTGGAGTATGACGCGTTTAGGGAGTTTTGGAAGAGCACGGACTCAACAGAAGCCGCACATAGAGAAATTCCCGTAACTTGCTGCCAAAGAAAAAAAGAGATAAACCAAAAGAATTCGGGGAGATTTGATTCACCTGTTGGCTATAAATATCATTGATTCGAGCACAGGAAGAGATTATAAACGCTAGGGAGAAGTTTATAGCCTCAGAGAAGTGTAAAAAATCAACATCCAGGAACCTCTTCTGCTGCTGCTGCCGCCATTGAAGACCTTCAAGAACACGAAGAACAGACACCTAAAGTCAGTCGTTCTTCAACTGTATCAACGACGGTGGTTGCACGGTCTTAGAAAACGGAGACAGAAGCAGTTTCTTTGTATCGTTTATCTGTGACACTTTCTGTGAGTCTTAAACTTCCTGTTTTAGTACTTCTTCATCTTTTAATCAACTTTTTGGCTATAATCATGTATATTGAGCAAGTTATTAATATGAGGAGCTAAACCCCATTGCTGAGGCGACGGAGGAAGCAATTTTTCCAATTATTATGTGGTAAATTCTATTTAATTTTCGTAATTCTTTTATGATTATTTGCACTGAATTGAAATCGAATATAAGATTCTGATTAAGTGGTTGTGTTCTTAATTCATGGGTCATGCTTAGGTTAAGTCTTTTGATGGTCCATGCTTTCGATTTACAACTATTATTTTGAGTATCTACTTGTCCAGGCGAATATTAGAATCACTTCAAACGTAAAGAGTTGCATAATCATTGACTAGATTAAATCACATAAAAATTGGAGATTGGTGGAATCCTGAGTCTCAGTGCTTTTTATAATCTTGAGAACAATTTCTTTTTAAGTTTTCTATTTTAATTTAAGTCTAAAATCGAGTCCACACAATCCGAGTTGAACGAACTTTACTACCACTTTCAAAACTACATCAAGCATCATAGTTGTTGAAGATCCGTAGTGATAACAATGAGAAAACAAATGCTTTCAATCATTGTTATACAGTGTCATAGTATTATCACACAACATCAAAGTTCAATTGTATCACAACTTTGACAACAATACTATGGTGATATGTATCACTCCCCCTTAGTCAATACTTCATCTCAACATGAAAACCACTCCCCCTTACATAATGATCCGTAACACATTAATTCTTCCCCTTTTTGTCAATATAAATTGGCAAAGGTACGAAAACTAGTGGGATCCTCATGAAATTTGCACAGATATACTTCATGACCAAAAGAGAATACCATACCAACTTATTTAGATACCATTATAAAGCCGAAGCTAAATGCATTCATCAAGGAGTTTATAAAGATACAAGATAACCCCTTTAATATTCCATAGCCGCACTCCCCACAAAGATTTGGTAATTAAGCACAAGTTCAAAAAGAAGTCTCCCCCATAAAATGTCATTCCCGAAAGAACAACAAAGGCGACCTTGCTTTTACAAGAAAAAAAGGATTTCTTTTGGATCAAATCACATGAAAACATGAATTTGTATCCAAAATATTCAATTGAATTAACCACAAGAGAACTCATGATTAATGCCATCGAAATACACAACTAAATTAACCACAAGAAAGTGATCAATTCAATTGGTCATGCTCGTCATAAGAGAACTTACAGAGCTACCACTAAATTAATCATAAGAAAATGATCAACTGAATTGGTTATGCTCAAACATAAGAAAACTTACGGAGCAACACAGTATATGCACAAAAATGTGGATCGTAGAAGACCAATACTGTGGTATAAACAAGGATTCATTCCATTTTTCATCACTATTTGCACAATGACATATAATAGACTTAATCCTTGTAAACAAAAGTTTTATCCTTTCTTTTTATCAAATAATGACATAAAAGGCTTTAACTTTTGTATTTTCAAAAGTTCATTCTATCTTCTATCAATACTTTCATACCGACATAATAGAAATAACTTTTGAACAAGTATGGGACAGTCACAGGTTCACGGACGTAAACAACATATCCCATAACAATTTGCAATATATAAAATCATAAAGATTAAAATTGCAAAAAGAATCTTCCAAATAACTTAGAGTTTAAATAAATAAATCTAAAAACATTGAAGATGAAAGTCGTTGGACATAGCTATGTGTACTCACAATAATGGCTTTTCCAAACCCTAGTTATTCTTCTAAAAACACAAGAAATAAATTCTCAAAAGAAGATTTACTAGACATTGTAGAGATTTCTCAGGGCATCTATAGAGAATTCCTTCTCATTATTAAAAAAACCATTGATAATGGGATCATTCAGTTCCTCCAAATCTTCAGAAATATCAGTTAACTCACTAAGTTCTCTTTTCAGTTCACGCAGAGTGTTCTTTGTTAGAGACAACATTTGTTCATAATGAGAGATATCTTTTACAGGAGAAATGGTTCGAGATTTTAAATCATTTCTTTTCCCGATGAAATCCTTCGCCATAGCCCTAAAGTTATTATCGGAATGACAAACAGACAATAGGCAGTTTGAGGAAGAACCTGGATCATTATTCGTGTTCTTCGCCTTCCTTTTCCTTGAGGAATAAATTCCTTCACACAGATACACATTAACTGCTTCTACAACATCTCTTTTCACGGTACCTCTAGTTATAGGGGCCATGAGACTGTATCTTTAGAAAAAAGGTAAAGAACAGTGATGTTCACGAGTGAACATAAATAGACTCCATGATAGCAAAACCCTAAAGGACCTTAAAAGAAAAGTCTCCAGGGTTCATGATCCATTATCAATCTTAACAATATAATATTTACTTGCTCAAAATGGAATAGAAAAATCAACAAAAGATTTATAAGACTTGAATCAACCTTGAAGTAATCCTTATTTTTCAAGTCCAAAATAAGGATACGATTTATTACTATGGTTTAGATAGTAATAGAGTGAACAAAGTGTTCATATCTTGTGTCACAGGGTGACATTTCAAGGTTTGTTGAGTAAACGGACTTACCTCATCTAACTCTGATTCTTTTGGATTTCTTCTTGTACCTAGGCGTCTCTGACTGCTTCTCTATAGTCAGATTCATCTTTTTCATTCAAGGGAGTTTCTAGACAATTATTTTAGTCATGTGTTTTACGAAAGTGAATTAGGGTAATGATTAGTAAATAAATCTACCACACCTCTCCATGATTACTTTCACGAGAGTATAACCTATTGTTCCTTCATAATCAATAATTGTTTGAATTGCACTTCCATTAGCATTCATGTTCATGTCTTTGTAGGGATAAACTAACACATGTCAAAGGTTTCTTTTAGGTATATGATTACATTCTACATATCATTCCAATGACGATGTCTCGGCGCTGAGCTATATCTAGCTAGTAAGTTCATTGAGGATGTTATTCTTGGTTGAGTGTACAATACCTAAGTATAACAATGCGTCTATTATACTAAGATAGGGGGATTTCATATCCCAACACATCTTCGTCATATTCCTTTAGATTATATGGTAATATATGTACATTTGAAACTCGACTAATCATTGAGAGTGCTAGCCTGATGCATGTCCTTGTTAAGATTTCCTGACAATGGACATATGAAAACAGGTGGAATAATATACCACAAGCTTGGTTTTCTAGTTTAGAACATAGATAATGTTAGAGCATTTATCGTTCGAACTCACAAGTGTTTCTATCTCAAGCTTGTTGTCGAATTTGGTTGTCAAAATTAGCTAAGTCTCGGACTAGGATAAAAATGTAGTTGAGAAGTAGTGGATCGCGGAAATCATCATTGCGTTCTACCGTTTGAAGGCGAAGATAAACCGAAGCTTTTGGAGAACTTCATCAACAAAATGTAAGTGAAGACTGAACCACCTATTTCTCAAGTTATATTCACTTTTATATCATTGAGACGATGTCTCATAACTAATTAATTAGACTATGATGCATATACAAGAATTTCGATTCAAGTTTATCTTGATAATTAATTCTCGAAATATAATGACTAAGCTTAATGAACATTTGTTCATATTTGATAAATTTCAGTTAAGGGCAATTTATTGTTCAAAATCATGATTCAAGTTTTATCGTTCTAAAACAATGATATGTGTCATTGATGTTATTCGGGAATGTTTCGAATCGATTTAGAGAGAAATATAGAAGTACTACAGATTCAGATACAAGACAGTGTTATCACTCTTACGAACTGGGAAAACTGTTATAAGTCTGAACCCGTATTACATGTACTCGTACACGTAGCGGAGTAGCTATATATCGACTTGTAGATTTGTGGTACAAATATTCTTATGCACGCCCTGTAAAAATGTATTCAACTTGTGAACCGGATCAGTACGCATACTCGTATAACCATTTAGGAACTGTGGTCACTGATCGGGTTAGTTTACAAACCGGTACACGTATCAAAATAGTTATGTGTTCGCGAACTCGGTTTAGTACCCATACTGGTACGCAAACCAAAATAGTTATGTGTGTTAGAGCACGGCTCGGTCGAAATCGCAAGCGTTTCTATCTCAATCTTGTTTGTTAAGTTTACTTGTCGAAACTATAAGTCTTGATTTCTAGTTTACTTATACCTATGTCTCGGATAAGGATAAAATGTGCAGTTGAGCTTTAAAATTCACGACATTCATCGATTGAAGATGAAGAAATACTAAGGAGAGCTTGTGGAACTTCATCAACAAAAGGTATATGGAGACTTGAACTCATCTATCACTCAAAAGTCTATTTTATCTTCTATTGAGACAAAAGTCGTATAGCTAAATAGACTTTACATTATACACATTTGATATTTCGAGATGAGTTTAACTTGCTTATATCTTTCTCGAAATATATGTTGGAAAGCTTTTTGCTTTAACCACATTCATCATTATTCTTGACGCAATTCAAAAGATGATCATGTGAAAATCACCTGGTAACATCTTACATGATTTTTGTGAGACAACCATTTGATGTAGGCTCGAAATGTTTACTACTGATCATTCGATCACTTGAAAATTGCTTATAAGCTAATAGTTTTTGTGAGACAGATATTGTCGTCTTCTAAGAATGTTTAAATGATTGAGGAGTTAAGAGCTAAAACCCATGTCTGGATACATTACGGTTTGTGTACTTAGTGTATGACATGTTTTGACGGAATTCAAGACCGGAAGTTTGCATACCCGTTCGCAAACTTATTCAACTGTTTAAGTTAGGGTACTTAAGTTTGCGTACCCGTTCGCAAACTGATTTAACTGTTGAAATCCGGGAACCAAGTTTGCATACCCGTTCCCAATCGGTTTCAAATGAATTCGATCTTGAGCTAAAGTTTGCGTACCCATTTGAAAATTGTCGGCTTGTGACCAATGTACATAACTTAAGTTCGCGTACCCGTTAGCAAACCGTGGTTAAAATGTTCATGAAATGATTCTTTTGAATCAATCCGATTTTGCTTCAATTGTGTCTTGTATACTTCTATGAGAATATAAACAATTGAACAACTTTATGAGTAACACAGTTAGATTCAATTGATCTAGAAGTGTTAAGATGAACAAGGTTATGAGAAAAGTGTTCATATGGCTAACTTCGGTTAATTATTATTCAGCCAACTCAATATACACATTTAGGTACGGTTACCCATATCTAAATGAAGTTATTTTTCATTTGTGTGTAACAAGTTAAAGACCATCTAACGGTGGAAAGATATTAGCTTGAATCTTGAATCATGTTTATCTAACGGTGAATATTGATTGCTTTGTTCCAAAGTTATCAAACCCTGATTTGAAGACTATATAAGGGAGAACTCTAGCAACTGGAAAACCTAATCCCCACACTTCTTGTGTGATACTAATTGCGACTAGAGTCGATTCTCCTTTAACCTAGTTTTTTCCTAAAACCATTATAGGTTAACGACTTAAAGACTTCATTGGGATTATAAAGCCAGACCCAGTTATTTTCTCTGTAGTTGTATGTTCTGATCTTACTTTGTTCTATTATATTGAGTACTATCTTCTCTACGATTTGCTCGAGATATTTCTCCGATAGGTAAGATATAAAAAGTAATCACAAAGCTCTTCGTCCCATTCTTTGTGATTCCACAATAACTTGTTCTACTACCATATAGTTAAGTTATTGTGAGGCGATTAATTTTTCTAGGATGTTCTTCGGGAATATAAGACCGGATTATCAATTGTTTCTTGTTCACCTTGATTAATCAAAAGATGGAACAAATTTTTTTTAGGTATTTCTATTCAAATAGACGTTTCTGTGTGAGACAGGTTTGTTTATCAAGTCTTCGACTTTGGGTCGTAGCAACTCTTAGTTGTGGGTGAGATCAAATAAGGGAATCAAGTGCGTAGAGTCCTGCTGGGGTTCAGAGACGTAAGGAATGCGACTGTACCTCAATCAACGTGAGATTGGTGAGGGCTCAACTACATTCCAGTCTGAAGTTAACTTCTAGTAGGCTAGAGTCTGTAGCGGCTTAATGCAGTGTGGTGTTCAAACCTGGACTAGGTCCCGGGGTTTTTCTGCATTTACGGTTTTCCCGTTAACAAAACTTCTGGTGTCTGTGTTGTTTCTTATCCGCATTATATTTTCTTTATAATTGAAATATCACAGGTTGTGAGTAGGTTAATCAATTGGTAAATCCAACCTTTGGTTGTTGATTGAAATTGATTGACGCTTGGATATTGGTCTTTGCTAACATCCAAGTTATTTCTCATATTGATCCGGCTAACAGATTTTTATCTGTTCGATTGTAGATTGATTTGAGAAATTGAGATATAACTCTTGGATATATTTTCCTCGTCTGACTGTCTAGTTGATTCTCTTGGAATTGGAGTTAGTCCATACAGATTGCCTAAACGAAATATTGGGTGTGGTTGTTAGACCCCCGATTTTTCAATTGGTATCAGAGCAGGCAAACACGTTTAAAGACCCCAAAAGTTTATGTTTGTAGCAATTTGATTTATGTGGATAGATTGTCTCATATTTACGCACATAAAAATGTCTTTCAAAGTTTTTGATTATGCCAAATGTCTTGTGATTACCTCAAGGGATAACGCCGTAGATGATTCTTCCAAATCCCGAGGTAGAAATTTTTTGCTATTAGATTCTGATAACATTCGCTCTGATGAGACATTTGACCCTATGTCAGAAACTGAAATGGAACTCACCAGAATATTAAAAAAATCTGCCGAGATTATTGATTTTCAAGATTCTAAAATAAAGTCTCTCGAAGAAAAACATGCTCAGCTCATTAGTGAACTCGAGAAGTCTCTTGGTCGAGAACGGGAACCCTACAGTATCGTTGAGTCCATCTCTAATAATATCGAAAACCTTGTTCAAGAAACTTCCCTACAACATGAAAAAATTGGTGTTCTTGAAGATATTGTTAAAGAAGATTCAATTAGAGAAAAACGTTTGATCGAGACTCATTCATCAGATCTGAACAACATTCGTGTTGAAAAAGAGAAACTGGTCGCGTCACTTCTCCTAGCCCAGGAACAGTGTAATTCATTGAAAAAGAAAAACTCTGTCTTAATGAGCAAATCTTCTTATGTGCTACTTTCTAAGTCTCATAAGGAATTACAGTACATGAAGAAAATTACTCCAAAGGAAGCTTCTGCTAAGAAATGTTTACATAACTTGCAGTCTTCCAATAGGGCTATGAGTTTAAAACATGTTCCTTCTGATGTCTCTCTTCGATGAACCTGTTCCTTCTGCGGGAAAAGAAATCATTATGATTCATTGTTTTGCTAGAAAGAAACAGATTTCTGATCTTCAAAATCTAATTCTTTTTGTTGTTGACAGAGTAAATTGTATGATGGATTTCATTCCTGCAGAAAACCAGAACTCTCGTGCACAAGGTTTCCAAAGTCACTCTTCTAGAAATCTCTACAGGAATTGTGTCCCTATTAATAATGCTAATTGTTACACAACAAATGTACACATTCCCAGTGATAGTGAGAATAAATCTGGTAGACCTAAGTCTAGGAAGTGGAATTCTCTCAATTCTGACCCTCTGGAATCAATCTCTAGAGGTCCTAGATTTCGTCCTCAGAAAAATCCTTCTGATGGATACTCAAAAAAGTTTATGTCTTATTCCTCTGGGATAAGAAACAACCGAAGGAAGGTAAGGAATACGAGGCTCAAACATTCAGATGGTATCTACACCTCATCTCTCAATATTCATGATGGGATTATATCTGTAATGACCCATCTCTCAATATATATATATATATATATATATATTATATTGTTTTTCCTTCCCTATAAAAATAAAAAGAAGGAAATTGGAGAACTCCTCAAGACCTCAAGAAGTGGTGAATCTTGAGATGGAATAAGACATTAAAGGATGCGATTCAGTTCAAGAACTTGTCTTGAAAAAGATCATTGCAAGGAAAGAGTACAACTCCTGGATTGGTGAATCTATCAAAGATTTGATTCTTTTTCAGAATGACTCAAAGATCGAATTTGCAAATCTTCAACTGCAAATAAATCAGCTCATTGATGGTCAGACCAAAATCCTTGAAAATCAAAATGTCTTGATACAAAATCAGAAGGAACTCATCGTGGACTGCATCAAAGCTAGGCATCTTGCCCGTAATGTTGATCAAAAAGTAAATGTTCTAACCCATGAACATGGAGTCTCCAATGTCAAAAGAATTAAGGATATCAGTGATACCTTTTACGATGGATCTTTCCAAAGGTATGAAGTTATCGAAGAAACTTGATTTTGTCTACGAAACTTCTTATGAGAATTTATTCTTGTGTTTTAAGAAGGATAACTAGGGTTTGAAATAACATATATTGTGAGGACACATAGTTATTGCCAATGATTTTCATCTTGCAATGTTTTTAAATTTATTTATTTAAATTCTAAGTTATTTGGAAGATGATTTTGTAGTATTAATCTTTATTGGTTTCATATATTGCAAATAATATTATGGGATATGAGTGTTTACGTCCGTGAACTATGATTATCCCATATATGTCAAAAGTTAAGTCTATTGTGTCATTATGAAAATATTGATGGAAAATAGAATAACTTTTGAATTATATGTCAAAGATTAAGTTTATGGTATCATTATGAAAATATTGATGAAAAATAAAATGAATCTTTGAATATTCTACAGTATTGATCTTTCCTTGATCCACTTCTATGTGAAAGTATTGTATGGCACCATAAGTTTTCTTATGTTGAGCATTTACGATTAAATTAATCATTAAGGTTCCTTTGTGGTTAATTTAATTGAGTTTACTGGATATAAATTCATGTTTCATGTGATTTGTTAATGTCCAAAGAAACCCTTCTTTTCTTGTAAAAGTAAGGTCGCTCTTGTTGTTCTTTCGGGAATGACATTTTATGGGGGGAGAGTTCTTAATTGAACTTGTGCTTAATTGCCAAATCTTTGTGGGGAGTGCGGCTGTGGAATATTGTAGGAGTTATCTTGTATCTTTATAAACTCCTTGATGAATACGCTAAGTTTCGACTATGTGAAATCATTGAAACAAAGTTGATATGTTTCTTTTTAGTCATGAAGTATCTCTTTGAGAATTTCATTATGATCCCGCTAGTTTTCGTGCCTTTGCCAATTTATATTGACAAAAAGGGAGAGAATTATTTTGTAGTTCACACTACATATACAGGATAAATTTTTGATGGGGGCGTGGGGGACAAATGATATGTTGACACATGTTTTTGTTATTAATGAATTTTTTTTCCAAAAATATAAAAGAAGTGTATTTTTGGAGAGAAAATTTGTTTTCTTAATTGGTGTTGGTATTTTTGGAAACAGAGTTCATGGGAATCAATTAATATCAAATACATGTGTCAACATATCATTTGTCCCCCATTCCCCCTTCAAAAAACGCTCCCATCAAAAAAATTCTCACATATACATATGGTTTACGGATCATTATGTAAGGGGGAGTGGTTTTCATCATGAGATGAAGTATTGACTAAGGGGGGTGATACAATCACCGTATTATTATTGTCAAAGTTGTGACACAATTGAACTTTGATGTTGTGTAATAATACTATGACATTATATAACAATGATTGAGAACAATTTTTTTATTATTGTTATGGCTACAGATCTTCAACAACTATGATGCTGAGTTAAACACGTTCAGAATCACTGGAGTACTTGGAGTGATGAAGAATTTAAGGAATGTTGAAGAACCAAGGAAATCAAGCATTTGGATGAGAAGCTAAAAGTTTATTTATTTTGTAATCCATATTTATTGATAGTTTTATCACTAGAATTTACAAAGGGGGAGATTGTTAGAGCACTGCTCGGTCGAACTCGCAAGTTGCTACCTCAAGCTTGTTTGTCAAGTTCAGTTGTCAAAACTATAAGTCTTGATTTCTAGTCTTATAGCTATGTCTCGGTTTAGGATAAAATGTTTAGTTGAGCTTTAGACTTCACGACGTTCATCGATTGAAGACGAAGAACTACTAAGGGGAGCTTGTGGAACTTCATCAAAAAAAGGTATGTGAAGACTTGAACTCATCTATCACTCAAAAGTATATTCTATTCTATCTCATATTGATACAAAAGTCGTATAGCTATATAGACTTTACATTATACACATTTGATTTGATATTTCGAGCTGAGTTTAACTCGCTTATATCTTTATCGAAATATGTGTTGGAAAGCTTTTTGCTTTAACCACATTCATTATTATTCTTGACGAAAGTCAAAAGATGATCATGTGAAAATCACCTGGTAACATCTTACATGATTTGTGTGAGACAGTCATTTGATGTAGGCTCGGAATGTTTCGTATTAATCATTCGATCACTTGAAAATTGCTTATAAGCTAATAGTTTTTGTGAGACGGCTATTACCGTCTTCTAAGAATGTTTCAACGATTGAAATGGGAGTTAAGAGGTAAATCCCATGTCTGGATACATTGTGTACTTAGTGTACGAACTGTTTTGACGGAATTCAGGACCGGAAGTTTGCATACCCGTTCGCAAACTTATTCAACTGTTTAAGTCAGGATACTTAAGTTTGCATACCCATTCGCAAACTGATTTAACTGTTGAAATCCGAGAACCAAGTTTGCGTACCGTTCACAAACGGTTTCAACTAAATTTGGTCCGGAGCTAAAGTTTGCGTACCCATTTGCAAACTGTCGACTTGCGACCAATGTCCGGAACTTAAGTTTGCACACCCGTTTGCAAACTTAAGTGGTTCAAGTTCTTAAATCGGTTAATTATGATTTCATACTTATGAACAAATACATTTATAAATTAAGGAATGCAATCTTGGCAAACCGTGACTAAAATGTTGATGAAATGATTCTTTTGAATCAATCCGATTTTGCTTCAATTGTGTCTTGTATACTTCTATGAGAATATAGACAATTGAATTAACTCTATGAGTAACACAATTAGATTCATTTGATTATCAATTGATCTAGAAGTGTTAAGATGAACATGGTTAAGAGAAAAGTGTTCATATGGCTAACTTCGTTTAACTGTTATTGAGACAACTCAATATACACGTTTAGGTATGGTTACCCATATCTAATGAAGGTATATTTCATTTGTGTGTAACAAGCTAAAGACCATCTAACGGTGGAAAGATATTATCATGAATCTTGAATCAGGTTTCATCTAATGGTGAATATTGATTGCTTGTTCCAAAGTTATCAAACCCTGATTTGAAGACTATATAAGGAATAACTCTAGCAACTGGGAAACCTAATCCCCACACTTCTTGTGTGATACTAGTTGCGACTAGAGTTGATTCTCCTTTAACCTAGGTTTTTCCTAAAACCATTATAGGTTAAAAACTTCATTGGGATTCCAAAGCCAGACCCAACTTTTTCTCTGTAGTTGTGTGTTCTAATCTTACTTTTTTCTATAGTATTGAGTACTATCTTCTCTAAGATTTTCTCGAGATTTATCTCCGATAGGTAAGATATAAAAAGTAATCACAAAGCTCTTCGTCTCATTCTTTGTAATTCCACACTAACTTGTTCTACTACCATAAGGACGGATTATCAATTGGTTCATGTTCACCTTGTTTTATCAAAAGACGGAACAAAAACTTTGTAGGTATTTCTGTGGGAGCAGATTTATCTATTCAAATAGACTTTTCTGTATGAGACAGATTTGTTTATCAATTCTCCGACTTTGGGTCGTAGCAACTCTTAGTTGTGGGTGAGATCGGCTAAGGGAATTAAGTGCGTAGAGTCCTGCTGGGATTCAGAGACGTAAGGAACGCGACTGTACCTTAATCAGTGTGAGATTAGTTATGGCTTATCTACATTCCAGTCCGAAGTTAACTTGTAATAGGCTAGAGTTAGTAGCGGCTTAATACAGTATGGTGTTCAAATTTGGACTAGGTCCCAGGGTTTTTCTGCATTTGCGGTTTCCTCGTTAACAAAACTTATAGTGTCTGTGTTATTTCTTTTTCGCATTATATTTCTATATAATAGAAATATCAGAGGTTATGCGTAGTTCAATAAATTGGTAAATCCAACCTTTGGTTGTTGATTGAAATTGATTAACGCTTGGATATTGGTCTTTTGTACCATCCAAGTTATTTCTCATATTGATTCGGCTTATAAATTTCTATCTGTTCGATTGCATATTGATTTGAGAAATTGAGATATAACTCTTGGATATATTTTCCTTGATTGAGTTTGACTATCTATGTTAGAGCATAGATCGGTCAACCTCGTATGCGTTGCTATATCAAGCATGTTTGTCAATGTTAGTGATCAAAACTATGAGTCTTGATTTCTAGCCTATTATAGCTAAGTCTCGGACTAGGATAGAAAAGTGTAGTTGAGCTCAAGGACTTCATGGCGATTAATCATACAACGACGAAGATCTACTCAAGGAACCGTGGAAATTCATCAACAAAAAGGTATGTGGATACTTGAACTTATCTATCACTCAAAAGTCTATCTATTCTATCTCCTACTTCTTATGATACAAAAAGTCGTATGCTATATAGACTGGATCATACACATTTGGCATTTTGAGCTGAGTATTCACTACTTATCTTTTTCTCGAAATCGTGTGTTGGTAAAGCATATCGCTTTGATCAAGTTTATCTTTACCTAGTGACGAAAGTCATGAAACATTTCAATTACTTTGAGTTTCTCTGACGTGAAACAGTTTGTGAATAACGGCTATATAACGTCCTCTGGGAATGTCTCAATGATTGGAATGAGAGTTTAGACTACATAACCATGTATTCCTTAATCCGAAGTTTTCGAACTTTGTTGATTGAGAGAAACCGGAGGAATTGGCTTTGCCAAGTCCGCGAACTCAGTTTGCAAACTCAGTCCACGAACTGACGGAAGTTCTCTTGCCGAGAATTTCTGCTGGGATTTTTCAAAAACTCATTTGCGTGTTTAGTCCGCGAACCTAGTCCGCGAACTAGCGGAAGTCTCTTTGCCGAGATTTTCTGCCGAGTTTGGAAAACTCTGCCGGTTGCCTTAAGTCCGCGAACTTGTTTGTGAGCTTAAGTGGTTATGATCTAAAGATGTGCTCTGAACATGAAACTTAAATTACTAAGGAATGCTTTATGCAAACCGTGGCTATAAAGTTCATGAGCCGATTCAATCGAATCGAATCATCTTTGTTTTAATTGTGTCTTGTGTAGTTACATAATATCTCATAGAAATTGAAAAACTCTCTAACTAGTTCATTTGAGTCAATTGAACTAGTTATGGTGAAGAGAACTAGGTTAATATGAATTTATCATATGGTTAACCTTTTGGGTTACTATGTTGAACCAACATACACGCACACGTTTGGGCATGGTTTTCACAAACCCAGTAAACGTCTACCCAAGTGTGTGTGTGAAGCTAAGTTTTCGATCTAACGGTTGAGAAATATTAGCTTGAATCTAAATCAGGTTTTCATCTAACGGTGAATATGGATTGCTTTGTAACTAAGGCAAAACCCTGATTT
The DNA here is from genome assembly GCF_003573695.1 of Papaver somniferum. Taxonomy (NCBI): domain Eukaryota; kingdom Viridiplantae; phylum Streptophyta; class Magnoliopsida; order Ranunculales; family Papaveraceae; genus Papaver; species Papaver somniferum. The sequence goes on from NC_039366.1 coordinate 171,960,452, forward strand.
GAAGGCTATATAAAGGAGACTTCTAGCATTGTGCAAAACTAATCCCCACAAGTTTGTGTGATACTAGTGCGCTCGCTAGAGTCGATTCTCCTTTAACCTTTGGTTTTCTTCTCTGAAACCAGGTTAACGACTTAAAGACTTCATTGGGATTGTGAAGCCAGACCGATACTACTTTTATCGTAGTTGTATGATCTGATCCTGCATCTTCTATCATACGAGTACAATATATTGATTGACTTGAGATCGTGAGAGTTCTCTGATAGGCAAGATAAAGAAGTCACAAACATCTTCATATCACTTTTTGTGATTCCTCGACAAACCGCTTGTGTAGTCAAGAAGGATTGTTGAGAGGTGATTGATTAATCTAGGCTGTTCTTCGAGCGGATTATCAATTGGTTCCTGTTCACCTTGATTTTATATCTTAAGACGAAACAAAAACCTAGGGGTTTTCTGTGGGAGACAGATTTATCCTTTGATAGAATTTTCTGTGTGAGACAGATTTGTTTATTATCAAGTCTGCGATTTTGGGTTGCAGCAACTCTTAGTTGTGGGTGAGATCAGCTAAGGGAATCAAGTGCGCAGTATCCTGCTGGGATCAGAGGCGTAGGAGTACAACTGTACCTTGAATTAGTGGGAGACTGATTGGGGTTCAACTATGGTCCAGTCCGAAGTTAGCTTGTAGTAGGCTAGTGTCTGTAGCGGCTTAATCCAGTGTGTATTCAATATGGACTAGGTTCCGGGGTTTTTCCTGCATTTGCAGTTTCCTCGTTAACAAAACTTCTGGTGTCTGTGTTATTTCTTTTCCGCGTTATATTTTATATAATTGAAATAATACAGGTTGTGCGTTAAGATCAGCAATTGGAAATCCAACCTTTGGTTGTTGATTGATATTGATTGATCCTTGGATATTGGTCTTTGGTACCATCCAAGTTATTCATTGTATTTGATAAAGACTCGCTATTGTTTTTAGCTTGAGTAAAAATCAAATCAAGAGAGAGATATTAACTCCTTGAGATAATTTAATATAGATTGAGTCTGACTGTCTAGTTGATTCTCTAGCAAAGTATTTCGGAGTTAGTCCATACAGATTGCTAAACGAAATATTGGGTGGTGTTATTAGACCCCCGGCTTTTCAATTGGTATCAGAGCAGGCAAACACGTTTAAGACCTAACAAGTCCGTGTTTGTAACGATCTGACTCTATGGACAGAGGTGTTATCTCTATTAACGTACAACCAGTCTTCGATGGATCCAATTACTTATGGTGGAATATTGTTATGCGAGCTTTTCTTCAATCGCGTGATTTTCAATCATGGGTATATGTGGTTAATGGCTATGATGCTCCCATTTTGGCAGTTGGTGATGTAAACGTTCCCAAACCTATTGGTGAATACGCCGCTGTTGAGATAACTGCTGCATAGCAAAATTCCGATGGTTTGAATGCTATCATACATGCCATTACTCCAAATCTTCAGCATCATGTGACAAACTGCACTGGATCTAAAGATGCTTGGGATATCTTAGAAACCGTATTTGAAGGCAACTCCGGTGAAAAGGATGCTAGGCTTCAAAACCTTAATTCCGATTGGGAGAACCTTCGTATGGAAGATGAAGAAACATTTGATGAGTTTAATCAAAAAGTGTCTGAGATTGTTAATGCATCTTTTGCATTGGGTAAGACTATTCCTTAAAAGGACATTATGATGAAAATTCTCAGATCGTTTCCATCTAGATACGAGTCTAAGAAGCATGCCATCGTTGAGGGGAATAACCTCGATAATCTTTCCAGAAACACCTTGGTTGGAAAGCTTAAGATCTTTTACCATGAGCATACATCCAAAGTCAGTAAGGATGTTTCCTTTAAAGCACAAAAGAACACTAAATTACTTGTCAAAGGTAAGAGTGTTCATGTCTCTGAGGATGATCAGTCTGAGGATGATTTTTCGGATGAAGATCTTGACAAATCAGTCTCCTTGATTACAAGACAGTTTAGGGATTTTCTGTTGAAGAGAAGTAAACGGTTTTCAAGAGACAAACCTAAGTCATCAGACAAACCTCACGGTCACATACCTCCTAAAAACAGGGATGCTGACGAGGCTGATGACGAGGACATGCCTCGGTGCTTTAAGTGTAAGGGTTTTGGCCATTTTGTTAACGAATGCCCAAATCGTAGAAAATACACTGGGAACAAAGGTCTAGCTGTAACACTTGATGAAATGTCTGAAACCTATGATTCCGATGAAGATAGGAAATCAAGTGTAGGGCTTCTTTGTGAAAACATCGATTTTGATACTTGTAACAATACATATATCAACCTCAATGGGTTCGGAGAAGAGGGAAACCCAATCAAGCTGGAAGATTCACTGAATTCGATAACTGGAAACCCTATCATTGATGTTTCAGGATCAACTGTCTGTCTAGATGCTTGCACATCTCAGATGCCTGAATACTATCCAAGATTGATGTGCTCGTTTTGTTCGATGAAGGGACACGAACTATCAAGGTGTTACAAATACAATCACCAAATAAGGCACTCCAGCAAACTTCAACGAAGAGCAGATCGATTAGCAAGGAAGCTGAAACTTGCTCAGAAGACCACCGAGGTATGTAGGATCTTATCTTCGTCTAAGAAGTTGGTTTCCAAGGATAAAATAATACCATTTGAAAAGAAAATATGGTCAAATCGTTTTGATAGACAGAGATCAGAGGATTCCTCCTATGAGGAAAAAGATGGACAAATCGTTGTTCATCGCAACACAACTTGATTGTGTTGTTGGGAAAATATTGTCTCATGTGCCTGTTCGAAAAGAGACAAGATTGAGTGCTGATCCAGGCTTCAGAAAAGTTTTTCCTTCTTTTCTTAGATTTGTTATTTTTTTGTCTATCAAATAAAAGAAAGGGTTATTATCGACAATTCTACTCTTTATAGGGTTTTTAGAGTTGGGCGTATACGAACCTGTCAATAGGTTTCGAACCCTACATTCCTTTTTCCTTTTGATATCCTTTATAAGACTGCTTGTTGAGTTAAGTGATTCCATCACACAAATCCAGTTGTTCATAACTGTTCTCAAAGCGCTATGTCGTCAGATGGAAAGGATGTCAACATGATTGTTAAGTCTTCAATCAAGTAAAAAGAGAAATCTCCTGTTTCTAAGTCCCTGAAAAGAAAAAAAAAGGAATACAAGAAAACCCAGGGTTGTTCCTTCTAACTCTCAGAAGTTTTCCGATGTTCTTGATGAGTTAAAGGAAATAAGAAGGGAGATTTATGAAATAAAGACGTTCGTGTCTAAATCTTTGGAAATTCGGAGGACCCTAATTCGACCTCTTCAGCCAAGACAGTTCGTGACTGACACTTATCTCCGTGAACCTTATGTCCCGATGGTTATCGATAACAAGGGTCGGGAATGATAAAGAATTTCTCAAAGGAATTGTTGCCTAGTATGTCTTCTTTTTGGATTTGTTGGAAGAATAACTAGTGCTTTGAATAGCGAAGATTGTGACTACACATAGCTATTTTTGTTTTCATCTTCTTATGTTATTTTTTAGGTTTATTGGTTTTTAAATTCTAAAAATATTTGGAGGATGATATTATTGCAGTATTAATCTGTTTTGAAGTATTGCAATATTTTTATTGTATTGATTGCGTCCGTGAACTTGAAGGTCCCATATTGTGTAAAAAATAAAGTCGTTCATAAATTGATATTCGTATTGATGAAATGACGAATGGACTTTTGATAATTACAAAAGTTATGCCTATGCAGTCATTTATTTGATGGAAAATAGGATGAAATCTTTTGTTTGACAAGGATAAAGTCTATTATGTCGTTATGCAAATAGTGATGGAAAATAGAATATATCCTTGTATGTTATATACGGTATTGATCTTCATTGATCCATTTTGTTATGTTTTACCATGAAGGCTCCACTGTGTATCTTATGTTGAGCACCTTACAACTATGTCGATTAGTATTGGCCTTGTTGGTTGTTCCATGAGATGCTATATGTTGAGCATTCTTGAACTAAATTAATCATCTTGATTGGTTATTTAGTTATTTGCTCCGAAAGTCTTCTTTTGTCGAGCAAAATCTTTTGACAATTAAATTGATTGCTTCGGTGATTAGTTTGGTTGTGTATTCCAATTAGATTAATTATAGGTTCTCTAGTAATTAATCTAGTTGAGTTTTTCATGTATTCCACAAGTTATTGTGTTGAGTATATGAATGGCTATACTAATCATGTTCTATTGGTTGATGTAGTCGTATATTCCATAAGGTTTTCCTTATGTTGAGTATTTGAACGATTAAGGTAGTCATCTCCGTGTGGTTATCTTAGTCGTAGCTCCGTGAGTTTTCTTATGTTGAGCACGATCAATTAAATTGATCACTTTTGTGGTTTGATTTAGTTGCGTATTCCAATTAAATTAATCATGGGTTTACTTGTGATTAATTTGATTGAGTTTTGGATATAGAAAATCATTTCCATGGTTTTTGGTGTCCAATTAAAAAATTCTTCTTTTCTTTCGAAATTAAGGTCGCTCTTGTTGTTCTTTCGGGAATGACATCAAATGGGGGAGAGTTCTTTTGAACTTGTGCTAAATGGTAATATCTTGCGGGGTGTGCGGCTGTGGAATTTTATAGGGGTTATCTTGTATCTTAAAACTCCTTGATGAATGCATTTAGTTTCGGCTTTATGATTGCATCTAAATTAAGTTGGTATGTATTTTTATTTTAGTCTATGAAATGTCTCTTATGGAAATTTCATTATGATCCCGTTCTTTTACCTTTGCCAATTTTATTGACAAAAAGGGGGAGAAATAATGTAGTTCACACTACAAATACATATGATTTTCGGATCATTGTATAAGGGGGAGTGGTTTCCATGATCGAGATGGAGTATTGACTAGGGGGTGACACATATCACCAACGGATCTTCAACAACGGTGGTGCTAAACTTACAACCTTTGGGATCATTGGAGTACTTGGAAGGACGAATATTTCAAGGAACGTTGAATATTAGACTATGGAATAGGAACCACTAAAGTTTATCTTTTTTGTATTCCATATGTATTAATAGTTTTGTCACTAAAATTGACAAAGTGGTAGATTGTTAGAGCATAGCTCGGTCGACCTCGCATGCATTGTTATATCAAGCATGTTTGTCAATGTTAGTGATCAAAACTATGAGTCTTGATTTCTAGTCTATTATAGCTAAGTCTCGGACTAGGATAGAAAAGTGTAGTTGAGCTCAAGGACTTCATGGCGATTCATCATACAACGACGAAGATCTACTCAAGGAACCCTGGATCTTCATCAAAAAATAGTTATGTGGAGACTTGAACTTATCTATCACTCAAAAGTCTATCTATTCTATCTCCTACTTCTTATGAGACAAAAAGTCGTATTCTATATAGACTGGATCATACACATTTGACATTTCGAGCTGAGTATTCACTACTTATCTTTTTCTCGAAATCGTGTGTTGGTAAAGCGTTTCGCTTTGATCAAGTTTATCTTCACCTAGTGACGAAAGTCATGAAAAGTTTCAATTACTTTGAGAATTTCTCTGATGTGAAACGGTCTGTGAATAACGGCTATATAACGTCCTCTGAGAATGTTTCAATGATTGGAATGAGAGTTTAGATTACATAACCATGTATTCCTTAATCCGAAGTTTTCGAACTTTGTTGATTGAGAGAAATCGGAGGAATTGGCTTTGCCAAGTCTGCGAACTCAGTTTGCAAACTCACTCTGCGAACTGACGGAAGTTCTCTTGCCGAGAATTTCTGCTGGGATTTTCCAAAAACTCGTCCGCATGTTTAGTCCGCGAACTGGCGGAAGTCTCTTTGCCGAGATTTTCTGCTGAGTTTGGAAAACTCTGCCGGTTGCCTTAAGTCCGCGAACTTATTTGTGAGCTTAAGTGGTTATGATTTAAAGATGTGCTCTGAACATGAAACTTAAATTACTAAGGAATGCTTTGTGCAAACCGTGGCTATAAAGTTCATGAGCCGATTCAATCGAATCGAATCATCTTTGTTTGAATTGTGTCTTGTGTAATACATAAGATCTCATAGCAATTGAACAACTCTCTAATTAGTTCATTTGAGTCAATTGAACTAGTTATGGTCAAGAAGAACTAGGTTAATATGAATTGCTCATATGGTTAACCTTTTGGGTTACTATGTTGAACCAACATACACGTACACGTTTGGACATGGTTTTCACAAACCCAGTAAACGTCTACCCAAGTGTGTGTGACAAGCTAAGTTTTCGATCTAACAGTTGAGAAATATTAGCTTGAATCTAAATCAGGTTTTCATCTAACGGTGAATATGGATTGCTTTGTAACTAAGGCAAAACCCTGATTTGAAGGCTATATAAATGAGACTTCTATCATTGTGCAAAACCAATCCCCACACGTCTGTGTGATACTAGTGCGCTCGCTAGAGTCGATTCTCCTTTAACCTTTGGTTTTCTTCTCTAAAACCAGGTTAACGACTTAAAGACTTCATTGGGATTGTGAAGCCAGACCGATACTACTTTTATCGTAGTTGTGTGATCTGATCTTGCATCTTTTATCGTATGAGTACAATCTATTGATTGACTTGAGATCGTGAGAGTTCTCTGATAGGCAAGATAAAGAAGTCACAAACATCTTTGTCTCACTGTTTGTGATTCCTTGACAAACCGCTTGTGTAGTCAAGAAGGATTGTTGAGAGGTGATTGATTAATCTAGGCTGTTCTTCGACCGGATTATCAATTGGTTCCTGTTCACCTTGATTTTATATCTTAAGACGGAACAAAAACCTAGGGTTTTTCTGTGGGAAGCAGATTTATCCTTTGATAGACTTTTCTGTGTGAGACAGATTTGTTTATTATCAAGTCTGCGATTTTGGGTTGCAACAACTCTTAGTTGTGGGTGAGATCAGCTAAGGGAATCAAGTGCGCAGTATCCTGTTGGGATCAGAGGCGTAGGAGTACAACTGTACCTTGAATTAGTGGGAGACTGATTGGGGTTCAACTATAGTCCAGTCCGAAGTTAGCTTGTAGTAGGCTAGTGTCTGTAGCGGCTTAATACAGTGTATATTCAATCTGGACTAGGTCCCGGGGTTTTTATGCATTTGCGGTTTTCTCGTTAACAAAACTTCTGGTGTCTGTGTTATTTCTTTTTCGCATTATATTTTATATAATTGAAATAATACAGGTTGTGCGTTAAGATCATCAATTGGGAATCCAACCTTTGGTTGTTGATTGATATTGATTGATCCTTGGATATTGGTCTTTGGTACCGTCCAAGTTATTCCTTGTATTTGATAAAGACTCGCTATTGTTTTTAGCTTGAGTAAAAATCAAATCAATAGAGAGATATTAACTCCTTGAGATACTTTAATCTAGATTGAGTCTGACTGTCTAGTTGATTCTCTAGCAAAGTATTTCGGAGTTAGTCCATACAGATTACTAAGCGAAATATTGGGTGGTATTGTTAGACCCCCGCTTTTTCGTTCTAGTTGATTCTCTTGGAATTATATTGGAGTTAGTCCATATAGATTGTCTAAACGTAATATTGGTGTGGTTGTTAGACCCCCGCCTTTTCACCGTGGACTCCGGAACCGGTCATCGTCTTAAGGTTCCAAACCCGTCCATATACCTAAATTGTTCTGTTAACTCCGGAACATAGTTTGGTTAAATGTTAACAAACAGGTATACATACTCTGACTGACCTGACTCACAAACGGCTATGATATTTGTACTTTGGCATTTACTAACCATGTCGATTATCTTCAAATGCGATTCAATTATTTCTACGAGTTAATTAACATTTGATTAATTCTCTAAAACTCTAGACTTATTTGAACACATGATTGTGACTCAAGGTTAATGTCTTAAGTGTTCATGAAATGAGTATTAAGCTTTTAAGTTCAAATTGGCTAGTTTCGGCTAACCACCTTGAACGTAGTCTTTGTACATTGTTCGGTTACGGTTTCACCTAACCAGAGTGTATATCTTGTTTATGTAAATCAGATTTAAAGATTCATCTAACGGTGGATATTGATTGCTTGGTTCAAAAGTTATCTTAGCTTAAACCTTAAAGCAACCTATCTTTGAATGTATATAAAAGGGGAACTTCAAGCAATTGGGATATTTGAATCCCGACACTACTTTGGTGTGTTCTAGTTGTAACTAGAGTCGTTCTCTTCCTAACCCTTTTAGGGTTTAGCGACTACAAAGACTTCATAGGGATTCGTGAAGCCAGGTCCAGTTATCTTTCCTTGATAACTCGAGTATCCTGATCTTGACCGATTGTTGAGCTCCTCACTCGATCAAGATAGATGCAAATCATCAAAATTCTCTTCGTCTCAAACTTTGTTGATTCGACAAGTTTTATACTTGTGAGGTGAATAATAATCTAGGTTGCACTTCGGGTTGCATTAGTCTAGATTTTGAGGTTAGTTAAACTTTTTCTATTGCTATCAATTGCAATCACCTTTGATCAAACTTTTTGATTGTAAAGGGAAATCATATATAAGATTAATCTGTTGGAGGAAGATTGGTTCAAAGTCTTCATTGAGTTGAAGCAATTCTTAGTTGGTGTGACGTCAACTAAGGAAATCAATTGCGCGGAGTCCTGATGGGATTCAAGAGGCGTAAGGAGCGTAACTGTACCTTAATCGGTGGGATATCTTTCCGGGCTCAACTACATTCCAGTTCGAATTTAATTGATAGTAGGCTAGTGTTTGTAACGGCTTAATACAGTTTGATGTTCGATCATGACTAGGTCCCGGGGTTTTTCTGCATTTGCGGTTTCCTCGTTAACAAACTTCTGGTGTCTGTGTTATTTATTTTTCCGCATTATATTGTTTATCTTTATAATTGAAATATCACAGGTTGTACGTTTAAGCACAATATAACGTAAGATTCTTTCGGTATGACCTTTATTTGCTTGAACCTTTGTCATTTTGTCACAAAAAGGGGGAGAAATATATGGAGTAAACAAGTGATTTGCAATCACTAAGGAAAGGACAATTGTGCTTAAACGTTATATCTAACGAAAGAGTAAAGCATTGACTAAGGGGAGAAACATATCATATTGCTGGGTAGTTATCTTGACTACAAAAGGGGAATAACAAATATGTTCAGATTCAGAATCTACCTATCTTACCTTTAGGGGGAGTATAAGCTTTGTTATTCAGATGTCAACAACGACATTTATTAATTGAATATATGCACGTTATTGTGCTATTGAAACTTGGAATCAAGCGTATGTATAATGAATTCTTGTAATTTTTTTATCCATATATATTAAGAGTTTTGTCACTAAAATTGACAAAGGGTGAGATTGTTAGAGCATAGCTCGGTTGAACCCACCAAACGTTGGTATATCAAGTTTGGTTGTCATATTTGAGTGAACCAAAACTCATCTAAGAGTCACTTGATTATGTAATAGAGACAACTTCGTATAGGTTAGACTAGAAAGTCTTGGAATATGAGACATACAAGTATTACTCGAAGACCCGAAGAATGTGAAGAAGTAACGAGCTACAACGACGACATCATCCTTCCTCTTGAGGTTAGTGTTAGAGCACTGCTCGGTCGAACTCGCAAGCGTTGCTATCTCAAGCTTTTTTTTCAAGTTTAGTTGCCAAAACTATAAGTCTTGGCTTCTAGTCTACTAATAGCTAAGTCTCGGACTAGGATAAAAAGTGTAGTTGAAAACTAGACTCCATGTTGTTCATCATGCAAAAACGAAGAACTACTCAAGGAACTGGTGGAACTTCATCGACAAAAAGGTATATGGAGACTTGAACTTATCTATCACTCAAAAGTCTACTTTATCTCCTATCTTGAGACAAAAGTGGTTTTGCTATATAGACTATGATTATACACATGTACTATTTCGAGATGAGTTTATCTCTCTTATCTATTTCTCGAAATATGTGTTGGTAAGCTTTCGCTTTGGCTAAGTTTATCTTTACTAGTGACGAAAGTCATATTAGTTTCAATCACTTGAAAATCGCTTTGACGAAAAATAGTTTGTGAACAACAACTATATAACGTTCTCTAAGAATATTTTAATGATTGAAATGAGAGTTTAGAATACATAACCATGGTTGGATATAAACATTGTGAGACAACTCATATGTGTGTAAGTCCAATATCCTTGAACCAAAGTATGCGTACTTTGCTGCTCAGGATAACCGGAACTAAAGTCCGCATACCAGTACGCGCACTGCCAGAAGTTCATATCCCGTAAATTTCTGCTGGAGTTTGTGAACTGAAAATAAACTTAATCCGGGTACTTAAGTCCGCATACCAGTATGTGTACTTAAGTAGGTTATTTTCTAAAAACAGTTTAATTCATGAACTAAGACATTTATATATTAAGAAATGCAATCTTTGCAAACCGTGGCTATAATGTTCATGAATCGATTCGAGTGAATCAAAAATGTTTTGTTTCGATTGTGTCTTGTATGCTTCTGTGAGATCTAAGCAATTGAACAACTCTCTAACTAGTTCATTTGATTCATTAGAACTAGTTGTGGTAAAGAAGAATAAGGTTGATATGAAAGTGCTCATATGGCTAACCTATGGTTAACTACCGTTGAACCGACGACTTGTACACGTTTAAGTACGGTTACTCATACTTAAATGAAGTTACATTTCATGTGTGTATGACAAGCTAAGTTCGATCTAACGGTTGAAACATATTAGCTTGAATCTAATCAGGTTTTCATCTAACGGTGAATATTGAATGCTTTGTTACCAAGGTAACTTAGATTGCAAACTCTGATTTGAAGACTATATAAAGGAGAACTTTAACAACTGGTAAACCTAATCCCCACACCTCCTGTGTGATACTAGTTGTAAGCTAGAGTCGATTCTCCTTTAGCCTTAGGTTTATATCGAGACCCTGTGGTTAATGACTTAAAGACTTCATTGGGATTGTGAAGCCAGACCCAACTATCTTCTACATAGTTGTGTGATCTGATCTTGTTGTTTCTATCGTATTTGAGTATAATCGTAAGGATTGTCTTCAGATTAATTTCTCCGATAGGCAATATATAAAAGTAGTCATAAACATCTTCATCTCATCGTTTGTGATTCCATAATATCTTGTTTCACTAGTCGATTAAGATTATTGTGAGGTGATTGATATTTCTAGGTTGTTCTTCGCGAATATAAGTCCGGTATATCAATTGGTTCATGTTCACCTTTATTTATCAAAAGACGGAACAAAACTCGTAGGTATTTCTGCGGGATACAGATTTATCTATCCCTGTAGACTTTTCTGTGTGATACAAATTTGTTTATTAAAGTCTTCGACTTTGGGTCGTAACAACTCTTAGTTGTGGGTGAGATCAGCTAAGGGAATCAAGTGTGTAGTATCCTGCTGGGATCAGAGACGTAGGGAGCGCAACTGTACCTTGGATCAGTGTGAGATTAATTGGGGTTCAACTACAGTCCAGATCGAAGTTAGTTTGTAGTATGCTAGTGTCTGTAGCGGCTTAATACAATGTGTGTTCAATCTGGACTAGGTCCTAGGGTTTTTCTGCATTTGCGTTTTCCTCGTTAACAAAACTTCTGGTATCTGTGTTATTTCTTTTCCGCATTATATTTTGTTATATAATTGAAATATCACAGGTTGTCCGTTGAATCGATCAATTGGGAAATACAACCTTTGGTTGTTGATTGATCCTTGAACATTGGTCTTTGGTACCATTCAAGTGATTTATCTTGTATTTAATTAGACTCGCAGATTTCTATTTGCTTGAGTAAGTATTGAATCGAGAATTGAGGTATAACTCTTTGATATACTTTTTATTAAGATTGTGTCTGACTGTCTAGTTGATTCTCTTAAAAGTATATTGGAGTTTGTCCATACAAATTTCTAAGCGAAATATTGGGTGTGGTTGTTAGATCCCCGCCTTTTCAATTGGTATCAGAGCAGGCAAACACATTTAAGACCTCATAAGTCTGTGTTTGTAGAAATCTGAGTCTGTGGAAAAAATATCATCTCTGGCATATACGCATACCAAAATGTCCTCCAAAGCTTTTAATTATTCCAAATGTCTTGGGATTGCATCAAAGGGTTACTCCTTAGCCAATTCTTCCGAATCCCGAGGAAATGAGACAATTGACATTATCTCAAAAGCTGAAATGGAGCTCACCAGAATCTTAAAAAATTCTACTAAGGCTATTGATTTTCAAAATCATGCTCATCTTCTTGATGAATTTGAAAAGTCTCTTGGTCGAGAACGGGAACTCTATAATATCGTTGATTCCTTCTCTAACAATATCGAAAAACTAATTCAAAAAACTACCCTATAGCGTGAAAAGATTAGTGTTCTTGAGGATATTGTTAAGGAAGACACAATTAGAGAAAAACGTTTGATCGAGACGCATTCATCTGATCTAAACAGACTTCGTGTTGAAAAAGAGAAATTGGGTGTATCCCTTATTCTAGCCCAAGAACAGTGCAAATCTTTGAAAAAGGAAAACTCTGTTTTAACAAGAATTTCTTCTGTACCATTCACTAATTCTCAAGTAGAATTACAGTACATGAAGAAATGTTATCCGAAAGAAGTTCCTGCCAAGAAATGTGATCATAACTTGCAATCTTCTAATAGGGGTCTGAATTTAAAACTGGTTCCTTCCAATGTTTCTCCTCCACGAACCTGTTCTTTATGTGGGAAAAAGAATCATTATATTCATCATTGTTTTTCTAGAAAGAAACAGATTTCTGATCTTGAAAATCTACTTCTTTTTACTGTCGACAGAGTAAACTCTCTAATGACCACTACAATGGATTTCATCCCTGCATAAAGACAGGCTTCTCAGAAAATGGATTTAATGGTTAATTATTTCGAAATCCTCACAGGATTCGTGTTTCTTCGAATGGTGCAAATTCTTACACCACAAAAATACACATTCCCAGTGTTTATGAGAATAAGTCTGGAAAATATAAGTATATATGGTGGAGACGTGTTTCTTATAATCCTTTGGAACCAATCTCTAAAGGTCCTAGACTTAAACCTCAAAAAAACTCCTCTGAGGAATCACCTGACAAGGTTATGTTAAATTCTTCAAGAATAAGATGTAACCGAAAGAAGGTGAGAAATACCAGGGTCAAATGTTCAGATGGAATCTACAACACATCTCTCAACACTCATAGTGAGATTACATCTCATTTAACTACCTAACCTTAGGTAATTTCATTCTTGTATCTAACTTGAGAGATACAAGAATGACATTTGAGAGATACTCAAGTTTACTGTCGTTTTCCATTTGTAATTTGTTTGACTATGCTATTTTCTTTTTGATGAGAAAGTTGAGTCGCTTCTTGATTCCTTATTACTCTGTATCTCCTTATTATGCTCTGATTAAATCTTTTAATTATTGAGTCATGATGATAAGGGAGTTTTGAAAATAGAGTATACTCCATTCTTCTTGGATCTCGTCTGGTATATCCAACCGGTCCATGTACATCCGTGTCTTTCTTGGGAGTTGTAGGGTTTCACAACAAGGGAGTCCTCCTCTTGTTTGAAAACATATATATATATATATCTCTTCCTATATATTTTTTTGCCTTCCCTATTTTAAAAAAAAAAGGGATTATGAAGAACTCCTTAAGATCTCAAGAAGTGGCGAATCTTGAGATGGAAGAAGACTCTAAAGGATGTGATTCTGTTCAAGAATTTGTCTTGAAAAAGATGATTGAAAGGAAAGAACACAACTCCTGGGTTGATGATTCTGTCAAGGACTTGACTCGTTTTCAGAACGACTCAAAGTTCGAGTTTGCAAATCTTCAACTGAAAATAAACCAACTCTTAGATGGTCAGGCCATAATCCTTGCTAATCAAAATATTATGATACGGAATCCAATGAAGCTCATCATGGACTGTGTCAAGGCTAGACAACTTGCTCGGGTTGTTGATCGTAAAGTTAGCATTCTAACCACGAACATGGTGTGTCTACGGTTGTTAGAGCATAGCTCGGTCAACCTCGCATGCGTTGCTATCTCAAGCATGTTTGTCAATGTTAGTGATCAAAACTATAAGTCTTTATTTCTAGCCTGCATATCTAAGTCTCGGACTAGGATATAAAAGTGTAGTTGAGCTCAAGGACTTCATGGCGATTCATCATACAACGACGAAGATCTATACAAGGAACCGTGGAACTTCATCAACAAAAAGGTATGCGGAGACTTGAACTTATCTATCACTCAAAAGTCTATCTCTTCTATCTCCTACTTCTTATGAGACAAAAGTCGTATGCTATATAGACTAGATCATACACATTTGACATTTCGAGTTGAGTATTCATTGCTTATCTTTTATCTCGAAGTCGTGTGTTGGTAAATCTTTTCGCTTTGATCAAGTTTATCTTCACCTAGTGACGAAAGTCATGAAAAGTTTCAATCACTTTGAGAATTGCTCTGACGTGAATCGGTCTGTGAATAACGGCTACATAGCGTCCTCTGAGAATGTCTCAATGACTGAAATGAGAGTTTAGATTACATAACCATGTATTCCTTGAACCGAAGTTTTCGAACTTTGTTGATCAAGAGAAATCGGGAGGATTGTGGAATTGGTTTGCCAAGTCCGCGAACTGTCGGAAGTTCTCGACCGAGAATTTCTGCTGGGATTTTCCAAATACTCGTTTGTGTGCTATGTCCGCGAACTCAGTCCGCGAACCCAGTCCGCAAACTGGCGGAAGTTCTCTTTCCGAGAATTTCTGCTGAGTTTGGAAAACTCAACCGATTAACTTAAGTCCGCGAACTTGTTTGTGAACTTAAGAGGTTATGATCTAAAGATGTGCTCTGAACATGAAACATTAAATTACTAAGGAATGCTTTATGTAAACCGTGTCTATAATGTTCATGAGCCGATTCAATCGAATCGAATCATCTTTGCTTCAATTGTGTCTTGTGTAGTTACATAAGATCTCATAGCAATTGAAAAACTCTTTAACTAGTTCATTTGAGTCAATTGAACTAGTTATGGTGAAGAAGAACAAGGTTAATATGAAATGCTCATATGGTTAACCTTTTGGGTTACTATGTTGAACCAACATACACGTACACGTTTGGGCATAGGTTTCACGAACCCAGTAAATGTCTACCCAAGTGTGTGTGAAAAGCTAAGTTTTCGATCTAACGGTTGAGAAATATTAGCTTGAATCTAAAGCAGGTTTTCATCTTACGGTGAATAAGGATTGCTTTGTAACTAAGTAAAACCCCTGATTTGAAGGATATATAAATGAGACATCTAGCATTGTGCAAAACTAATCCCCGCACATCTGTGTGCTACTAGTGCACCCACTAGAGTCGATCTCCATTAACCTTTGATTTTCTTCTCTAAAATCAGGTTAACGACTTAAAGACTTCATTGGGATTGTGAATCCAGACTGATACTACTTTATCGTAGTTGTGTGATCTGATCTTGCATCTTATATCGTACGAGTACAATCGATTGATTGGCTTGAGATCGTGAGAGTTCTCCGATAGGAAAGATAAAGAAGTTACAAACATCTTCGTCTCACTGTTTGTGATTCTTCGACAATCCGTTTGTGTAGTCAGGAAGGATTGTAGAGAGGTGATTGATTAATCTAGGTTTTTCTTCGGGATAAGACCGGATTATCAATTGGTTCCTGTTCACCTTGATTTTATATCAAAAGACGGAACAAAACCTAGGGTTTATCTGTGGGATACAAATTTATCCTTTTATAGACTTTTCTGTGTGAGACATATTTGTTTATTATCAAGTCTGTGATTTTGGGTTACAACAACTTTTGGTTGTGGGCGAGATCAGCTAAGGGAATCAAGTGCGCAGTATCCTGCTAGGATCAGAGGCGTAGGAGTACAACTGTACCTTGTATCAGTGGGAGATTGGTAGGGGTTCAACTATAGTCCAGTCCGAAGTTAGTTTGCAGTAGGCTAGTGTCTGTAGCAGCTTAATATAGTGTGTATTCAATCTGGACTAGGTCCCGGGGTTTTTATGTATTTGCGGTTTCCTCGTTAACAAAATTTCTGGTGTCTGTGTTATTTCATTTTCCGCATTATATTGTTTATCTTTATATAGTTGAAACAATACAGGTTGTGCGTTCGTGATCATCAACTTCTCTAATCCAACCTTTGGTTGTTGATTGTAGTTGATTGATCCTTGGACATTGGTCATTGGTACCGTCCAAGTTATCTCTCTTTGATAAAGACTCGCATATTTCTATTTGCTTGAGTAAAGATCAAATCGAGAGATTGAGATAATAACTTCTTGAGATACTTTCTATCTAGATTGAGTCTGACTGTCTAGTTGATTCTCTAGAAAAGTGTTTCGGAGTTAGTCCATACAGATTGCTAATCGAAATATTGGGTGGTGTTGTTAGACCCCCGCTTTTTCAATTGCTATCAGAGCAGGCAAACACGTTTAAGACCTTACAAGTATGTGTTTGTAGCGATATGACTCTATGGACAGAAGTGCTATCTCAATAAATGCACCACCAGATCCAGGGATTTCAGAATTCTCTTCCATGACTGATTTAATAAAATCTGTAGAAGAAATTCTATCTAAACCTCCACCAGGTTTAAAATCCCTTGAAGTGTTTTCAGGGCTTGAAAAGAAGCTTGAGAGCTTGTCTCTTGATGTTGAGTTATACCTCCAAAAAGAGCAAGAATCTCTTGACAGGCTAAATCAAGTTATGATGAATAATATTCATGTTGAGGTTGATATTGATTTACTAATCAATGAGAGCAATGCTCCTCCTCTACGTAATCCAATTAGTTGTGATAAACTAAACGAATTACAAGAGGAGTTTAAATCTCAGTCATCTGAGTGTATTACCTCAGAGCATGAATTGATTCATTGCTCAATTCCAAATACTTCCTATCAAGATAGTAGTATTGTCATCTTTTATGAAGAATCTAGGACGTCTCTTTTTTATCAAAAGAGTTTCCTTTCGCAGTACAAAAAACTATCTGCATAAACTGTTTTTTATAAGTTGGAAAACAAGAAATCAGAAACACAAATCTTTTTTGGTTCTCTTGAAGTTCTTTGTTAGACTTATAAAAACAGTTCCTTGGGTGTTTCTCAACACTACAAGATTTAAGAGTTGTTGGAAAGAAACTCTTTCTTGGTGCCATGGTGAGAAAGACATTGTTCACCTCAACACAACTTGATTGTGTTGAAAGGTGCATCCTCACTAAGAAATGCCTTGTTATATATACGGTGACGGAAGCACAAGAACTGGGGCATACATATTAAGTTGGGTATGATGATTTTTAATGTTTAGTAACGCTGTAGAAATCGATTGGATTCTTCTAAAAAGGTATGTCTATAAACTTGAGCAATATTTGTATTTTTACTTGCTTATAGTAATTATAATGATCCATGTACCTTGCTTATCGTTCATTTCTACCTAACTTGATCTGTGTTTAAGGTTCTTATATGTGTAGGTTTGAAAATAATAGTTCGGGATGTTTGGACTTCATGGTAGACATACCAAGTATGCATAACATCTTTTAAAATCAAAATCCAGGGGTTTAAGTTTGCAAACCCAGTTTGCAAACTGCTCAAAGTCATGAAAATTCGTTTGCAAACCCGTATGCATACTTGCCTGTAGACGTCGATATTCGGTAAACTTGTTTTGGCCGTAATTTCTTCGTCCGAACTCGGAATGACCTCATTCTTTTTGCATTCTCTTTCTTTTTTAATTCTCTTCAAAATGGAGATGAGAAACCTTAGAATTTGGATGAGTTAATATTGGTATTTGTCCTGTCTCTTGTTTTTGAGTGTTTTGCTCCATTTCGTTGCACTTGTTCCACTTCTCTTTGACTTGGGCACTTGGATTCATGGATTAGTACTCTTCTAAGATAATTTGTAGCTTTTACAAGAATGTTGTTGGTGAATCACAAAGAAGGAAGTTCAAGAATGGGCAGTACTACGCATTACTATGGGATTCTTGAATGTTCACAATCATTTTATGTGAACTATGGTGCATAGTCATTAATGACTTTGTATGTTCCTCTTTGAAAATATTTTTATACGCCTTTGGTAGCTATTCTTGGTATAAATCCGGGCGAAAAAGATTGATTCTACTCTCTAAGGACAAATCATCTTATATGTGCATTACGAGTTTGTCTTGGTGCCTAGGAAACTTCTTATGAGAATTTATTCTTGTTTTTGAGAAGGATTACTAGAGTTTTGAATAACGACGATTGTGACTACACATAGCTATTATTTGTTTTCATCTTCTTGTGTTTTTTTTTTTTTGGTTTATTGATATTAAATTATAAAAATATTTGGAGGATGATGTTATTGCAGTATTAATCTGTTTGGTTTTGAAGTATTGTAACATTTTTATGGGTATGTATTGTTTGCGTCCGTGAACTTGTAGGTCCCATATGTTGTCAAAAGTAAAGTCGTTCATAAATTGGTATTCGTATTGATGAAAGAACGAATGGACTTTTGACAAATACAAAAGTTATGCCTATGCAGTCATTTATTTGATGGAAAATAGGATGAAATCTTTTGTTTGACAAGGATAAAGTCTATTATGTCGTTATGCAAATAGTGATGGAAAATAGAATAGATCCTTGTATGTTATCCACGGTATTGATCTTCATTGATCCATTTTGTTATGTTTTACCGTGAAGGCTCCACTGTGTATCTTATGTTGAGCACCTTACAACTATGTCGATTAGTATTGGCCTTGTTGGTTGTTCCATGAGATGTTATATGTTGATCATTCTTGAACTAAATTAATCATCTTGATTGGTTATTTAGTTATTTGCTCCGAAAGTCTTCTTTTGTCGAGCAAAATCTTTTGACAATTAAATTGATTGCTTCGGTGATTAGTTTAGTTGTGTATTCCAATTCGATTAATTATAGGTTCTCTTGTAATTAATCTAGTTGAGTTTTTCATATATTCCACAAGTTCTTGTGTTGAGTATATGAACGGTTATACTAATCATGTTCTATTGGTTGATGTAGTCGTATATTCTGTAAGGTTTTCCTTATGTTGAGTATTTGAACGATTAAGGTAGTCATCTCCGGGTGGTTATCTTAGTTGTAGCTCCGTGAGTTTTCTTATGTTGAGCACAGTCAATTAAATTGATCACTTTTGTGGTTTGATTTAGTTGCGTATTCCAATTAAATTAATCATAGGTTTACTTGTGATTAATTTGATTGAGTTTTAGATATAGAAAATTATTCCTATGGTTTTTGTTGTCCAATAAAAAATCCTTCTTTTCTTTCGAAATTAAGGTCGCTCTTTTTGTTCTCTCGGGAATGACATCAAATGGGTGAGATTTCTTTTGAATTTGTTCTTAATGGTAATATCTTGCGGGGAGTGCGGCTGTGGAATTTTATAGGGGTTATCTTGTATCTTAAAACTCCTCGATGAATGTTGTTAGCTTCGTCTATTAGATTGCATCTAAATTAAGTTGGTATGTATTTTTCTTTTGGTCATGAAATGTCTCTTGTGGAAATTTCATTATGATCCCATTCTTGTACCTTTGCCAATTTTATTGACAAAAAGGGGGAGAAATATTGTAGTTCACACTACAAATACATATGGTTTTCGGATCATTGTGTAAGGGGGAGTGGTTTCCATGATCGAGATGGAGTATTGACTAAGGGGGAGTGATACATATCACCGTAGTATTATTGTTAAAGTCGTGATACAATTGGACTTTGATGTTATATAATAATACTATGACACTGTATAATAATGATCGAGAATCTCGATTTCTCTCATTGTTATAGCTACGGATCTTCAACAACGATGGTGCTAAACTTACAACCTTTGGGATCATTGGAGTACTTGGAAGGACGGAAATTTCAAGGAACATTGAAGATTAGACTATGGAATAGGAGCCACTAAAGTTTATCTTTTTTGTATTCCATATGTATTAATAGTTTTGTCACTAAAATTGACAAAGGGGGAGATTGTTAGAGCATAGCTCGGTCAACCTCGCATGCGTTGCTATCTCAAGCATGTTTGTCAATGTTAGTGATCAAAATTATAAGTCTTGATTTCTACCTACATAGCTAAGTCTCGGACTAGGATAGAAAAGTGTACTTGAGATCAAGGACTTCATGGCGATTCATCATACAACGACGAAGATATATACAAGGAACGGTAGAACTTCATCAACAAAAAGGTATGTGGAGACTTGAACTTATCTATCACTCAAAATTCTATCTCTTCTATCTCCTACTTCTTATGGGACAAAAGTCGTATGCTATATAAACTAGATCATACACATTTTAAAATTTGAGCTGAGCATTCATTGCTTATCTTTTATCTCGAAATCGTGTATTGGTAAAGCGTTTCGCTTTGATCAAGTTTATCTTCACCTAGTGACGAAAGTCATGAAAAGTTTCAATCACTTTGAGAATTTCTCTGACGTGAATCGGTCCGTGAATAACGGCTACATAGCGTCCTCTGAGAATGTCTCAATGATTGAAATGAGAGTTTAGATTACATAACCATGTATTCCTTGAACCGAAGTTTTCGAACTTTGTTGATCAAGAGAAATCGGGAGGATTGTGGAATTGGCTTTCCAAGTCCGCGAACTGTCGGAAGTTCTCGACCGAGATTTTTCTGCTGGGATTTTCCAAATACTCGTTTGTATGCTAAGTCCGTGAACCCAGTCCACGAACTGGAGGAAGTTCTCTTTCCGAGAATTTCTGATGAGTTTGGAAAACTTAACCGATTAACTTAAGTCCGCGAACTTGTTTGTGAACTTAAGAGGTTATGATCTAAAGATGTGCTATGAACATGAAACATTAAATTACTAAGGAATGCTTTATGCAAACCGTGGCTATAATGTTCATGAGCCGATTCAATCGAATCATCTTTGCTTCAATTGTGTCTTGTGTAGTTACATCAGATCTCATTGCAATTGAAAAACTCTTTAACTAGTTCATTTGAGTCAATTGAACTAGTTATGGTGAAGAAGAACAAGGTTAATATGAAATGCTCATATGGTTAACCTTTTGGGTTACTATGTTGAACCAACATACACGTACACGTTTGGGCATCGTTTTCACGAACCCAGTAAACGTCTACCCAAGTGTGTGTAACAAGCTAAGTTTTCGATCTAACGGTTGAGAAATATTAGCTTGAATCTAAATCAGGTTTTCATCTAACGGTGAATAAGGATTGCTTTGTAACTAAGGAAAACCCCTTATTTGAAGGCTATATAAAGGAGACATCTAGCGTTGTGCAAAACTAATCCCCACACGTCTGTGTGCTACTAGTGCGCCGCTAGAGTCGATCTCCATTAACCTTTGATTTTCTTCTCTAAAATCAGGTTAACGACTTAAAGACTTCATTGGGATTTTGAAGCCAGACCGATACTACTTTATCGTAGTTGTGTGATCTGATCTTGCATCTTCTATCATACGAGTACAATCAATTGATTGGATTGAGATCGTGAGAGTTCTCCGATAGGCAATATAAAGAAGTCACAAACATCTTCGTCTCACTGTTTGTGATTCCTCGACAATCCGCTTGTGTAGTCAGGAAGGATTGTAGAGAGGTGATTGATTAATCTAGGCTGTTCTTCGGGAATAGAAGACCGGATTATCAATTGGTTCATGTTCACCTTGATTTTATGTTAAAAGACGGAACAAACCCTAGGGTTTATCTGTGGGATACATATTTATCCTTTTATAGACTTTTCTGTATGAGACAGATCTGTTTATTATCAAGTCTGTAATTTTGGGTTACAACAACTCTTGGTTGTGGGTGAGATCAGCTAAGGGAATCAAGTGCGCAGTATCCTGCTGGGATCAGAGACGTAGGAGTACAACTGTACCTTGTATCAATGGGAGATTGATAGGGGTTCAACTATAGTCCAGTCCGAAGTTAGTTTGCAGTAGGCTAGTGTCTGTAGCGGCTTAATACAGTGTGTATTCAATCTGGACTAGGTCCCGGGGTTTTTTTGCATTTGCGATTTCCTCGTTAACAAAATTTCTGGTGTCTGTGTTATTTCATTTTCCGTATTATATTGTTTATCTTTATATAATTGAAATAATACAGGTTGTGCGTTCGTGATCATCAACTTCTCTAATCCAACCTTTGGTTGTAGATTGTAGTTGATTGATCTTTGGACATTGGTCTTTGGTACCGTCCAAGTTATCTGTCTTTGATAAAGACTCACTTATTTCTATTTGCTTGAGTAAAGATCAAATCGAGAAATTGAGATAATAACTCCTTGAGATACTTTCTATCTAGATTGAGTCTGAATGTCTAGTTGATTCTCTAGCAAAGTGTTTCGGAGTTAGTCCATACAGATTGCTAATTGAAATATTGGGTGGTGTTGTTAGACCCCCGCTTTTTCAACGGTCAAGAGAGTAAAGGAAATCAGTGATACCTTCTATGATGGATTCATTGAAAGGTATGAGTTTCTCAATGAACTTTGATTTTATTTTGTCTAGTAAACTTCTTATGAGAATTTTATTCTTGTACTTTTTAGAAGGATTACTAGGGTTTGGAATAGCCATTATAGTGATTACACATAGCTATGTCCAACGTCTTCATCTTCATTGTTTTTAGATTTATTTATTTAAATTCTAAAGTTGTTTGGAACATGATTTTGCAGTATTAATCTTTATGGTTTTATATATTGCAAGTTGTTATGAGATATGTGTGTTTGCGTCCGTGACTATGATTGTCCCATACGTGGTCAAAAGTTAAGTCTTTCGTATGTTGATATGCAAGTATTGATAAAGGATTGAATGAACTCTTGACAAAAACAATATATAAACCTATTGTATGTCATTATGAAAATATTGGTGGAAGATAGGATGAGCTTTTGTTTACAAAGATTATGTCTATTATATGCCATTGTGCAAATGGTGATGAGAAATAGAATGAATCTTTGTCTATTCCACAGTATTGATTTTCCCTGATCCACATTTTTATGTATGTACTGTGCGGCTCCGTAATTTCTCTTATGTTGAGCATTTACGATTAAATTAATCATGGGTTCTTGTTAGAGCATTGCTCGGTCGAACTCGCAAGCGTTGCTATCTCAAGCTTGTTTGTCAAATTTAGTTGTCAAAACTATATGTCTTGATTTCTAGTCTACTTATAGCTAAGTCTCGGACTAGGATAGTTAAGTGTAGTTGAGCTCCAGACTCCACCGCGATAATCTTACAAAGACGAAGAACTACTCGAGGAACCAGTGGAATTTCATCCGACTAAAAGGTTTGTGGAGACTTGAACTTATCAATCACTCAAAAGTCTATCTACTCTATCTCTTACTCTTGAGACAAAAGTCGTATAAGTATGATAGTTTTCATACATACACATTTGCTATTTCAAGCCGAGTTTATCTCGCCTATCTATTTCTCGAAATATGTGTTGGTAAGCTTTCGATTTAAACATTTTCATCTTTACCCGTGACGAAAGTCACGATGACGTTTCAATCTCTTGAAAATTGCTTTGATGACGATAGTTGTGAATAACGTTTATTATAACATTATAGAAGAATGTTTCAATGATTGAAATGTAGAGTTGAGATTATGTAACCATCTATGGATATAAGCATATATAGTGTGTTCGTACATTAATGTGTAAATCCATGTACCGGAAACCAAGTGTGTACATATGTGTGCATACGGAATTGGTAAAGGAGACAGGTTGGGTACGCGTACCGGCGGAACTTTTCCTCCCGAAAAATTCTGCTGAGTTTGTAGTTACAAACTTGTAAACCAGTCACCTTAAGTACGCGTACCCGTACGCGTACTGGCGGAACTTTTCTACCCGAAAAATTCTGCTGAGTTTGGAAACCAAAACTAACTCAATCCGGTTGCTAAAGTACGCATACCCGTACGCGTACCTAAGCTGGTTATTTTCTCAAAAATCGGTAGTTCATGAACTTAAACAATAAATTATAAGGAATGCAATCTTTGCAAACCATGGCTATATTTTTCATGGATTGATTCAAATGAATCAAACCTATTTTGTTTCAATTGTGTATATGAATAAAGACCTAAGCAATTGAACAACTCTTCAACTAGTTATTTTGAAGTCATTTGAACTAGTTATGAAGAAGATGAATACGGTTAATATGAAAGTACTCATATGGCTAACCATTGGTTAACTATTTGTGAACCAACTAAGTGTACACGTTTAGGTACGATTACTCAAACCTAAATGAAATACATTTGATTTGTGTATAATAAGCTAAGTTTCGATCCAACGGTTGAAAGATATTAGCTTGTATCTAATTAGGTTTTCATCTAACGGTTAATATTGAATGCTTTGTTACTAAGCTAACATTGATTGCAAACCCTGATTTGAAAACTATATAAAGGAGAACTCTAGCAACTTGAAAAACTAATCCCCACACCTCCTGTGTGATACTAGTTGGTTTATCTAGAGTCGATTCTCCTTTAACCTTAGTTTTCTTCTCGAGACCCTGTAGGTTAACGACTTAAAGACTTCATTGGGATTGTGAAGCCAGACGAAACTAATTTTCTTGTAGTTGAGCGATCTGATCTTGCCATTTTCTATCATACGAGTTCAATTGAAAGAATTGACTTGAGATTATATCTCCGATAGGGAAAGATAAAAAAAGTAATCACAAACATCTTCGTCTCATCGTTTGTGATTCCACAATATCTAGTTTCGCTACCATACGATTAAAATTATTGTGAGGTGATCGATAATTCTAGGTTGTTCTTCGGGAATATAAGTTCACCTTGATTTTATCAAAAGACGGAACAAAAAATCTTAGGTTTATATGTGGGAGACAGATTTATCTATTATCATATACTTTTCTGTGTGATACAGATTTGTTTATTCAAGTCTTCGACTTTGGGTCGTAGCAACTCTTGGTTGTGGGTGAGATCAGCTAAGGGAATTAAGTGCGTAGCATCCTGTTGGGATCAGAGACGTAAGAAGCGCAACTGTACCTTGAATCAGTGTGAGATTGATTGGGGTTGAACTACAGTCCAGACCGAAGTTAGTTTGTAGTAGGCTAGTGTCTGTAGCGGCTTAATATAGTGTGGTGTTCAATCTGGACTAGGTCCCGGGGTTTTTCTGCATTTGTGGTTTCCTCGTTAACAAAACTTCTGGTGTCTGTGTTATTTTTATTCCGCATTATATTTTGTTATATAATTGAAATGTCACAGATTGTGCGTTGTATCGATCAATTGTGAAATCCAACCTTTGGTTGTTGATTGGAAATTGATTGATCCTTGGATATTGGTCTTTGGTACCATCCAAGTTTATATGTGGAAATTTAATAAATTCCCATGCTATCTATGGGCCTTGATAAATATCCTTTTCAACTTTAATAATCCCCCACTTTCTCGAGGGGAATGTTTATTTGTGAAAACTACAGGGAGACTCATTTTACAGATTCTTCCCACTATGAAACCCACGCTCAGAAATTCTCAGGCGCGCGCCCATTTTTTAGGGTAAAATATCTCTCACACCCAGAATTTCTAAAATTAGGTTTCGGTCTTTTCTGTTCTTCTAACCAGCATATCCAGGAGTGCAAGAACACACTCGATGATCTGCAAGACTATCAGATTGAGTTAAAAAAATGCAGAGAAGCAAAGTATGAATATCGACCTTTTATTTTGTTTGAGGAAGTTATGTGGAGTTGAGAACTTGAATGCTGAGACTTGAGAAGTGAATGAAATTGGGAATTTTTGCGACGAAGTAAACAAATTCTAAGTTCGGTAATGAATTTGTTTAATTTCGTTATTGAATCGATCAGTTTATATCGATGCCTTTGATGGGTAATGAATCTGTTTAAGTTCAGCTTGAAATAGAGCTGGAGCATGAACTCAAGAGAAGAAGGATGAACATCAAGATGAGTCTGAATTGCACGAGTCTGTATGGTGCTGTGTAGTTTGTTTGAATGAAGAAAGAGGATCTAGATTTTGAACTGCTTCCATTAACTTTTGTCGATGAATGATGGAATGAGATATTCAAGGTCTGAGAGTTTACAAAGAATTGCAGACTTGGGTTTGAATTAGATTTGTACTTGGCTTGGTTTAGAGACTGTCGGTGACAAGAGATGTGGGTTTGTCTTGAATGTACGATTAACTGCAGGGAAGGAGGTATGAAATGATCAAGATAAAACCAGCAGGCATATCTACATAACAAACACAATACACAACATACGTTTGCAAGTCCTGAATGAACTGCGACTAGTTTCTTAATGGAGGAGTTTGTATGGTGAACTGTTGGGCGAGAAAGCCACAGAGAGTAGTTGTTGTTGTTGTGTTGTCTCGATGGGGATTTGAAATTGTTTGAAATGGGAAGAAGGAGCAGCAAGGTGTTGGTGGTGGCTGTGCGCAAGAAGAGTGGATGAGTTAGTGTGGTTGAATTGTGGATTGATGGTCTGTGACCAGGAAGATGCACATGGATTTGGGTACTGGTAGCTGTTGCAGTCAACAGTGAGAAATGAGATTATAAAAAGTAGCATATCCAGGACTGCAAGAACACACTCGATGATCTGCAAGCCTATCAGATTGAGTTAAAAAAAAATGCAGAGAAGCAAAGTATGAATATCGACCTTTTATTATGGTAATTCATTTGACCGACTTGTTATATCTTATTATGCATCAGTTGGGAAGGTCCATTCGTATTTTCTTAAAAGCTGTGTGTGGAAGCACTAATATTATGCATGGATTACAATTGTGCAATCTATTATGCATCTACAAAATGGATGCATAATTTATTACGCATCTACAAAATGGATGCATAACCTATTATGCATTTACAAAATTTGTTGCATAACTTGTTATGCAGTCCAGAAAACGGTTGCATAACACGTTATGCAGCAAAAATTTTGTCACTATTAAAGCCAACAAAAAAAAAGACTGCATAACTTGTCATGCACCTGCAATAATATCTGCATAACATGTTATGCAGTCGCGAAAATAGATGCATAACCTGTTATGCATTCGAAAATATGGCTGCATAATGCATTAGGCATCGAAAAAATTGTTGCACAATCTTTTATGCATCGAGAAAATAGATGCATAATGCATTATGCATCAATTTTTTATGTAGTTACGCACTAATAAAATGGCTACATAACTTGTTATAGATGCATAACTTTGTTATGCAGATGCATAATGTGTTATGCAGTGGAGAAAATGGTTGCATAATTCGTTATGCGTCTGCAGAAGGTGTTATGCATCGTTTTTGGTGACTGCATAAAAGTATCAAGTTTTCAAAAAATTTCCCTAAAATGAGGATCACCTCCGATTTTTTCGTTAAATTTTTTTTTTTGATATTCTTGTTTGTACTCGTTGCGTAGCTCTTTTAAAAATATTTCCAACGATATAAAATTTGTAAAATTCTAAGGCGCGGATTTTTAGATATGTTATGTCCAAGTTGCGTTGCCAATTATACCCCTGAAAAATTAGGCCGCATGAGTTATGCCTGAAAAAATAGTATGCATAACGAATTATGTATTAATTCTTAATAATTTTGGATAATTTTGGGTGTCAGAGAAATAATTATGGGTGTCACTGTATACAAAATTAATTGTGGGCCTGAGAATGAGAATATTACCTTTTTTGGGTCTCCCCCTAAGTTCCCCTGTTTATTTCCAGTGTTTACTATTTTGACCTTTTATATCGTAATCTCTATATTTCGTTTCTTCTTCTCAATAAAATCAAAAATGAAACGGACCCAACGATCACCACCATCACAATCTTCGTCGTCGCCACCTTCACTTCAGCACCACCTCCACCAATCTAACCACCAGTTATAGCATCACCTCTTACTTCCACCAAATCCACCACCACAACCTCTTAAACAAACGATGTGGAATTTAAATTCTAAAAGCTAATCTAGACATTCAGATTTATCTCAGTTTCAACTGGATTTGGCTTGATGTACCTAAAATCGATGATTACAGTTACTTCTTAATGATTTGTCCAGATCGATTGGGAAGAGACGATGAGAATCGTCATCAATTTATTGGATCTGAAGATCGAATCATTCGAAACGTATAAAAATTGGTTATATTCTTTCCCTTGCTCAAGTTTCTGTTGGTGGTGGTGGTATTGTAACTAGTAGTGATGCAGATGGAAAGGGGTTAGACTTAGAACAATGGAATTGATGGATATTATGGTGGTTCTTGTTGGAATCGTAACATTTGGCGATTGAATGGTTCAGTTTGTTTGTTGTGGTGGTGTTGTTGGTTGGGAGATGGTGGTGGTGGTGATATCTTCTGGGTTACACTAAGGTTAGTTTTCTATTCAACATCACATCATGTCATTTAATTGCTTGGATGTTTATAACTTTTCGGTAAGCTGACTTATATTTCATTTGTTCTGAAAGAGTTCTAACCTGCTGCTATAAAGTTTTAGTTACTTTGTTTCACTATAATCATCTTTCTCTACCCAAAAAACATTGATACTCATTTGAAAATTAGATAATCTTGATTTTATGGAGTAAGAGACTTGAGTTACAGCATTTCATTGGACCTCGGAATGGGGGTTTTCAATTCTAAAGTTTCAAGAAGACAAATTATATATACACAATTGATTAGCAAGAAGTGGTGTAGTCTGTGAAAAATGACATGAAAATGAAAATTGTGACAAAACACTCTAGATAAATGGTATGACGATTACCATGGCGATGTGTATCTCCTTGGCCTAACTGTGATGTGTATATGTTTCTCTACTTTTACCGCAGTATATCATGTTCACAAAAGCTAATATCATTTTTTTTAGCTAATATTATCGGTACTCTAAAAATGTTGAAGGGTAGGTCATACATTTGGACCAAACTTTTAGTGCGAAAACTTACTCAGAATTCTACTAATGGAATTGAGAATGGTTGTAACTAAAGTCATAGAACTGGTCATTTCTTGGTTTTTGACATGACTAATCTTTAATTTGGCAATCTTCTTTGTTTGATGCAGATCCAAGGATAAGTTCCAAGGAGTCTTAGGTGGGATGCTTGTGGAGATTTCACGATGAGCTTCGTCTCTTAAGTTGCCAATGTTTTTGAAAGGTAATTACATTAACTGCTCATATGAGTGTGGTTGGGAGAGCAACACATATATAGGGCTTTATTAGAATTTTTTTTGATAGAATTTGAATTAGATGGGACCAATTGTACTGGCTTTCCGTTGTCTGTTCATATTTGCTACTTGTTGTTTCTTATTGTACTCTTCTCTTTAGATATAACACTAAAACTACTTTTACATTAATAACTATGCCGTTACAACTGGGGTACATAAGAAATCACTAATTAATACGCTGAGACCTTAATATATCAGACTAGTTGTAATCAGTGGACTAGGTTTTTTTTTTTATACGACTCTTTGAGAGGACATGGAACTAACACTAGTAATTAGTTGAGACTGCTAGGCAGCAGTTGCATGATTCCATCATTTGAAGTTGTATAATTTGTCGGAAGCCGTTTCCAGTGGTAAGATTAGGATTATTTTAGTACTTAAGATTTGAATAAATTCGTTATAGGTTGAGAAAATGATTAACTTGCCTTAAGAGTAGAGTCTGTTTAGTAGACAATACATTTCATTTGATTTTCCGGCGCATTATTACTTGGAAAACATGTAATTGAATTGTGGTACACTGAATTTGTGGTGCAATGGTAGCACAACTGACTCCACGTCATAAGACGTGTGTTCGATTCACGTCAGGTTCACTAATTTTAGTATATTAATTTTGGGATCAACTTTGGTTGTTGACACTAGATTTTGGGATCAACTTTGGTTGTTGACACTAGATGTCAGGATCAACTTTGGTTGTTGATACCATACTTTGGGATCAACTTTGGTTGTTGAACCATACATAATCTGAATATTTTATTTTAGTATCAATTTTGGTTGTTGACACCAGATTTAGGATCAACTTTGATTGTTGACACCGTGTATAATCTGAACATTTTCTGAACTTTTTAATTTTGGGATCAACTTCGGTTGTTGATACCATATTATTTCGTTTTTTTTTTCATTTTATGAGTTTTGTTGTGGGGATCAACTTCAATTGTTGACACCATTTTTTTTATTTTTTTATTTTTGTTTTTGGGATCAACTTCGGTTGTTGACACCATATTATTTTTTTTATTAATTTTTTTTCTGATTTTTATTTTTTGGGATCAACTTCGGTTGTTGAAGTCGCCGGTGGTGGCGGCGGCGACGGCGGTGACGGCGGTGTGATGGTGGTGACGGTGGCGGCTGTGGTGGTATTTCGGTGGTGATGGTAGCGGTTGGTAGCCGGTGGTGGTGGATATGTGGTGGTGCTAGTGGTGGTGGAATGGTGGTGGCGACAGCGGTCAAATGATAAAAAAAAATTGTTGTATTTTGAAAAAAAGAAAAATATTATATGAGTGAGGGTATTAATGTAATCTATTTTTTTAATGGATGATGTTTTTAAGTGATAGGGGTATATTTATTGTTGTATAAGGGTATATTTGTTGGGTGTCAAAATTAGGGGTATATTTTGTATTTAATAAAGACTCGCAGTTTCTATTTGCTTGAGTATAGATTAAATCAAGAGATCGAGATATTAACTCCTTGATATACTTTTTATTAAGATTGAGTCTGACTGTCTAGTTGATTCTCTTAAAAGTATATTAGAGTTAGTTCATACAGATTGCTAATCGAAATATTGGGTGAGGTTGTTAGACCCCGCATTTTTAGTTCTCTTGTGGTTAGTTTAATTGAGTTTTTGGATACAAATTAATACTCTTATATGATTTGTTAATGTCCAAAGAAATCCTTCTCTTGTAGGTAGTTATTGTGAAAGTAAGGTCGCTCTTGTTGTTCTCTCGAGAATGACATTTTATTGGGGAGAGTTCTTAATTGAACTTGTACTTAATTGCCAAATCTTTGTGGGGAGTGTGGATGTGGAATATTATAGGGGTTATCTTGTATCTTTGTAAACTCTTTGATGAAAGCATTTAGCTTCGGCTATGATTGCATCTAAAAAAGTTGATATGTACTTTCTTTTGGTTATGAAGTGTCTCTATGGAAATTTCATGAGGATCCCACTAGTTTTCATACCTTTGCCAATTTTATTGACAAAAAGAGGGAGAATTAATGTGTAGTTCGCACTACAAATACATATGATTTTTGGATCATTATGTAAGGGGGAGTGGTTTTCATGTGAGATGAAGTATTGACTAAGGGGGAGTGATACATATCACCATAGTATTGATGTCGAAGTTGTGATGCAATTGAACTTTGATGCCGTGTAATAATACTGTGACACTGCGTAACAATGATCAAGAGCTTTTGTTTTCTCATTGTTATGGCTACAGATCTTCAACAACGATGATGCTGCATTGAATATCTTTGGAATCATTGGAGTGCTTGGAAGTGACGAAGATTTCGAGTAATGTTGAAGAACCAAGGAGATCATGCATGTGGAAGAGAAGCTGCAAAGTTTATTTATTTTGTATTCCATATGTATTGATAGTTTTGTCACTAAAATTGACAAAGGGGAGATTGTTAGAGCATTGCTCGGTCGAACTCGTAAGCATTGCTATCTCAAGCTTGTTTGTCAAGTTTAGTTGCCAAAACTATAAGTCTTGATTTCTAGTCTACTAATAGCTAAGTCTCGGACTATGATAGAAAGTGTAGTTGAGCTCTAGACTCCACGGTGTTCATCATGCAAAGACGAATAACTACTCAAGGAACTGGTGAAACTTCATCGACAAAAAGGTATGTGGAGACTTGAACTTATTTATCACTCAAAAGTCTACTTTATCTCCTATCTTGAGACAAAAGTCGTATTGCTATATAGACTATGCTTATGCACATGTACTATTTCGAGCCGAGTTTATCTCGCTTATCTATTTCTCGAAATATGTGTTGGTAAGCTTTCGCTTTGGTCAAGTTCATATTTACTAGTGACGGAAGTCATATTAGTTTCAATCACTTGAAAATCCCTTTGACGAAAAATAGTTTGTGAACAACACTATATAACGTTCTCTAAGAATGTTTCAATGATTGAAAAGAGAGTTTAGAATACATAACCATGGTTGGATATAAACATTGTGAGACAACTCATATGTGTGTAAGTCCAATATCCTTGAACCAAAGTACGCGTACTTTGCTGCTCAGGATAACCAGAACTAAAGTCCGCGTACCAGTACGCGCACTGCCGGATGTTCACATCCCGTGAATTTCTGTTGGAGTTTGTGAACTGAAAACAAACTTAATCCGGGTACTTAAGTCCGCGTACCAGTATGCGTACTTAAGTAGGTTATTTTCTAAAAACAGTTTAATTCGTGAACTAAGACATTTATATATTAAGGAATGCAATCTTTGCAAACCGTGGCTATAATGTTCATGAATCGATTCGAGTGAATCAAAACTGTTTTTGTTTCGATTGTGAAAAGACAAAGGTACCCAAATATACGTCAATCTATAACTTTTCCACCTATAAGTCCTTTCTCCGAAAGTGATTGTCTATAGACCGAGTCGAGACAATACAACTAATCGGTTCACACTTCGTGTGATCGTCTATGGATACGAGATCGAGACGATACGACAACAAGATGACTTTTGTGATTGACTATGGATACACGATCGAGATAATACAACAACGAAGTATGTTTACTTGATAAAAGGTTCGGACTTTAACAAACACAATAGGATTTCTATCAAGTAAATAGGAATTAACGTTTGTATGATTTACTTTAAATTATAATAACAACAATTATAATTGCGAAAAATAAAAGTAAATGACACATCAAGATTTTGTTAACGAGGAAACCGCAAATGCAGAAATTCCCCGGGACCTTGTACATAATTGAATACTCTCAAGATTAATCCGCTATACAAAATCAAACCAACTTCGTATAGTTGAGACCAAGCAACTAAACCTATAGTTCACCTAGTTTCGTCTGTATCCCTCGCCTCCAACTTGTAGTAAGTTACGCACTTGGAATAATTCCTTTGGTTCGTATTCCAAACAGTAACGGAACAACAAAATCTGTTTGGTAAAAACTCTTTTCAACCAAGTGATATGAGTTCGACAAAAGGATCTTCCGTTTATCCCAATAAACTACTTTGTCAGGTCCTTATATCTATGCAATACCAACTACCAAAGTAATTGTAAAGATTTTACAATCAATACTTTGAATCACAAAGAATTGTATTGATGCTGATCTACTCAACGAATCAATCAAATCTATCACAAGGATGAACCGATTATAGTTGGATCCTCTTTACCCGAAACAAGTATTGTGCACACCAAAGATTATGAACCCAAATCAGAAATCTTTTTCGTCTTCAAATCTTCTTAGATCTTCAATAAACACATGCACACAATCAACTTGAATCTCTTGTGATCAATCACACACAAAACGAAGTCTGTTAACAATGGATTATCACAAGACGTCTTTAGATCTACAAACAGTCTAAAGATCCCCGTCGAAACTTCGATCTGGTTTGAGTGAATCTTATATCAGAAGAGAAGATTCTCAAGCATAAACAAACTAGGTGCAATCAAAGTTCAACAATCGTTAGTCAATCAAATCAATCGAAACTAAAAGATAAACTGCAATTATCTAGTTTCCCACCAATGGTACTAATAGAGATTCTCAATCCCAAAGAAGTCTTTAAAACGAGCGGACGTAAGAGATTTTACCTAATTAGGTTACTTTCCTCTTCGAATAGGCGGCTCCACCAGTAACAACACAACTAGGTAGTTTTGCTGGCTCTGAGGATTAGTTTGCCTGAAATGCAAACTTTGATATTTATAGACCAAGGAAGTTTGGACACCAAGGAATTTCCAAAACCGAAAATATTCTCAAGATATGCAATATATTTCCAAATTCGGTTTCCATAATTTCTGGAAATGCTTTGTCCAAATATTGACCGAAATCTCTTAGAAAATATCCAACTAGTAAATGCACATTACTAATTTTTATTTTCCAAATATAAAATTAAATACCTTAATTAAAAGATTCTCAATTTATTTTCGATCCGGGATTCTCCTTTAGCTATTAAGGAATTTCTTTGAACAATAAAAGATAAGCATTACTGCACATATTCAAAGTATGTCGACATCTTTACTTTTTAAGTCCTCTTTCATACTTACAATTTTGGAATCGATTTGCCACACTTCCAAACAAGTTTAGAATTGGTTCATCTGACTTCCAAGAATCACGTGATTGATTATCCTATCAAATCACCAAACATGAGTTTCACGGTTCTACCAAAACAAGTTTCGGTTCTACCTCCATGTGGGTACTAGAATTAGTCACGCTAGTTACCAAAACTTGGCTGACTAGGTACTAGGATCGGTTCCCACATATATACGGTATCTAATTTGTATTTGTTGCACATGTCCATATTATCGGCTCCCAATATCTAAAAACGTGTTGCACATGTTCATAGGATTGATTCCAAATAACTAGAAACTTGATGCACATCTTACAAGGATCGGTTCCCCTTTGCCTAGAGTTGGGCATACCAATTACAATAAATCGATCATACCATCTCAGGTGATTACTTAAGATCGGTTTCACTAATAAAAGTCATACCAATACAAAAGTCAGGTCTTGTGAATAGTTTTACCAAGAAAATAAGCAAGTCATGAGTGGTTATACTAAACACACATATTGGTAGTTCAAAAGATATGCAATGAATAATAATACCAATAAGCTAGCGATTTCTCTGTCGATTCATAAAACAAGTTCATGAATTTACTTCCTTTAAGCGAATGTAAAACATTGTTTCCTAGGATGAAATCTTCACCTCATACCCATACATAATCACAATTGCATTCAAACGATTATGTCGATGTCTTATATACGAAGTTCAAAAGATAAGCGTTATACTTCGTATTGTATTCCTTAATACTACGTCTAACTAGAGTATAATCATTCATAACTTCGCAATTATGTTTTCAAGATGCACGACTTGAAAGATATGTTAGGGAATGAAACAGTTCAAGTCAAATATTACAAACCTCAAGTGGAAGGATGATGTTGTCGTTGTAGCTCCGTACTTCTTCACATTCTTTAAGTCTTCACGTAATACTTGTAATGTCTCATATCCTAATACTTTCAATCTAACCTATACGATGTTGACTCTAGTATATAATCAAGCGACTCTTTAAATGAGTTTTGGTTCACTAAAATATGACAACCAAACTTGACATACCAACGCTTGGTGGGTTCAACCGAGCTATGCTCTAACAATCTCCCCCTTTGTCAATTTTAGTGGTAAAACTCTTACATCATATGGATAAACAAATTACAAGAATTCATTACATATACGCTTGATTCCCAAATTCAACAACACGATAATCTGTAAACATTAAATCCATAAATGTCGTTGTTGACATTATAATAACAAAGCTAATACTCCCCCTAAAGGTAAGATAGGTAGATTTTCAATCCGCACGTCTTTGTTATTTCCATTATCATATGATATGCTACTCCCCGTTAGTCTATGCTTTACTCTTTCTTTAGATATAACGTTTAAGCACCATTGTCCTTTCCTTAGTGATACCAATCAATATAAATCAATACCAATATCACTTGTTTACTCCATATATTTCTCCTCCTTTTTGTCACAAAATGACAAAGATACGAGCAAATAAAGGAACAAACCGAAAGTATCTTACAAATGTCACAAGACTTGCAACCTACAAGAGTTAAGCACGAGGGTTCCACACACCATTTTTCATAACCAATATCAAAACAGAAACTCCAAAGTAATTTTGTTTTGATATGTTACCAAGGAAACAATTTCCCGAAGCAATTTTCCCTAATAGTTTAGCAAACCAAAAAAACGACTAAGCACCTTAGTTCCTTTGCTAAACCGATTGCACAAATACAATCGCTTGTTCGATAAGACCAAAATAAAGATAACTCTATTTTTATCATCAGGTTCTAATTATCCATATAACTTAGACCTTTCATTTTAAACAAGACAAGTACTAGGTTAGTTAACTAACATTTCTTGTTAAGGCATTCGATTAGACTTGAATAACCGAAACCTCCACTTTGATAAGTCTAACTAAGATCAGAATTCACTTAGTTTCTCTTATCCGAAATCAAATTGGACTAAACAATTCATCCCGAAAACCTTTTCTTTTGTTAAGCTATAAACAATTCATACAAACCAAATAAATCAACTTGCATAATTATTTACCTCAACCGGAAGCAATTGAAACAACATAGACATTAAAGTACCGCAATTGCATCGAAATTTTGTAAGCCTCAAATTTCGCATCCACTTTTCCAATAATGTTTGCATCTTCTTTCCAAGGAGAATTGATACCGAAATATCATTATGTTGTCATCCTTATGCAAGACAAAAGAATAACAACAACCAACCTTTACCAGAGAAAGGTTGAAAACCGATTTTAACTATTGCAATCAATAGTTGAAAACCCCGAAACACATATGATTTTATGCTAAACCAAATGATTCAACATATTATGACTTTTTCACATATTGTTTCAATCAGAACCCCTCATGATCCTTTGATAAAGCCTACCAACATGGGCTAGAACTTAATCCTGCTAAACCAAAAAGTCACCCAAACCATAAGGGTTCACATCATATGAGATAGAATATTAAGGTCATGAAAACCGAAATCAAACATCCCATAAACATACATAGCAATAATATACAACATTCAAGCACATGCTATATAATCATAAACTATCACAATATAAACCAATAATTTTATTCATAAATAGATAATTTTATTCATATAGACCTTACACAATTATTGAAACAAATCAAAAACTGATGTCTATTATCTTTGATTAATGAAACTCTAAATTTGTCCTTTTAGAGTTTCCTTCAAAGTTGAATCCGGATCTGAACATTTCACAGGATTCCAATCGTCTTCTATGATTACTAGTCTTGATTCAAGACTAATAACATTGTCATTTGACTTTCTTTACTTCCTTTCACAAATCCTTTTCCATGTTCCTTACTTCACACAAAATTAGATCTAATTTTAGTGAAAGGTTCTTGAGAAGATTATCATTGATCGAAGAGATTTCTTCATTAGAAACATCTTGCTGAAGTTCTGGAGATGAATCAGAATCACCATCATAAGACTCGGGACGAAGTTTCTTGTTAGGAAACAATATAGTCTAGACTTTTTTCGGTTTTGCGAGAGTTGCAGCTAGAGGTAGACATTCTGTCAAATCTCTATAAAAAAAATGAAGTAAGAGGTCTTCCCTCTTATAAGTTCGAGAATTTTTCTCAAAATCTTTGAGAATATTATTTCAATTAAATTCTTAACCGAAAACAAAATCATTTTTAGAAATATTCACTACAAAATCATTGAGTTTTAGCCACGACCCTATTACCACGGATTCATGGATCCCTGGCTAGTGATCACATTTTTCCACACCTAATCGGTAGTCGTGGAAAATAGATCACTGATTTGCTACGGCCAAATATTAATTTGCCACGAGTCCAGTTTTATAAGGAGGGAATCTGTCGAATGGCCTCTAATCACGACACAGTGGGTCCGTGGGTACTGTGGGATTTTTGTCACGACATAAAAGGTACCGCCGTAGCTAATCCGTAAAAACATTCACACGAACAACCCACGTTTCACCCGAGAAGCAAAATAAATCCCCACTCCTAGTCCCCCTCAACTATCTTCTTCTTTTTTTCTTCGACCATGTATCTCAGAGAAACAAACACTGATACTTTAAACCTCTCTACACGTAAAAGAAATGTTGCAGGTAAGTTAGGGTTTGTGTAGATTTAGTTCTTTCTTTTGATTTTCTGAACTTAGGGCTTTGAAGTAGTATTTTAGTTTGTTTTGTACTTAATTTTAGTTCGTTCATAAATTTTTCTGTCATATCGTAGTTTATCTTCTTCAATTTAAACTATTTCTTTCATACTTGTATAGGTTCGAATTGAAGAAATCAAACAATTTATTTATTTTGCTGGAATGCTTCATTGACTTATACCTCGGGTTGTATGTCCGACAAGATGGAAATAAAATTTTCTACTTGTTCCTTTAATTTTCTGGTACGATTCTCCTTTAATTTCAGTTTTAGTTTGTGATTCACCCGAATTCGCTATTTATTTACTTATAAGTTTCTGTATTATTATACTAGAGCGCATGATCTGTGTTTGAGAAAATTACAAACTGAAATTCGGATTATATTTTGTGGTAAATCAATCCAGTTCATTATATAGAACAAGGACAAAGAATTCTGATTGTGTTAATCCATGGTCGGTGCTTCTACATTTCAATTTCATTGGAGGTTTAAATTTTTTCCTTTCTATTTTTCATGCTGATGGAGTAAAGATAAGTAGATTGTATGAACTTAGAAACGTATGTATATACCGTTGTTCAAAATATTTCAATCAATTATGAGATCAAATATCATCAGTTAGTTCAATTTTATTTTGTTGTAGCACTATAAATTCGAGAATTGCAACTTTTAGTGTTTGTTTTGAAGTTTTACTTAACTTCACATTATTTTCCTCAACTAAATGGAATAAATTTTGGTCAGTGATTGAATGAGTGTAATATTTATTATTTAAGGATTGATCTTGGTTATATAGTCTTGTAATGTATAAACAAATATTTACGAAATGTATGTGGTAGAGTTATTGGGATTCGGATGGAGCGATAAACCATTTATCAAGGATGATGCAATGGTATTAGAAAGGGTTGAATGCATTCTTAGATCACGCCTACATCCAAGTAATTTCAGGTGGCAGATGATCAGAAGCCTGGGAGGATGAGCATAATAACCACAGGCCGATGAGATGGAGCTGGTATAACATCTTTCTCATAGTTATCTCTAGTCTTGAACTTATCTGCTTAATAATCTGATATCCTTCATCCAATTTCGGTTCTCTTAGTTGGTATGACGTTAGGTTGAAAATGTATCTTATTGCATACGTGGTGCATTTAACCATTTTTTTAGGTCATTGTTACTTATGACAAGCTAATGTCTTTTTGAGTTCTAGTTATTTATCAAAACGATGCTGACAAGAAAATGGTTGGTAAGAAGATCAAGATTTGGTTGCCTGATAATCGAATGTGAATATAAATTTTGATTATAGAATACAAATGTGGGTTGTGCATTTTTTAATTTCGATCACAGTTTATACAGGGCGAGGTCACAACTTCTCACAGGTTACCACTGGCACTGAAATATGTGGACTATAATACTATATGATATTACTATAAGTACATTGCTTACATAATCATATAGGGAGTTGGTGTGCTGATCCATAATCATATACAAGTTAAGAATTATTATTGCGTTGTGTTTTTCTCGTGCATCATATATTCGTTTTCTTTTTAAATTTTTTCCACTATTATAAGTACATTGCTTACATAAGTTACATTATACTTGATCCTCCGCATATTTTATGAAGATTCTATTGAATCATTGATTCTTTTGTACCTGCCAAAAAAAAAAGCATAAGGTGAATATTATGTTAATGCAATTATTGTGCTTTGTATTTATAGTGAAATTTTGGTTTGAGGTTTCTTAGTGCATTTATTTTTTGGTAAATACAGGTCTTATATGTTGGTGGCGACATAGAGAGATTAAACCCCGAGGAAGAACAATGGGAATTAGTTAAAGAGCTTAGAGTTCCAAAAATACAATCGTAAGTAGAGTTCCAAAAATACAATCCATTTCCATCTTTCTAAAAGTACGAAGCATCTGAACCTTTGGTTCTTCTGAAACGTGAGATTGGTACTTTCTTATACCAATCTTTCCTGTTTATAAATGGAAGATGCTTAGTTATCTAATGAATGTTTACTTCTGTATACATGTGAATATGCATTCTTCTTAAAATTCATGACAACTCATTTTTTTAATTGGAGATATCTTTTACCATTTTTATGTTTGGTGACCTCATTTTATGTTGGTTATTGACAGCTGATTCTCAAGGCTCTCTAAATTTCTTGTACAGATATCAACACCAGACTTGCAGTTGCAGGAACATTGTAAGAAAAACAAGAAGATGTATAATTTTGTTTCCTAACATATTTTGGATTGTAACTAGGATCTGTAAGAAAAACAAGAAGATGTATAATTTTGTTTCCTAACATATTTTGGATTGTAACTAGGATCTTAATGGATCTCAATAGTAGAA
The DNA here is from genome assembly GCF_003573695.1 of Papaver somniferum. Taxonomy (NCBI): domain Eukaryota; kingdom Viridiplantae; phylum Streptophyta; class Magnoliopsida; order Ranunculales; family Papaveraceae; genus Papaver; species Papaver somniferum. The sequence continues at coordinate 172,000,521 of NC_039366.1, forward strand.
TACATGTTCTAATTTGTTTGTTACTTTATTGGCAGCGGATACATGGACCCGGAGTATATTATACGAGGAACATCCACTAACAAAATGATGTATACAACTTCGGAGTGGTGGCCCTAGAGCTTATGACTGGAAACAACAGATTGCAGTGGAAAATGAAGCTTGAAGCTACTTATAGATTCGGTAAGTTCATACTCCTTGGCATCGGTACTGATGTGACGAATTACTTGTCAAATCTCCAGTGAGGTAGAATTCTATATTTGCAATTGCATTTATTTTACCCTGATAGCTTGGGCTTGGACACAACCCTATAATTCACTACAACCTTGTATTTCCTTTTTTATAAATGGAAGATGCTTCGTTGTCCATTGAATGTTTGATTTTTTGTTTGCACATGAAACTAGATTCTTTAAAATTCATGACACGTCATTTTTTAATGGGAAATATCTTTTACCATTTTTGTGTTTGTGACCTCATCTTATGTTGTTTATGGCAGCTGATGCTCAAGGCTCTCTAATTTCATTAAATTTATGTTAGGCGGAAAAGAATTTTAATTGATAAATCTGAAGGGGCAACAACCAAGTATTATTGGGGGTGAAATTCAGGAAAATACCTTTAAAGCTGCTGTGAGGTCTAGTGGTGGCAGTAGAAAATCCTAGGATGCACCTCTTGACTATAGAGTAAATGAAGCAAGTACAGATGGAGAACTCGTGCAAACTTAATATTCGTTAAAGTAAATTTACCCACGTAATCTTGATTAAAGTAAATTCACCCCTAAAGTTGTTCCTTTTCTAGTACCTCTTGTCAATCATGATTTTGTTTCGTTTCAATATCAAGAATTGGCGATTGTATAATTTGACTTAGTAGCTTATTTGTGTTTTAAATCGTTATGTATTTTATTTTCATTAATAAATGAATGAAAGCTTTTAATATTTTCCTATTTGTATTTTCGGTGAATGAGCTTAGAATGCACTGTCAATACTTGCTAAAAACCTACCTATGGCTCATAGACAGAATACATAAGAAATGAGGAGTGACCTTTTACCACGACCAAACATGCGGCAAGTACGGAAAACATAGCAAACATGTGTAATCAATAGAGAAGGTTGTTAGTCGTGGCAAATGATCATGAGGCAATTGCTACACTGTCCAGTCGTGGCTGAGATCGTGACTAATACCATTAGCCACCGGGCTATTTGTTACGCCCTGCTAGCCGTGGCAAAGTATCTTTTGCCACGGATTTTTGAGCAATTGCCACAGACTCTCGGCGTAGCTAAAGGTGATAATTTTTGTAGTTATTTTTATCCAAATATTTACATTTATATCCTTACTGTGTACTTTTGAGGGTAACAAGTAAGGATTCATGATAACCAGTTAGGTTGTCACTTTTCGGTTGTTGAATTTTCTTCCCTTGAAGATTTCAACATTGTTACAGATTTGAGGAGACATTATGTTTGAACTTTTAGGTTCAACCCTTAATCTTGATGCAAGATTTTGATGTTCGAAAAACTTATTCTCCCTTTTAGAAGAGAACTTTGACCTACACTTAGATCTTGACTTTTCGGTTTTATACAGTCTCCCTCTCTGTTTAGTATCAGGACATCGCCTTTGATAATGCCCTCTTTGCTTGCACAGGAAGCAAACACCAAAAGTATTATGTTTTCTGGATCTAGATTCCACAAATTTATTTAGCCTTACCTCTTTGTCTTTTGATGCATTCATACCAGGTGATGACTTTCCAAAGCAATTGAGTCTATCTCTCAGTTTCTGATTTTCTGCTTTTAACTTCCTTATCTCATCTTGACAACATTTAATGTCGAGAATGAGTTTAGATGCTTGTACCTTTTCGGAACATTGAGTAACCTCGATTTTCTCTAGTCGCTTGTTAAATTTTTTCTTATCATTCAGAAAACTCCGTTTGAGTTGATCAAGCGATGATTTTATTTCAATGATGTCAGATTCAAGAAGGTGAGTTCTTGTATCTTTACATGGAAATATTTCTTTGAAAATCGAAGGAGTAAACTCTTCTTGAGTATCCAGAGTTGAAGGAATTTCAGAGTCATAGACTTATGCAATGGTTGCAACATGATCCATCACATCAACTTGATCATTCTCGTTAGGACAATAATCAAGTGTGGCAGTGTAAGCATTTCTTTTCCACTGTGTATCCTTAGTTGGACAATCTAGATAAATATGACCAAACCCTCTTGTTTATGGGTGAAAACTATTTCTGCCGGTTTTGGTAATTTGGGGTGTGTGGATGAGAAATGAATCTAAACCCTAAAAAAATGCACTGCACGGGAGTGCTTGTGATTCGAGAAATCAATATGTACAACTCTGACCTAAACTAAGAAATGGCCGTTCCAGACTTGCTTCGGTCACAAAGTGAAGGAGATGGGGTTGATCTTAGGGAGGGAAGCGAATAAGGTGTTGATATTGTGAAGGTGTTGGCTGTGTATGACTTGTATCATAAAGCTGAACTGGCTTGCAGAATGTAAGCTATCAGTTCTAGTGTTTGGATACGGTTGTATCAACACTTGGTTTCTGTCTTGTGTTGTTTTGAAATAGGGTGGAGAACCTATTTATACAAGTCATTGAGCCTTACCTACGTCTCTCATGGGAAGTGGAGAAAGTGGAGTGATGGAGTAGTGGAGTTGCATGTGTTAGTGTCACACGATTAGTCTTGCCCACTTCTCCCATCATCACTAACCGTCCATGTCTTCCTGACACATTCTTGTGATGGCGCGTTGTGCGCTGCACGCTGTAAACCGCCAGACCAATACCCCAATATGTATCCCCCTGTTTGTGACATGATTAATGTCTCGAGTGTGTGGATCGTGGGACCCACAAAAGGTAGCATGTGATTCTAGATTAAATAACTAAGTTATTTAGGAAGTCGATATTTGTGAAATATCGTGTGTATTCTATGCAGGCAGTGCATCAAATATAATCAACATATGTGAAGCATCGCTGTTTTAAGGCTTAACGGAGTAAGTCACGATTAAGCGTCTTAAAATAGATGCATGTCTAGCCATCTTCAAGTGATCGTTTGGAGGCTGTACAGGTAAGTCCTGACTTGTCCGATCACTTTGTGCGCAAGAGTGGTGGACGGTGGTTGTGGTGATGCCTCACTGGTCGCCTAATTCCTGTCTTAGGTTGTCCGTCCAAGCTGGTGAAGTTGGACGGACAAGATGGATTGCGACCCACATCTGCGACCGTTGGATTAGGGTTTAGGAGGTGCTCAAACACCAACCTTTAGCTTGGTAGAATCCAAGCGTGGGAGACATATTTGGCAGGGCCGATCGGGCATGTTTGCAGACGACATGCTGGCGTAGGCGCCTATACCTCACTGTCTCATGAAGGTGCAATCTAGACCACTGAATTTGTCAGGCAAAGAGGAATGGCTGAGATTGATTTGCGACAGAAATCTCATGTCGCAAAGGCCGCGCGTCGTGCCTACTTCGGACGCGTGTTTCGAGACGACCAAGCCTGGTCGGTCTTGGCCGATCAGTCAGGCGTGCAGACGGCGGGCTGTTGTACACGTATGTACCTTATTGTCCCATAGAAACGTGATATAAGCCACTCAATTTGTCCGGCGAAGTTGAGTGGTCGAGATTGGTTTGCAATTGGGAAGTGTGACCACGCCTAGTTTGGGCGTGCGAATCGAGGCAAGCAATCATGGTATGCCTTGGACGATAGGGTGTGGAGGTAGATGGGCCCACAGTGATCGTGTTGATACTCACCGGACCTGCTTAATCTATTCCTGGAACCTTCATTCGAGCAAGAGAAAATGGACGCTCGTGATCGATTTGCGACACAAACCATAATTAGGGTTTTTGGCCGGCCGCGTGTTAGCTAGTTTGGCTAACCGATAATACGTGTTATATACCTCATCTGGAGAGGCTGATTGTGTGGGGCACTTATTAGGCCGGTGCTGAGTGCGGTGGTATGTGTCCGACCATCTCATGGTTAATCTAAGCCATCCAACCATGCTGGTGAAGTTGAATGGTCGTGATCAATTTTAGGTTTTTAGTAGACTTTTCTGCGACCCTCAATTCTCCACGCTGACCCAACTTCGTACAATCGTATATTACAATCTGGTCAGGTTAGGGAAGAGTCGATCATGCAGGTAGGAAGAAGGTCCACCGGTGTACATGACAAGCTTTGCCTAACCGGTCATGGGATAATCTACGCCGTCCAACCATGCTGGTGAAGTTGGACGGTCGTAATGAATTTGAGATTGCCGTAGGCGGTCTTGTGCGCACAAACTTTTCCAAGCTGCTCCACACCAGTCTGGATATCCATTCTGGGCTGGCGTTTGGTGATTATTTTGTCAGGCATGACTTTGCACCTTTGTGGCCGACTTGCGTGGTCGTGATTATTTCCAAGACTGTCGTAGACAGTCCAGATGCTCGATCGAGTTGGTATAACACTCCGAGAATTGCAGCCTGTACGGGTATTTCGTATGTGCTTCATTATTAACGCTTGGAGATTCGTGTTTCTCTGCTGAGAGCAACACTCAGTCGTCATGCCGCACCAATAAATGAGAGTGGAGCATTACAGGAAATACAAGGATGGTCATGCATTAATTGATAATGCTATAATTTTACAGTGAGGAAGTATTCACCATTTTATTAGTGGCTTTATTTTTTGCAGGATGTTAGCGCATAATTTGGGCTTTCATAGTTTTAGCCCTAAAATGAAAATTCACCATCAACATTAAGTCCCCTGCCTAGCACATAATGGTTACACTATTGTGGGGTAGGCATGAGATGGTGACAAATTTGTATAAGGAAATGACCAAGTTAAAGTGAATACATATTTATAAACACCGCCAGGTGCTATCTTGGAGATGGTCAAATTAGGGTTTGGGAGAAAAGCACGACTTGGTCGGCGTTGAGACCTCAGGATAAGATCCGTTGTATCTGATTCGGTCTTCCCTTAGGGTTTCCTTCAGCGCGTATGCGGGGTTTAAAACCGCCATTCATTGATAGGTTTTTCTTGCAGAAACTTTATCTATACAACATGTCGAACAGCAGCAGATCATCTTCTTCGTATCACCCAGGATCTTCTGTTAAGCGCGCACGCCCATTTGAGGTTCAAGATGAACATCTTTGCGATGACTCTCGTGTTCGTGCTCGCCGGAAGCCGTACCAGTTCGTTCTCCCTCTTTCTTGCAGAGACGCCCATGTGTGACAGTGGTCGATGATGATGATTTGACCAGTCCTCTTCCTTCAAATTCAAATACAACCACCCATGTTGATCTCGATGATGCCGATTTAGGTATCTCGTCTTACGAATATCCCAACGCAGGTCTTCCATTCGATATTCACATGAAATGTATGTCTTCCAGCTATCGAACCATCGGCAGATTCTTGGTGCGGAAGGAGTTTATGCCTTTATACACAAAATTATGGAAGATATATGGCCATATTGCAACCAGGAATGTAGTTCAACACTGTGCATCTGCTTTGGTTACTACGGTAAACTGCCTTCTTCCCCTGATTGCCGAGATGGAAGGCATCTCTATCCGTAACGTTGCCGAATCAAAATTTGAAGAGTGGGAGAACATGGTGTCTATCTGTGAATCGATGGGATTCAATGTGGGTTGGCTACGGCAGCGTTTTGACATCATCAAGGTTGATCGAGTCGGCATCCTTGCGAACGTAGTTCCTGCTGCGAAGGCTATCTTGGAAGAATAAAATGCTCTGGCCGCTGAATCGGATAAGGTGGAGAAGGCAGTACAGAACTTGAAGAATAAGACAGAGAGATATCAAGCTAGGTTGAATATGATGCTCTCAAGGAACTATAACCTGCTGGATGGCCTCTTCTAAGCCGCATTCAGCTGTATTCTTTTATTATTAATGACGTTCATGTCAAGAAGATTTCTGAACATCTTTGTGGGATAAATTGCATTGGTTTTTGATTGGTGAAAATGGGTTTTTTCATTAATGCATTTCTGAATAAATTGATAATTCGAATGTTTAATGAAAATAAATGCATGTATTGTTGTGTCATGAGACAGAAGCGGACAATGATCAATCATGATATGCCTTGAGTCATTTTCCGTTGATGACCGCTTCTAACTTGCCCCCGTCCACCTTGATGATCTTGTAGTAGCCGGTACTGTAAGCCTTAGTGATTGTATATGGACCTTCCCATTTCGGTAAGAATTTTGGTGCAGACACGTCTTGCTGGATGTGCTTGGCCGTCTTCGAAACCAAATCTTCCACTTTGAAAACACGTGGTTTCACGGTTTTGTTATACGCCCTGGAAATTCTATTCCTGTACACCTGAATGCGTTCCTCTGTGTTGCTTCTTCTGAAGTCCAGAGTGTCTAACTCAGCTACTCTGGAGTTAGATGCTTCAGCCTCGTTCCAGTGGACCCCGGTTGCTGCTGCAATCCTGGCTGATGGGATTTTGATCTCTGCTGGGAGAATTTCGTCTGCACCGTAAACAAGTGAGAATGGAGAAACTCCAACAGAGCTTCTGGGTGACGTCCGGTATGCCCATAGCGCCATTGGTAACTGGTCATGTCATTCTCTAGGATTATCATGTATTGTTCGACTGATAATCCGGATCAACGTCTTATTGGTACTCTCATCTTGTTCGTTTCCTTGAGGGTAGTAGACAGTGTAGAAGACCTGCTTAATTCCATATTCTTCAAGTAACTCTTGTACGTGTTTGTTGACGAAGGGAGTACCATTATCAGTGATAATATGCTTAGGCACACCAAAACGACAAATGATATACTCTTTAATGAAAGCCGCAATTGTTGATCCTGTAGTTCCTCGCAGAGGAATGGCCTCCACCCATTTAGTGAAGTATTCTGTTGCGGTTATGATATATTCGTGCTTCTTCGATGATGGCGGATTGATTTTTCCGATAATGTCCAGTCCCCAACTGTAAAATGGCCACGGACTGCTTATAGAGTGTAAAGGGGTGGAAGGCGCGTGAACAAGGTTCCCATGAATTTTACATTTGTGGTAGCTTTGAATAAAAGAAGCTGCATCGTCCTCCATGGTCGGCCAATAGTATTTCTCGTGTATCTGGAGAAACAGTTTCATCTTCCCTTGATGTTCCCCTTCGTGCGTTTTCTTCAGCATAACCGAGATTTCTGTCCTAGACAGGCACCTCAATAGATCACCTCCGAAGATCTTGCGGTATAAGATCCCTTCGTGAAGTACGAACCGCTTGGCCTTTTGCTTTATCTTGACAACATCCTTTTGACTAGCAGGAGTTGCCCCGTCGCGGAGATAGCTAATGTGCGGCTCTCTCCAGTCCCCAGTGTGGTCCACACTAAAGACCTCCAATTGGTGTGGCGGTGCTTGAAAATTTGAGAAGGACTTCTGAAGCAGTCGGGATTGAGCCTCCATTTCCGTCCAGAAATAGCCCAGGCGTTGAAATCGTCGGTAAAGCGTTACCAGCAGTGATTGTCCACAAATTTCATTGTGAAAGCGGTTAAGTTGTAGTTGTGATTCATCAGCCCCAAGACATCTCGATAGGGAACCATCCAGGTTTTGATGATATAACATACCATGATGCATGAAGAAGTTCTGCAGGGTTTTGAGACTGACCTTTCCTTGGGAAATTGAGCTGCTGATCTCATGAATGATTGGAGTTCGCCAATCGCAAATCTTGGTGTCTTTGTATTGTGACAGCCATGTTGATTCTATGGTTCTCCTCTTTACTGTCAAGGTTTCTTCCAAACCTTCGAACTTCAATTCGGACGCCAGCGTGGCTAGATAATCGGCGTGTTTGTTGTTGCTGCGACCAACATGGATTATGGTTGCATCGACAAAGTAGTTTAGTAACCTTTGTGCTTATGACCGCTATGGAGCTAGCGTTACTTCCTTCAATGCGTATACTCCATTCATCTGGTTCACCAGTAACTCGGAGTCACCTCTTATCTCCAGACGTGTGACTCCTGCTTGCTTGGCTATTGACAGCCATATGAGGAAAGCTTCATACTCCGCTGAGTTGTTGGTACATTGGAAGTCTAGCTTGAAGGAGTGTGAGAATACTTCCCCAGTTGGGTATACTAAGACCACGCCCGCTCCTCCGGTGTTATTGCTAGGGGTGGCGGATCCGTCAAAATACAACAGCCACACTTCTTCCTCGACAACAGAGATGTCTGGAAATTCTCCAGGAAGATCCTCGTGTAGCCCCGTAGTGCCTTCTCCAGGGAATGCTGCTAGTAAGACTGCGACTGCTTGCCCCTTGATAGCTCTAGGCGATGCACACGTTATGTCCATCTCTTGTTGGAAAGTAGGTAATTCCTAAACTTCTTAATGGAATGGATTAGAGCTAAACATGCTTTCTCCGCCTTGGGATATCTGAGTTCAGCGTCTCTTAATATTCGGCTGAAGTAGTATATGGGACGTTCGATTCCCTTGTCGTCCTCTTGAGCGAGCAAAGCCCCGACGGCAGTATCACTGAAGGCGGTGTAGAGACACAACGGATTCCCTTGGACGGGAGACTTCATGATGGTTGGAGATGATAGTATTCGTTGAATCTTTCGAAATGCTTCCTGTTGGGTTGCGGTCCAGACGAAGCTGGCTCCTTTCTTCAGCAAGGGAGTGAATAAGGAAATAAGTTGGGCCAGACCAGGTATAAAACGTCAAATGTAGTTCACCTTGCCCATGAAGCTTTGGAGTTCCTTCACAGTTCGTGGAGGCGGCATCGTGAGGATGGCTTGAGTCTTGGACGGGTCTACCTTGATCCCTTCTGCAGTTACTTGGAATCCTAGAAATTTGCTTGTAGAGACACTGAAAGCGCATTTCAAAGGGTTTATCTTCAATTTGTATTCTCGACACCTCTCGAACACTTTCCGTAAGACTCCAGTGTGGTCTGCTCGAGCTCTTGACTTGACCACAATATCATCTACGTAGCCTTCTACTTGTTTATGCATCATGCCGTGGAAGATTGCCGTCATAGCACGTTGATATGTTGCACCGGCGTTCTTTAAACCGAATGGCATAACAGTATAGTAGAAATTTTCAAGGGGGGTTCGAAAGGCTGTCTTACTTGCATCGTTTTCATACATCCTTATCTGATTGTAGCCGCTGTAACCATCCATGAAGGATAACATGTCGTGTCCACTAGTGGCGTCCACTAACATGTCGATGTTGGGAAGAGGAAAATCGTCCTTGGGGCAGCACTTGTTCAAGTCTCTGAAATCTACGCAGCACCGCATCTGTCAAATTTTCTTATTTAATGGAACTACGTTATCTAACCAGGTCGGATGATGAATAGGTTTGATGAAGCCGGCAGCTAGCAACTTCTGAATTTCGTTTTTAATTTGCTCTTCCACTTTGTGTCTGAATTGCCTCGGAGACTGTTTGATCGGCTTGGATCCAGGTATGACATGAAGATGATGGGTGACCAATTTTTCATCCAGACCAGTCATTTCCTCATATGTCCAGGAAAATACATCTTGATACTCCTTCAGAAGTTGGACAAGACTCGCGCGTTTGTCTGTGGACAAATTCAAACTGATAGAGACAGGCCTGGGAGATTCTTCATTCCCGATGTTAACAGTCTCGAGCTCGTCATTTGTGGAGTTGGTGCCATCTTGTAGCTGTCGCGGAGCGTCCAATACCTCCTCTTGTGGCTCGTCGTTCTTGAAGCATTCATCTGGGAGGAGATACTGGGTAACAGTCTCCCCTGCTTATTGCTAACAACGGCGTCGGTATATTGTTCTCCCCTTCTGATCACGGCTTGCCTCGAAAGCTCGTCCCCTCTTGGTGTGGACGTGAGTTGCGGCTTCATCGGATGAAGAAGAGTATCTGGTCAGCAAAGGTGCGTCGTGGGGATTATCCCTTAGTGATGCAAGTCGGTCCTCTTCCTGAATTGAAGTCCACATGGGTAGTGGGGTGCACAGGATTTTGTCTGATCCTCCCCGCGGAGTTTCCTTTGGCTCGAACAGTTCCACTCCGCATATTGGTGCGGAAGGAGACAATGATGCAGGAATACAGATGACTTCCTTATTCAGCATGGTCTTAAGGCACTGGTGATATGTTGAAGGGACGACCCTATTGTCATGAAGCCACGGTCTCCCTAGTATCATATGATAGTCCGGCTCCTTCTCTATGACTTCGAATTTCACTTTTGACCGAACATGCCCTACTGATAAATTCAGATTGACATACCCGTATGTGCTATTCTGGTTTCCTTCAAAGTCTGACATTTTGGTAGGCTGACGTACGATCTTTCATGGGCGAACCTTGGCTGCCCTGAGAGTCTTGAGAGTAATTACATTCGAAGATGCTCCTGTGTCGATGAGGGCCTTCTGAGCTCTGAACTCTTGATGTGTGCGGTAACATGCAGGGCCTGGTTGTGACCTTCCTCCGCCATCATGTCGTCCTCTGTAAATGTGACATTATTTACAGATGTTTCTGATGCGTTTAGGACTTCTGGACGTGAAGGAGCCAGGCGTATGTCCAAGGCTATCTGGTTAATTGCAGCAAACGTCTCCGGCCGCTGATTCTTTGAGAGGTGTAAAAGTTCACAGAAACTTTCCACTAGAGATGCCACTTCCTGATCCACTGGTCTCTGGTTCGTAGTAAAGCTGTTGATTTGAGAGGGACCAGTCCCCGGTGTAGAAGTCTCCGAAATGCTCATCTCTGATGTGATCTTGACGAGGAGATCAAGTATGCCATTTATCGCTTCCTTGATTAGCTCCATGTTCTTCGTATGAATCTCTTGTACCCGTGCTAGTTCACTCAATGTTGGAAGTCTCCTGATTATACCATCATGTATTCCGTTGGGAGGAGGGGTATCTCTGTTGGAGGAATCACCAGGATTTGAGGCCGTTGAGGCGGTCCTAAGACCAACCATCTTGAAACTGATCGAATGGTATTGAAGAAATTGACTTTACAACCGATAGATTAACCTCCCACTGTGGTCGCCAATTGTTTATGGGTGAAAACTATTTCTGCTGGTTTTGGTAATTTGGGGTGTGTCGATGAGAAATGAATCTAAACCCTAAACAAATGCACTGCACGAGAGTGCTTGTGATTGGAGAAATCAATCTATACAACTCTGGCCTAAACCAAGAAATGGTCGTTCCAGACTAGCTTCGGTCACAAAGTGAAGGAGATGGGGTTGATCTTAGGGAGGGAAGCGAAGAAGGTGTTGAGATTGTGATGGTGTTGGTTGTGTATGACTTGTATCAGAAAGCTGAACTGGCTTGCAGAATGTAAGCTATCAGTTGTGGTATTTGGATACGGTTATATCAACACTTGGTTTCTGTCTTGTGTAGTTTTGAAATAGGGTGGAGAACCTATTTATACAAGTCATTGAGCCTTACCCACATCTCTCATGGGGAGAAAGTGGAGTGATGGAGTAGTGCAGTTGCGTATGTTAGTGTCACACGATTAGTCTTGCCCACTTCTCCCATCATCACTAATCGTCCATGTCATCCTGACACATTCTTGTGATGGCGCGTTGTGCGCTGCACGCTGTAAACCGCCAGACCAATACCCCAGTATGTATCCCCCAGTTTGTGACATGATTAATGTCTCGAGTGTGTGGATCGTGGGACCCACAAAAGGTAGCATGTGATGCTAGATTAAATAACTAAGTTATTTAGGAAGTCGATATTTTGAAATATCGTGTGTATTCTATGCAGGTAATGCATTGAATATAATCAACATGTGTGAAGCATCGCTGTTTTAAGGCTTAACGGAGTAAGTCACGATTAAGCGTCTTCAAATAGATGCATGTCTAGCCATCTTCGAGTGATCGTTTGGAGGTTGTACAGGTAAGTCCTGACTTGGCCGATCACTTTGTGCGGAAGAGTGGTGATCGTTGATTATGGTGATGCCTCACTGGTCGCCTAATTCCTGTATTAGGTTGTCCGTCCAAGCTGGTGAAGTTGGACGGACAAGATGGATTGCGACCCACATATGCGACCGTTGTATTAGGGTTTAGGAGGTGCTCAAACACCAACCTTTAGCTTGGTCGAATCCAAGCGTGGGAGACATATTTGGCAGGGCCGATCGGGCATGTGTGCAGACGACATGCTGGCGTAGGCGCCTATACCTCACTGTCTCATGAAGGTGCAATCTAGACCACTTAATTTGTCAGGCAAAGAGGAATGGCTGAGATTGATTTGCGACAGAAATCTCATGTCGCAAAGGCCGCGCGTCATGCCTATTTCGGGCGTGTGTTTCGAGACGACCAAGCAAGGTCGGTCTTGGCCGATCAGTTAGGCTTGCATACGGCGGGCTGGTGTACACGTCTGTACATTATTGTCCCATAGAAACGCGATCTAAGCCACTCAATTTGTCCGGCGAAGTTGAGTGGTCGAGATTGGTTTGCAATTGGGAAATGTAACCACGCCTAGTTTGAGCGTGCGAATCGAGGCAACCAGTCATGGTATGCCTTGGCCGATAGGGTGTGGAGATAGATGGGACCACAATGATCGTTTTGATACTCACCGGACCTTCTTAGTCTATTCTTGGACCCTTCATTCGAGCAGGAGAAAATGGACGCTCGTGATCGATTTGCGACACAAACCCTAATTAGGGTTTTTGGCCGGCCGCGTGTTAGCTAGTTTGGATAACCGAAAATACGTGTTATATACCTCATTTGGAGAGGCCGATTGTGTGGGGCACTTATTAGGCCGGTGCTGAGTGCGGTGGTATGTGTCCGACCATCTCAGGGTTAATCTAAGCCATCCAACCATGCTGGTGAAGTTGGATGGTCGTGATCAATTTTAGGTTTTTAGTAAACTTTTCTGCGACCCTCAATTCTTCACGCTGACCCAACTTCGGACAATCGTATATTGCAATCTGGTCAGGTTAGGGAAGAGTCGGTCATGCAGGTAGGAAGAAGGTCCGCCGGTGTACAGGACAGGCTTTGCCTAACCGGTCATGGGATAATCTACGTTGTCCAACCATGCTGGTGAAGTTGGACGGTCGTGATGAATTTGAGATTGCCGTAGGCGGTCTTGTGCGCACAAACTTTTCCAAGCTGCTCCACACCAGTCTGTATATCCATTCTGGGCTAGCGTTTGGTGATTATTTTGTCAGGCGTGACTTTGCACCTTTGTGGCCGACTTGCGTGGTCGTGATTATTTCCAAGACTGTCGTAGACAGTCCAGATGCTCGATCGGGTTAGTAAAACACTCTGAGAATTGCATCCTGTACGGGTATTTAGTATGTGCTTCATTATTAACGCTTGGAGATTCGTGTTGCTCTGCTGAGAGCAACACTCAGTCATCATGCCGCACCAATAATGAGAGTGGAGCAGTACAGGAAATACAAGGATGGTCATGCATTAATTGATAATGCTATAAGTTTACAGTGAGGAAGTATTCACCATTTTATTAGTGGCTTTATCTTTTGCAGGATGTTAGCGCATAATTTGGGCTTTCACAGTTTTAGCCTTAAAATGAAAATCCACTATCAACACCTCTGCACTTGTAGCATTGAGGAATAATATCATCATCATCACAAGTGTCTTCATGTTTATGTGAAGGAACATGTTTTCCTTTTGACACAGGTTATTCTATTTTTCGGTGTCTCAACAGTTTCTTGAATCGTTGAGTAATAAGAGAAAAATGATGATTTAGTTCAGCTTCATCTTCAGCAGTTCGATCTTCCTGATCTTGGGAGTTTTCCGAATATTGAGTCGGAACCTTTTTTATGGCTTTGTATGCCAGATTGTCTTTTTGTTTAGACAGATTCTCCTGATCAAATATCTTCAGTTTTCCAACTAGGGAACTTCTAGATAGATAAGAAAGATCATTAGCTTCAATGATTGCATGCTTTTTAGAATCGTACCTAGATGGCAACGGTCTAAGAAATTTGCATATTATATCCTTTTCAGAAATAGTCTTTCCAAGAGAGAAAGAGGCATTGATAATCTCAGAGAGTTTAAGATGAAACTCTTCAAAGGTGTCGTTGTCATCCATTCGAAGATTTTCCCAATCGTACGTAAGAGTTTAAAGTCTAGCTTCTTTGTCTGAAGTGTTTCCTTCGAATACGATCTGAAGATTATCCCAAGCTTCTTTCGAAGTTTGACATGTTGATACATGATGTTGTAAATCTTGACTTACAGCATGTATTGTAGCGTTCAAACCATCTGAATTCTGCTTTGCAAGATCCCTTTCTTAGTTTGAAAAATCTACTAAGCGTTTAAACACAGTTTCCGAATTTTCTATCTTTGGACGAATATAACCATCGACGACTAATAGCCATGTATTAAAGTCTCGTGATTGAAGAAAATATCTCATATCATATTTCCACCATAGATAGTTTGTTCCGTCAAATCTTGGAGGTACGTTAATTGAAGTCGATTCATGAGAACTCGAATTCATTCCTTATAGGTTGGGTCGCACCAAATAAAGATTGTTAGATCTTTTATTTTCCACCTATAAGTCCTTTCTCCGAAAGTGATTGTCTATAGACCGAGTCGAGACAATACAACTAATCGGTTCACACTTCGTGTGATTGTCTATGGATACGAGATCGAGACAATACGACAACAAGATAACTTGTGTGATTGATTATGGATACAAGATCGAGACAATACAACAACGAAGTATGTTTACTTGATAAAAGGTTCGGACTTAACCAAACATAATAGGATTGCTATCAAGTAAATACGAACTAACGTTTGTGTGACTTACTTTAAATTATAATAACAATAATTATAATTTCGGAAAATAAAGGTAAATGACACATCAAGATTTTGTTAACGAGGAAACAACAAATGCAGAAAAAACCCGGGACCTTGTCCATAACTGAATACTCTTAGGATTAAGCCACTATACAAAATCAAACCAACTTCGTATAGTAGAGACCAAGTAACTAAACCTATAGTTCACCTAGTTCCGTCTGTATCCCTGCGTCTCCAACTTGCAGTAAGTCACGCACTTGGAACAATTCGTTTGGTTCATATTCCAAACAATAAAGGAACAACAAATCTGTTCGGTAACAACTCTTTTCAACCAAGTGATATGAGTTCGACAAAAGGCTCTTCCGTTTATCCCAATAAACTACTTTGTCAGGTTCTTAGATCTATCTAATAACAACTACCAAAGTAATTGTCAAGATTTTGCAATCAATACTTTGAATCGGAAAGAATTGTATTGATGCCGATCTACTCAACTAATCAATCAAATCCACCACAAGGATAAACTGATTATAGTTGGATCCTCTTCACCCGAAACAAGTATTGTGCACACCAAAAATTATGAAACCAAATCAGAAATCTTCTTCGTCTTCAAATCTTCTTAGATCTTCAATAAACACTTGCATACAGTCAACTTGAATCTCTTGTGATCAATTACACACAAAACGGAGTCTGTTAATAGTGGATTATCACAAGACGTCTTTAGATCTACAAACAGTCTAAAGATCCCCGTCAAACTTCGATCTAGTTTGAGTGAATCTTATATCAGAAGAGAAGATTCTCAAGCATAAACAAACTAGGTGCAATCAAAGTTCAACAACCGCTAGTCAATCAAATCAATCGAAAACAAAAGATAAACTGCAATTATCTAGTTTCCCACCAACGGTACTAATAGAGCTTCTCAATCCCAAAGAAGTCTTTAAACCTAGCGGCCGTAAGAGATTTCGCCTAATTAGGTTACTTTCCTCTCCGAATAGGCGGCTCCACCAGTAACAACACAACTAGGTAGTTTTGCTGGCTTTGAGGATTAGTTTGCTCGAAATGCTAACTTTGATATTTATAGACCAAGGAAGTTTGGACACCAAGGAATTTCCAAAACCAAAAATATTCTCAAGATATGAAATATATTTCCAAATTCGGTTTCCATAATTTCTAGAAATGCTTTGTCCAAATATTGACCGAAATCTCTTAGAAAATCTCCAACTAGTAAATGCACATTACTAATTTTTGATTTCCAAATATAAAATTAAAAACCTTAATTGAAAGATTCTCAATTTATTTTCGATCCGGGATTCTCCTTTAGCTATTAAGGAATTTCTTTGAAAAATAAAAGACAAGCGTTACTGCACATGTTCAAAGTATGTCGACATCTTTACTTTGTAAGTCCTCTTTCATACTCATAATCTTGGAATCGATTTGCCACACTTCCAAACAAGTTTAGAATTGGTTCATCTGACTTCCAAGAACTAAGTGGTTGATTATCCTATCAAATCACCAAACATGGGTTTCACGGTTCTACCAAAACAAGTTTCGGTTCTACCTCCATGTGGGTACTAGAATTAGTCACACTAGTTACCAAAATTTGGTTGACTAGGTACTAGGATCGGTCCCCACATATATATGGTATATAACTTGTATTTGTTACGCATGTCCATAGGATCGGCTCCCAATATCTAAAAACGTGTGGCACATGTTCATAGGATTGATTCCCAATAACTAGAAACTTGATGCACCTCTTGCAAGGATCGATTCCCCTTTTGTAATCAATTGCACCTCTTACTAGGATCGGTTCCCCTTTGCCTAGAGTTGGTCATACCAATTACAATAAATGGATCATACCATCTCAGGTGATTAATTAAGATCGGTTTCACTAATAAAAGTCATACCAATACAAAAGTCAAGCCTTGTGAATAGTTTTACCAAGAACATAAGAAACTCATGAGCGGTTATACTAAACACACATATTGGAAATTCAAAATATATGCAATGAATAACAATACCAATAAGCCTAACTTTCGATTCCTAAAACAAGTTCATGAATTTACTTCCTTTGAACGAATGTAAAACATTGTTTCCTAGGATGAAATCTTCACCTCATACCCATACATAATCACAATAGCATTCAATCGATTATGTCGATGTCTTATATACGAAGTTCAAAAGATAAGCGTTATACTTCGTATTGTATTCCTTAATACTACGTCTAACTAGAGTATAACCATTCATAGCTTCGCAGTTATGTTTTCAATATGCACGACTTGAAAGATACGTTAGGGAATGAAACCGTTCAAGTCAAATATTACTAACCTCAAGTGGAAGGATGATGTTGTCGTTGTAGCTCCGTACTTCTTCATATTCTTCAAGTCTTCACGTAATACTTGTGATGTCTCATATCCTAATACTTTCAAGTTAACCTATACGAAGTTGACTCTAGTGTTAGAGCATAGCTCGGTCAACCTCGCATGCGTTGCTATCTCAAGCATGTTTGTCAATGTTAGTGATCAAAACTATAAGTCTTGATTTCTAACCTACATAGCTAAGTCTCGGACTAGGATAGAAAAGTGTAGTTGAGCTCAAGGACTTCATGGCGATTCATCATACAACGACGAAGATCTATACAAGGAACCGTGGAACTTCATCAACAAAAAGGTATGTGGAGACTTGAACTTATCTATCACTCAAAAGTCTATCTCTTCTATCTCCTACTTCTTATGAGACAAAAGTCGTATGCTATATAGACTAGATCATACACATTTGATATTTCGAGCTGAGCATTTGCTGCTTATATTTTATCTCGAAATCGTGTGTTGGTAAAGGTGTTTCGCTCAAGTTTATCTTCACCTAGTGACGAAAGTCATGAAAAATTTCAATCACTTTGAGAATTTCTCTGACGTGAATAGGTCTGTGAATAACGGCTACAAAGCGTCCTCTGAGAATGTCTCAATGATTAAAATAAGAGTTTAGATTACATAACCATGTATTCCTTCAATCGAAGTTTTCGAACTTTGTTGATCAAGAGAAATCGGGAGGACTGTGGAATTAGCTTGCCAAGTCCGCGAACCCAGTCCACGGACTCAGTCCGCGAACTGTCGGAAGTTCTCGACCGAGAATTTCTGATGGATTTTCCAAAACTCGTTTGTGTGCTAAGTCCACGAACTCAGTCCGCGAACTGGCGGAAGTTCTCTTTCTAAGAATTTCTGCTGAGTTTGGAAAACTCAACCGATTAACTTAAGTCTACGAACTTGTTTGTGAACTTAAGAGGTTATGATCTAAAGATGTGGTCTGAACATGAAACATTAAATTACTAAGGAATGCTTTATGCAAACCGTGGCTATAATGTTCATGAGAAGATTCAATCGAATCGAATCATCTTTGTTTCAATTGTGTCTTGTGTACTAACATAAGATCTCATATCAATTGAACAACTCTTTAACTAGTTCATTTGAGTCAATTGAACTAGTTATGGTGAAGAAGAACAAGGTTAATATGAAATGCTCATATGATTAACCTTTTGGGTTACTATGTTGAACCAACATACACGTACGTTTGGGCATGGTTTTCACGAACCCAGTAAACGTCTACCCAAGTGTGTATGACAAGCTAAGTTTTTCGATCTAACGGTTGAGAAATATTAGCTTGAATCTAAATCAGGTTTTCATCTAACGGTGAATAAGGATTG
Source organism: Papaver somniferum (assembly GCF_003573695.1). Lineage (NCBI taxonomy): Eukaryota > Viridiplantae > Streptophyta > Magnoliopsida > Ranunculales > Papaveraceae > Papaver > Papaver somniferum. The sequence continues at coordinate 172,018,840 of NC_039366.1, forward strand.
CATTGTACCTAAGTTAAAACCCTGATTTGAAGGCTATATAAAGGAGACATCTAGCATTGTGCAAAACTAATCCCCACACGTCTGTGTGCTACTAGTGCGCCCGCTAGAGTCGATCTCCATTAACCTTTGATTTTCTTCTCTAAAATCAGGTTAACGACTTAAAGACTTCATTGGGATTGTGAAGCCAGACCGATACTACTTTATCGTAGTTGTGTGATCTGATCTTGCATCTTCTATCGTACGAGTACAATCGATTGATTGGCTTGAGATCGTGAGAGTTCTCCGATAGGAAAGATAAATAAGTCACAAACATCTACGTCTCACTGTTTGTGATTCCCCGACAATCCGCTTGTGTAGTCAGGAAGGATTGTAGAGAGGTGATTGATTAATCTAGGTTGTTCTTCGGGAATATAAGACCGGATTATCAATCGTTTCCTGTTCACCTTGATTCTATATCAAAAGACGGAACAAAACCTAGGGTTTATCTGTGGGAGACAGATTTATCCTTTGATAGACTTTTCTGTGTGAGACAGATCTGTTTATTATCAAGTCTGTGATTTTGGGTTGCAACAACTCTTGGTTGTCGGTGAGATCAGCTAAGGGAATCAAGTGCGCAATATCCTGCTGAGATCAGAGGCGTAGGAGTACAACTGTACCTTGGATCGGTGGGAGACTGATTAGGGTTCAACTATAGTCCAGTCCGAAGTTAGTTCGCAGTAGGCTAGTGTCTGTAGCGGCTTAATACAGTGTGTACTTAATCTGGACTAGGTCCCGGGGTTTTTCTACATTTGCGGTTTCCTCGTTAACAAAATTTCTGGTGTCTGTGTTATTTCTTTTCCGCATTATATTTTATATAATTGAAATAATACAGGTTGTGCGTTCGTGATCATCAATTAGAAATCCAACCTTTGGTTGTTGATTGATATTGATTGATCCTTGGACATTGGTCTTTGGTACCGTCCAAGTATTTCTTGTATTTAATAAAGACTCGCTATTGTTTTTAGCTTGAGTAAAAATCAAATCAAGAGAGAGATATTAACTCCTTGAGATACTTTTATCTAGATTGAGTCTGACTGTCTAGTTGATTCTCTAGCAAAGTATTTCGGAGTTAGTCTATACAGATTGTTAAGCGAAATATTGGGTGGTGTTGTTGGACCCCCGTTTTTTCAATTGGTATCAGAGCAGGCAAACACGTTTAAGACCTCATCAGTCTGTGTTTGTAGCGATCTGGCTCTATGGACAAGAGTACTATCTCTAATAAACGCGTCACCAGTAATAAAGATTCTCTCCCATATAATTCTATTAAAGAGAAAAGCTATTCTATCTCGAATATAGAAAAACCTTGTGGTTCGACGAGACAGACAAACAATGGCAGGTGTGTTCTTGATCTCCCTTCGAAAGAGACCTTCTCTTCTAATGAGTGGGATACAGGTGAAGAGAGTAATTTGATTCTAAATCTTGTTAGAATTCAAGCTGTCAGATTGGATCAGCTAAAACACCATGTCAATGTTTTTCTTGGTGTTGTAAGATATTGCAACGTCGATGGCAATGCTGAAGATCATTCTTCGTGCTTAACTCTTGAGGCCAGCCTTGAAAAGGATGCCTTGGATATTGAACGCCGTTTGAATAAACTCTCCATTCAAGGTTGTTTAAAGCAATCTAATATACCAAGAACTTCTGATGCTTTACATTCAAAAGTAAAAACAGGTGTTCCTAATATTTCCACCAAACTTAGGACATTCTGTAAAAAGCACAAATCTTCTGATGATGATATTAAGACGACTTCCTCCAATCATTCTTATGATCAAAAGGTATGTCTCGTCTGTGAGACCAAGAGTTCTGATAGACAAAAGAGAAACCCTAAGTTGAATAAAAACTCCTTAGTTCAACTTCAACACACCCTATATTTGATTCTCAAAGGTGTGACTGACATATGTATGATTGAGCCAATTGGTTTTCGTGCCTATCATGTGAATGCTACCAGGAATGTCAGTACAGTGAGTTCCTCCAATGTTCAAAGGAAGAATAGACGTCTTAATAAACATCATCCTAAGGAAGTTAACCGTTGTGCTTCTGAAAGCAACGTTGATCCTGTTGAGAGAGTCATCCTAGAAGAAAGAAAAATAAATGAGATGAGAAAAGATATTAAAAAGATAGTTGGGAGATATAAAGAGCTTATCGACAGATTATCCTCTTCCTTATGTCAAGGCACTTCTGGTAAGAACTCTAACTATGTCTCTTATTTTGATGACAGTAAATTTTATGATAATTTCTCATGTCAAACAGGATCCCTCTTTAAGACTAAGAGGAAAAAAAAACTTAACCAAAGACATAAACCTCGTGATGAGCCTGTGGCTCCTACTTGTAGGATCAGAATCTCGCAAAAATTATGTCTCGGCGAAATTATCAATGGTACATCACAATAGCGTCGCATAATAATTTCAGAAACGACGTCAGCAAGGAACATGAGAAAGATGTGATAGTCTTGCGAAAATTAGAGAGCTTGCGAAGTTAACATTTGTAAGGTTGCGAGAATGTCGCAAACCATATCCGAAAATAAAGGACAGATTAGCTGTCATCCATTATGTATTTCCTTATAAATAGTCATTCGAGTTGTATAGGAGAAGGAGAGATCTTTTTTGAGTAAGAAACAAGTAAATAGGAGATAGAAAGTTCAGAGCAGAGATCATTCTTGACTTCTTTATCTTTCTTGTAAGAACATTCAAAAATTAATCAATAAAATTAAGAGTGTAAACCTAAAAATGAGCTGATCAACAATGAAATCATATGGGGGGTGTAGTGTAGGATTTCCTGCAACTACATAATGGCGCTAAAAACAGGGACAAGTTGAAGATTATTCTAGAGAAAGCTAAAGATTGATATTGAGATTTGTGAAAATTTAAAGTGATTGATTAAGAATTTTTCATAATTTCTTGCAATACTGTTAGCATTGAAGAAATGGCTAGAAGAAGAAATACATCTGAACAACCGACTACTATTAGAAGAAGCAAGAGAATTGCTGGAAGAGAAAGAAGTGAAATGGGAGAATCTACTAGAATGAGAAATAATAGAGAAAATCTAATTCAATCGCCAATTCAACAAACTTTAGTTCAAGAGAGGAATACAGATTATGACAGAGTGAGCGTACGCACTTGGCGATCAAATTCAGCAGAGGAAATAGAAGAAGAGCAACAAAATAGAAATTATAGACAGGAAGAGAGAAATCAAGAAGCAGATGAAGGAATAATTCATGGAAATGAGAAAATTGGAGCGTTAGAAACATTGAGACGAATAATACATGAAGAAAGAAGAGCCGAGGCAGAAGAACGTGCGAATTTGAAAAGGCAAAATCACGAATTAAGGATGGAGAATATCAGATTGCAGAATAGAAGATCGAGAAGTATTACAAAATCATATTCCAGATCGACTAGAAGAGAAATGAGGCAAAATTCACCCACGATCAATACTGGAAACAATATTCAAGAAGAAATATCAAATCCTAATGAAGAATATCGCGAAAATAGAGAAAGAACTGATGATCGTTACATTCCACAAAATGAAACTTTTGATGATGGGAAAATTGGAGGAAATCAAGAGAACGGGCAAATTCAGAGACAAAATAACCAAGATGGCGAAGGAAATCAAGAGGAGGGAAGAAGAATTTTACATGTGAGAGAAAATCAAAGAAATCAACAGACAATCGAAGAAGAAATTGAAAGACATAATGCTGAACAAGCACGTTTAATCTGCGAACGTGAAAGGTTGGGAGCGGAAATGGAAGAGCAAGAGCTTCAGGAGAAAATTCGCCAGAACAATCATGACAATCGAGAAAGAAGGCGTATACAAAACCGGAATAATGATAATCTCAATGAGGAGTATGATAGAGTGAAGAGAATGGCTGAAAGACAGCGAATTGATTGATAAGAAATGAACAAAATTATGGAGGGGAAAATGAACGACATCATCATTTGCGAATTCAAGATAGGGATGAGGAAGAGAATCGCAGAAGAAGACGAGATGAGGATAATGAAGAAGAGATACGAAATTTCGCAAGAGAAGATAGACGTGAACGCAGAAGAAGAGAAGCAAAATTAAAGAGACCAATGGGTCAAGATTCAGGTGTAAATAAACAAATCTTGAAAGAATTAGAAGAAATGAGAGGAATGCTAAATAACAGAGGAGAAGTAGGTAGAAGACAATTGGATGAAGCAATAGAAGAAGCTGCGAAAACTCCATTTACAAGGGAAGTACAATTAGGAGGAATACCACCGAAATGCAATTTGCCCGCATTAACCAGCATTTTCGATGGAACAACTTGTGCAATTCAACACATTAAAGCTTATGTGAGGTGCATGTTACAATGGGAAAATCATGATGCGGTATTGTGCAAATATTTCGCATCCAGCTTAACAGGAGAAGCGTTAAAATGGTTTGAAGGTTTACCAAAGAATACAATAACCTCCTTCAATCATTTGCAGACCACATTTTGGGAGCATATATAAGTAATAATTCCTCACGACCTGGTATAGAAGATGTGTTTGGATTAAAACAAAGGATTGGCGAAAGTTTGAAACACTTGACTAAAAGATGGAGAACTATGTGTAGCGAAATGGCTGGCCGTGTAGATGAGAGATATCTCATATTATCATTTATCAATGCTATGTTTGCAACAAACCTGTTGTATTCAAATTTTCAGAGTCAAGAATACGATTACAATGACTGAATTGCGAGAACTTCAAGAAGAATACATTGCTTTAGAGGAAAAAAAAAAATGAAATGGAATCATATCCAGTTGCGAACACCAGCTCACAAACAGCGAATGCAAGCTTATTACCCAAGCTAATAAACACAGTGGCGAATACTTCGCAAGTACAACAAGAAAAGGTGACAAGTAACAATCAGCAGAAATTGGTAGCTATGGGGAGCCGAGATCAAGAAGAGTATGAAAGAGAAAGAAATTTCTACAGTCGTGGAGGAAATAACAAGATTCAAAGACTCGATCAACCGCAAGAAACTTATGGAGGTCAAAGACCAAACTTTAATAGGGACAAGGAGGTCAAAGTAATATGGGAAGAAATCAAGATGCCACCTCTAAATGCAAGTGTGGAGAAGATATGGGAAGCTATAATTTTGATGGAGAATATACCAACACCATGGAACATGGGAACGGAACCCCCCAAATCACAGAAGTCATGAATTTTGTTCTTATCATCATTTTCATGGACATACCACAAACGATTGCAGAAATGTAAAGAGAATTATTTTGAGAATGATAGATCAAGGAAAACTAAACGACTTTCTGGTAGGGCATCCGCAATCTCAACCATTACCACCACCGCCAGAACATCACAAAGTGAATACGATGAAAAAGAAAGAAACATTCTTCATAGAAGTTGGTGCAAAAGCAAAAAATCTATTCTGTCACTCTATCGTACATTCATATAAGACAATTGAAGATTTTCATGATAATGTTTTAAGTAGAGTGTTCGCAAGAGATAATAATGGAAGAGAAATTATGAATATTGCGAAAATTCGCGACTAGAGGAATGGCAGAAACAGATCATTTCTTTTACCGCAGAAGAAATTCCCGAAGGAGAAGAGGTGCATGACAATCCATTGGTAATAAAATTAGAAATTAATCCAAAACCAAAAGAAGATGAGGATGATGAAGCTGAAGATTCATGGGCAATCAATAGAACTAGTCGATACTGGAAGCTCTGTGAACATTATTTTATCATACTTATAAAACCATGGGTGGAAGAGATGATGATCTTATACCATCAACATATAAGATATATGGTTTTAATGGTACTGCTAACAAGCCTAAAGGGGAGGTTACTATGCAAATTCCATTGAAGGGAATATCTTCTGAAATCTCATTCTGTGTCGTTGATGTAGAATCACCCTACAATGCATTAATTGGTCGACCTTGGCTACATGGGATTCTAGGTGTAGCTTCAACTTTCCATCAATGCATCAAATTCCCTCACCCCAATGGTGTAGGAATCATAAAGGGAGATTGGGTTGAAGGAAAGAAATGTTACGAAACTGAGATAGAATCTTGCGAAGGAAGAGCAAACAAGAAGGAAAACTGGCGACACAAAATCAAGGATGTACAAAGAAGTGAAGTTGATGGTGGATACAATCGAAAAGAAAGGAGAAGAGATGTTGCAAAATTAATGCTAGCTCAGATAAAAAGGATGAACATACCATTACCAAGGAAGCAGTAGCAGAAAATAATAAAGAAGCAGAGGAGGGCAAAAGTAATAAAAACAAGAAATGTATGAATGATTAAGTTGTTGCGATAATCTCGCAATAAGTAAAATTCTCAAAAATACATTTGATTGAACAACAAAATTGAGAAAATTCAGATACAATTATGAATTGCGAGACTCTCGCAGAGATAATGAATTTTACAGAAAATAATCAGAAAGAATGACAAAAGAGAAAGAGGCGAACCTTTATGGCGTACACCCTAGTTCGCGAATACAATTTCGCAAGAGGCAAATGTAAGACCTAAAGTACGTCATATAAGGGGGTACCTATTGCATGATTCAGGGAAAGGCTACACCGCCACCGGAACCTGAGTCATGGAGATTTGGGGTCAATGAAGCCCATCCGGGAGAGGCACCTTGGATTCTCAACTTAAGCATATGACTTAGGTTGGGCGACTAAGGTAATAAGGACTCTCCCAAGGAGTGCAGAATCTGATCAAGGCGCCGAGGTACACGGTTGAGTCAAGAGTGTCGGGGGCGTTTGAAGCGTCCTTGCCATTCTTGACAAGTCTTGGCTTATACTGCACTCGGCCTGAAGAAAACCCCACTTAGGGTGCAGTCTCGTAACCATAAGCCCTATAGGTAAAAGGGATAAGAGGCTGCGAAAACAACTGGTTGTTGTTAAGACTGGATGGGAGGATCTAACCTTGTATGGTAGAAGTACGCCTCCTTGAAGGGGCAACCACGGGGGAGATAAGGGCGGCACCCTCCATTAGGGAGCTGATAAGTGTCTTAAGACGCAAATGTCATAAGGATTTTTATTCGTAAGGATATTAAGGCTTGTCATATTTGTGCAACAATCCTGAAGAGGCAACAATACAAAAGAAAAATATAAGACGAGATCAATGGGTTTTCTCATGAAAGTGCGAAGACGTCCTGCGATTTCGTCGCAAGACGGCAATGTCATGGGGCTTTATTTTCGCAAGAATATTTAGGCCTGTCATATTGTCGCAACATTCCTGAAGAGGACATAATACAAAAGAAAAAGTTAAGGCAAGATCAATGGGTTTTTGCATGAAAATGCAAGGACGTCCTGCGATTTTATCGCAATGACAAGAGGTGGCATAATAAGACCTTTAATTAGGAAGGCAAAATAAGACCACACAGGAATGAGATTTTGAAAAGAAACAAAAATCACTTCGCAAAAGGCTGCGAAATTATATAATAAGAAAAATTATATGAAATCTCTCATTTGGATTTAAATAACAGAGGCAAGTATGGGAATGTATGAAATTAGAAAATGTCATTTATCTCCATATGAGAGATTTACTCAAAAATTCAAGAATTAATAATTATATTGATTAATTATATTGCGAAGAAGAATTGTTTTCATTCATGCAGGTTAAAATGGAAGAAACGCAAATATACAGAAAGAAGAAATAAGTGTACAAGTATAACAAAAAATCAAAGAAAGAAGTAAAGACTATTTCTTGGTTAATCCTCATTATCTTCACCAGACTTGTTTCCTTCTTCATCTGTGTCAGAATCTTTATCACCATCAGAATTTCTATCACTATCAGACTCTTCATCGTCAGCTTCGCTATCAGAGATAATCAAACTGGGAGTATTCTGTGGGATTTCTTCTAAAAGACAAGGATAATCAGAATGAGGGATATTATGATCATCACAAACCATCTGGATGGTTTGATTGCGAAAATGCATAGCGTCATTCTTAAAATTCTCAACAGCGATTATGATTTGATTCTTCAATCTAGAATACTTGTCGTTGCGAGAAGAAAGATTCTTTGCGAGTTCCTTCTTTTCAGCTTCAAGTTCTTCAATCTTTTCATGATATTTATTTTCAGAATCTGCGAACAAAAGGAAACCAATTATTAACTTGATGAAAATTCATAAGAAGCAAAAGATTAGTAAAGAAGAGCAATTAGCAACCTTCTCTGTCAGAAATCATGTTTCTAATCAAGGCTGTATGTTCAACTTGGAGACTAACATTTACGCCTAAATCTTTTCTAGCATCATCTAAAATTTTCGCAGCCCAGAAAAATTCATCCTCACTACTTATGAGAAGACGAGAACGAATTTGATTTTCCCTTTCGCAGAGTTCAATATTCTTGCGGTTAGCTTCATCTCGCTCAAGTTGAACTTCAAGGATAGCCTCTTGGAATTTCGCTAAAGCCTTAGCACCTTGATCAGAGATACGATCCTTATCATCTATGAGACCGCTAATTTTGGTTCTTAATTCATTGGTTTTCTCTTTGGAATCAATAAGGAGACGCTTAAATCTGTTGGCTAAGCCTAAACTGGATCTATGATCAATCTCTAAGAGGCGAAATTTCGGTCTAAGTTCATTTAGAGAAAGAGATGAAATTCTATCATTTGAGAAGCTATTTAAAGAATTGTTAAGACGTTCAAGAAGGGTATCATTATCCAAGTCATTAGGAAATGATCGAAGAAGGGTAGCTTCATCAGAAAGACCATAAATGTCTGCAAAAAGGATCATTTAAATAAGATAAAACAATAGGATGAATGAATGAAGAGAAAAGAGAAAAGCAACATACCGTAAAGCTGATTATTGGCTTGTTGAAGACTAGAAATTTTATTCTTATATGAGGAAGAATCAATTTCTAATTGTATATTTTTCTCGTGAAGACTTTTAACTTCAGCTTCCAAGTCCTCATTCTTTCTGCGAAATTGAAGATTCTTCTTTTCAAGATTTTCGCGTCTTCTCTCTAGATCTGAGGCAACAGCAAAAGAAGCTTTTCCAGCCTGCGAAAATAAATAAAAAATATTAATATATAAAGAGCTTTTGAGTTATAATAATAAAAAAGTAAAAAGATAAAAGTATACCATACTATTGAGAGAATGCAAGAAGTCGGGAGTCACTGATCTACAAACTCCGCGAAGAGAGTTATCACCATCCAGTAAAGGGACATCACAAATGGTAGCGAGAGTTATCACCATCCAGTAAAGGGACATCACAAATGGTAGCGAGAGATTTGCAGGTATTTGCGAATTGGCTATCTCCCATCCCTTGTAGAGAATCAGAAAAGAGACCAGAAAGCTTAGCCATAGAAGATTCAGGTGGAGAATCTTCAGTTGCAGTAAGATGATCGTTATCTTCATCACCCTTATCATTTTCAGAACTTTCGTTAGGAAGAACATTTTAAGGAGAAGGAGAACGGACTTTTCTTTTCTTTGGAGGAGGACCAGTTGATTTTCCCCTGCGAAGAGTACCTTTATCTTTATCACCAAACTTCGCAGCATCAACAAATTCTTCTTCTTCAGCAATAACCTTCACACACAGATAAAAATAAGAAATGGAAGCATGGAAGTACAGTACTATTTAAAGTCATAAAAGAAAATTTCTTACCTCATCTGTGTATGAGCGAAGAGCTAACGGACTACTAGATTTCCCAGTCCTGTTATAACTATCTTTTAGTTTTTGGATCTGCGGAATATCGCAAGAGTTAGCGAACAGAATAGTAAAAATCAATAAATAAGTATAAAATGAGTTAAAGGGGAGAAGTATACCTCTTTCTCCTTCTCGGGCCAGGAGAAAACCCAAGGTTGATATGCAGCGAGATTCGCAGGAACAACGTTTGATCCAGCAATGTAAGGACCCTTTAGCATTAAAGGAAACACACACCATTTGTCATATTTGGATTGGAGAGGAGTTGTGTTTTTACCAGAATTCCAGTCAATATCTTGCATAAGAATTTTGGCTTCATCAATGTTATCTTTTCTTCTTAATCGAATACCCCAGCGAGTATTCTATTTCTTCATGGAGATAAGTTCGTAGTTTTCAAAGAAATTCACCACTGTATATTTCTCAGCAACTATCTCTAGGTCTGCGAATTTTGGATCCCTAAGTTCTTTGGAGTAAAGAGATCCTCTACCAGCACCACGATTAGCGAACTCTAGCATCAGACGGATGCAGTCCCCACTTAGTTGGAAAATGGCTCGGGAAAATCCCGAGTGAGCGAGAATTTCATAAAATAAAGGAAGATCTGGGTCATAAAGAGGAATAGGGAGACCTGCGAGAATCTGACCTAGCGAAATTATGATTGATTGATCATCACAATTTTGATTGGAGAAAAGCTTGAGAGAAAGAATTGATTTGGCATTCACACCAGGAATGGGGGAGAGTGTAAGACCTTTATTAGCAAGATCTTTTTGGACATCTTGTAGATTCTTCTCATATCTATGACTAATTGGAGCCATGTTTGAATATAGAGTATGGGAATGTATAGAAAGTAAAAGAATTGAAGGAAGAAAAAATTACAGCAGAAGAATTTGCAGAAGAATGACAGAGTTGCAGAGATGAGAGAATAAAAATAGAAGAGAAAGTAAAAAGAAAAGTGGAAAGAGGGGGGGAGAAGAGTATATAAAGAAAATTTACTTCTCGAAGAAATAAACACCATTAAGACGAAGAGACGTGAGCGGTTGAAAGGTAGCGGTTACAGAAGATGTGTCAAGAAATAAACGGAAGAGAGAGTACGTGTGATAAATGTGGAATATGAAAAGATAAGCAGTTGCGGAATTTCTCACATCATTCTCTACTTTGCAGAGAAGATATGAGAAGAGGCAAGATGTAGGATCAGAATCTCGCAACAATTATGTCTCAGCGAAATTATCAATGGTACAACACAATAGCGTCGCAGAATAATTTCAGAAACGACGTCAGCAAGGAACATGAGAAAGATGTGATAGTCTTGCGAAAATTAGAGAGCTTGCGAAGTTAACATTTGTAAGGTTGCGAGAATGTCGCAAACCATATCCTAAAATAAATGACAGATTAGCTGTTATTCATTATGTATTTCCTTATAAATAGTCATTCGAGTTGTATAGGAGAAGGAGAGATCTTTTTTGAGTAAGAAACAAGTAAATAGGAGAGAGAAAGTTCAGAGCAGAGATCATTCTTGACTTCTTTATCTTTCTTGTAAGAACATTCAAAAATTAATCAATAAAATTAAGAGTGTAAACCTAAAAATGAGCTGATCAACAATGAAATCATATAAGGGGTGTAGTGTAGGATTTCCTGCAACTACAGTACTTGTGCTAATTAATCACAAGGATCGAGAACTTACTCATATAAAATCTTGTTGAGTAAGTAGTGTTAAAAACAAGTATACTTGTTCCTTGCATCTGTTAAGTTAAGCTATTTTCTTATCGTCCATATCTAAACTTGTGTTGACAGATCTGCTAAGATCAAGTATTGGTTAAGTCAAAAGAAGATGTTGCATATTGTCTTAAAAGTTGTGTTTAGGTCCTGTTTTTCAAAAATCTTAAGGACTTTATTTTTCAATGCGTATTTGTTGTACTCGAACGGATTCTGTTCTGGCCCGAGTCAATGTTTTAGATGAAACCCTAAATAATCGTCCCCAAGAATAAATATCCAACTTATTAGGGTTACAAGTCACGTACGTGTACTCCGGGTAGTTTTGGATTTTCAAGAGATGTCTTCCTCTTCTTCTTGCTATGGTGGTTTTGCAAAAGGATTTCTTGACAAAGGTGTTGAGGTTGTTTCCAAGAGGAAGAGAACACTTGTAGATGAAGATCATCCCAATGCCTCATGCTTCTTTGCTTATACTCATGAAGATGCTGAAAGGTATGATATGATCTGTGCTGAAGTTGTTCATGACTTTCTTAAGTATTTTGGGGAAGCAAAACAACAGCTTGTTGATACTCTTAAAGGTCTTGATATGGTGAAACTGAGTTGGAAAAGGTTGTGTCTGACCTTGGTCTCATAAATCTCAAATCAAGGATCTTCGAAAAGAGAATCATCTCTCCGTTGATACTGAGAAGGTTGTCGATTACAAGCTCATAGACTTCATGTCTCATGTGGGTCCTGTACCTCCTGTGTCCCTGTTCGCTGTTGAGGATACACCGGAATCCATTTCCCTTTAAGCTTGTCATCTGTTGAAGTTGTTTTCCTAGTATGTCTTCTTTTTGGATTAGTTGAAAGAATAACTAGTGCTTTGAATAGCGATGATTGTGACTACACATAGCTATTTTTGTTTTCATCTTCTTATGTTATTTTTTAGGTTTATTGGTATTAAATTCTAAAAATATTTGGAGGATGATGTTATTGCAGTATTCTAATGGTTTGTGATATTGCAATATTTTTATGGGATATGTATTGTTTACGTCTGTGAACTTGAAGGTCCCATATTGCAGTCAAAAGTAAAGTCGTTCATGAATCGGTATTCGTATTGATGAAAGGACGAATGGACTTTTGACATATACAAAAGTTATGCCTATGCAGTCATGTATTTGATGGAAAATAGGATAAAATCTTTTGTTCAAAAAGGATAAAGTCTATTATGTCGTTATGATGGAAAATATAATAGATCCTTGTATGTTATCCACGGTATTGATCTTCACCGATCCATTTTATTATGTTTTACCGTGAAGGCTCCATTGTGTGTCTTATGTTGATCACCTTACAACTAAGTCGATTTACCCTGGCTTTGTTGGTTGTTCCATAAGATGCTATATGTCGAGCATTAGGAACTAAATTAATCAACTAGTTTGGTTATTTAGTTAGTACTTCATAAGTCTTCTTTCTTATGTTGAGTACATGTACGGTTAAGGTTGTCATATTCTATGATGAACTTGGTTCCATAAGTTCTCTTATGTTGATCCTAAAAAAATTAAATTGATTACTTCGGTGATTAGTTTGGTTGTTTGTATTCCAATTAGATTAATTATAGGTTCTCTTGTAATTAATCAAGTTGAGTTTTCATATATTCCACAAATTCTTGTGTTGAGTATATGAAAGGCTACACTATCATGTTCTTTGGTTAATGTAGTTATATATTCCGTAAGGTTTTCCTTATGTTGAGTATTTGAACGGTTAAGTTAGTCATCTCCGTGTGCTTGACTTATTCGTAGCTCCGTGAGTTTACTTATGTTGAGCACTTTCAATTAAATTGATCACTTTTGTGGATTGATTTAATTGCGTATTCCAATTGAATTAATCATGGGTTTACTTGTGGTTAATTTGGTTGAGCTTTGGATATAGAAAATCATTCCTATGGTTTTTGGTGTCCATAAAAAATCCTTCTTTTCTTTCGAAATTAAGGTCGCTCTTGTTGTTCTTTCGGGAATGACATCAAATGGGGGAGAGTTCTTTTGAACTTGTACTTAATGGTAATATCTTGCGGGGAGTGCGGCTGTGGAATTTTATAGGGGTTATCTTGTATTTTAAAACTCCTTGATGAATGTTGTTAGCTTCGGCTATTAGATTGCATCTAAATTAAGTTGCTATGTATTTTTCTTTTGGTCATGAAATGTCTCTTTTGGAAATTTCATTATGATCCCATTCTTGTACCTTTGCCAATTTTATTGACAAAAAGGGGGAGAAATATTGTAGTTCACACTACAAATACATATGGTTTTCGGATCATTGTGTAAGGGGGAGTGGTTTCCATGATTGAGATGGAGTATTTACTAAGGGGGACTGATACATACCGTAGTATTATTGTTAAAGTCGTGATACAATTGGACTTTGATGTTATATAATAATACTATGACACTGTATAATAATGATCGAGAATCTCGATTTCTCTCATTGTTATAGCTACGGATCTTCAACAACGATGGTGCTAAACTTACAACCTTTGGGATCATTGGAGTACTTGAAAGGACGAAGATTTCAAGGAACGTTGAAGATTAGACTATGGAATAGGAGCCACTAAAGTTTATCTTTTTTTGTATTCCATATGTATTGATAGTTTTGTCACTAAAGTTGACAAAGGGGGAGATTGTTAGAGCATAGCTCGGTCAACCTCGCATGCATTGCTATCTCAAGCATGTTTGTCAATGTTAGTGATCAAAACTATAAGTCTTGATTTCTAGCCTACATAGCTAAGTCTCGGACTAGGATAGAAAAGTGTAGTTGAGCTCAAGGACTTCATGGAGATTCATCATACAACGACGAAGATCTATACAAGGAACCTTGGAACTTCATCAACAAAAAGGTATATGGAGACTTGAACTTATCTATCACTCAAAAGTCTATCTCTTCTATCTCCTACTTCTTATGAGACAAAAGTCGTATGCTATATAGACTAGATCATACACATTTGATATTTCGAGCTGAGCATTCATTGCTTATCTTTTATCTCGAAATTGTGTGTTGGTAAAGCGTTTCACTTTGATCAAGTTTATCTTCACCTAGTGATGAAAGTCATGAAAAGTTTCAATCACTTTGAGAATTTCTATGACGTGAATCGATCTGTAAATAATGGCTACATAGCGTCCTCTGAGAATGTCTCAATGATTGAAATAAGAGTTTAGATTATATAACCATGTATTCCTTGAATCGAAGTTTTCGAACTTTGTTGATCAAGAGAAATCGGGAGGATTGTGGAATTGGCTTGCCAAGTCCGTGAACCCAGTCCGCAGACTCAGTCCGCGAACTGTCGGAAGTTCTCGACCGAGAATTTCTGCTGGATTTTCCAAAACTCGTTTGTGTGTTAAGTCCGCGAACCCAGTCCGCGAACTGGTGGAAGTTCTCTTTTCGAGAATTTCTGCTGAGTTTGGAAAACTCAATCGATTAACTTAAGTCCGCGAACTTGTTTGTGAACTTAAGAGGTTATGATCTAAAGATGTGCTCTGAACATGAAACATTAAATTACTAAGGAATGCTTTATGCAAACCGTGGCTATAATATTCATGAGCCGATTAAATCGAGTCGAATCATCTTTATTTCAATTGTGTCTTGTGTAGTTACATAAGATCTCATAGCAATTAAACAACTCTTTAACTAGTTCATTTGAGTCAATTGAACTAGTTATGGTGAAGAAGAACAAGGTTAATATGAAATTCACATATGGTTAACCTTTTGGGTTACTATGTTGAACCAACATACACGTACACGTTTGGGCATGGTTTTCACGAACCCAGTAAACGTCTACCCAAGTGTGTGTGACAAGCTAAGTTTTTCGATCTAACGGTTGAGAAATATTAGCTTGAATCTAAATCAGGTTTTCATCTAACGGTGAATAAGGATTGCTTTGTACCTAAGGCAAAACCCTGTTTTGAAGGATATATAAAGAGACATCTAGCATTGTGCAAAACTAATCCCTACACGTCTGTGTGCTACTAGTGCGCCCGCTAGAGTCGATCTCCATTAACCTTTGATTTTCTTCTCTAAAATAAGGTCAAAGACTTAAAGACTTCATTGGGATTTTGAAGCCAGATCGATACTACTTTATCGTAGTTGTATGATCTGATCTTGCATCTTTTATCATACGAGTACAATCGATTGATTGTCTTGAGATCGTGAGAGTTCTCCGATAGGCAAGATAAAGAAGTCACAAACATCTTCGTCTCACTATTTGTGATTCCTCGACAATCCGCTTGTGTAGTCAGGAAGGATTGTAGAGAGGTTATTGATTAATCTAGGCTGTTCTTCGGGAATATAAGACCAGATTATCAATTGGTTCCTGTTCACCTTGATTCTATATCAAAAGACGGAACAAAACCTAGGGTTTATCTGTGGGAGACAGATTTATCCTTTGATAGACTTTTCTATGTGAGACAGATCTTTTTATTATCAAGTCTGTGATTTTGGGTTGCAGCAACTCTTGGTTGTGGGTGAGATCATCTAAGGGAATCAAGTGCGCAGTATCCTGCTGGGATCAGAGGTGTAGGAGTACAACTGTACCTTGGATCGGTGGGAGACTGATTGGGGTTCAACTATAGTCCAGTCCGAAGTTAGTTTGTAGTAGGCTAGTGTCTGTAGCGGCTTAATACAATGTGTATTCAATCTGGACTAGGTCCCGGGGTTTTTCTGCATTTGCGGGTTCCTCGTTAACAAAATTTCTAGTGTCTGTGTTATTTCTTTTCCGCATTATATTTTATATAATTGAAATAATACAGGTTGTGCGTTCGTGATCATCAATTGGAAATCCAACCTTTGGTTGTTGATTGATATTGATTGATACTTGGACATGGTCTTTGGTACCGTCCAAGTATTTCTTGTATTTGATAAAGACTCTATATTGTTTTTAGCTTGAGTAAAAATCAAATCAAGAGAGAGATATCAACTCCTTGAGATACTTTTATCTAGATTGAGTCTGACTGTCTAGTTGATTCTCTAGCAAAGTATTTCGGAGTTAGTCCATACAGATTGCTAAGCGAAATATTGGGTGGTGTTGTTAGACCCCTGCTTTTTCATCTGGTATATAATCAAGCGACTCTTTAAATGAGTTTTGGTTCACTAAAATATGACAACCAAACTTGACATACCAACGCTTGGTGGGTTCAACCCAGCTGTGCTCTAACAAATTGTGTCTTGTATACTTTTATGAGATCTAAGCAATTGAACAACTCTCTAACTAGTTCATTTGAGTCATTTGAACTAGTTGTGGTAAAGAAGATTAAGGTTGATATGAAAGTGCTCATATGGCTAACCTATGGTTAACTACCGTTGAACGAACGACTTGTACACGTTTAGGTACGATTACTCAAACCTAAATTAAGTTACATTTCATGTGTGTATAACAAGCTAAGTTAGATATAATGGTCGAAAGATATTAGCTTGAATCTAATAAGGTTTTCATCTAACGGTGAATATTGAATGCTTTGTTACCAAGGTAACTTAGATTGCAAACCCTGATTTGAAGACTATATAAAGGTGAACTCTAACAACTGGGAAACCTAATCCCCACACCTCCTGTGGGATTCTATTTGTAAGCTAGAGTCGATTATCCTTTAACCTTAGGTTTCTATCGAGCCCCTGTAGGTTAGAGACTTAAAGACTTCATTGGGATTTTGAAGCTAGACCCAATTATCTTCTATATAGTTGTGTGATCTGATCTTGCTGTTTCCATCGTATTTGAGTACAATCCTAAGGATTGGCTTGAGATTAATTTCTCTCATAGGAAAGATAGAAAAGTAGTCACAAACATCTTCGTCTCATCGTTTGTGATTCCACAATATCTTGTTTCGCTAGTCGATTAAGATTATTGTGAGGTGATTGATATTTCTAGGTTGTTCTTCGGGAATATAAGTCTGGTATATCAATTGGTTCCTGTTCACCTTGATTTATCGAAAGACGAAATAAAACTGTTAGAGCATTGCTCGGTCAAACTCGCATGCCTTGCTATCTCAAGCATGTTTGTCAATGTTAGTGATCAAAACTATAAGTCTTGATTTCTAGCCTATTTGTAGATGTCTCAGACTAGGACATACATAGTTTTGGATAGGGAAAAACGATTTGCTGGTTTTTAAGGAATTGAGGAGACGACCGTACGGAGGAGACTCCTCGAACCGAGCGAAATGTTAAACCTCACACAGATGCACCGCTGCAAAGGGGGTGCTTTAGATTCGAGAGATCAATCTGTAGTACTCCGGCCTAAATCAAGACAATGACCGTTCCAGAGTAAATTCGGTCACAAGAGAGGATGGGTTGATTTGTAGGAGGTAAGCTGAGAAATGTGTGAGATCAATGGTGATCGAGATTGTGGGTGTGTGAATTCTGAATACGATAAGCTCTGAATGATTGAAATTGCTCAATTGAGAGTAGTTGCTCAATTGATGAGTTGATGATATCGTGTTGTCGATGAGACATGAGATTGATGATACTGTTGATACTGATGATTCAATCATGATTCAGAGACTTATTTATATTGCTGGAATTTTAGACACCATGATCCCATGAAGTGAGACAGTTGATGGAATCAAGGAATGGTGAAGTGGAGATCATGTTTGAAACCAGTTGCTCAATATGTGGAGACTTGGTCGATTTTCCACCCACTACCTCGTGAATTCCTTCAACTGATTGCACGACTTGCTCACATTCCATCGTCTGTTTGAACACACGTGCCGTAGACCGCCAGACCAAAACCCTAAGTGATATCCCCCCAAAGTGACACGATTGACGTCTCGTGGTATGTTAGTCAATTGATGACTTCTTGGTTTGATGGGACGATGAGTCCATGTAGTTGCTGAGTTGAACATGATGTTCTGAAACTCATGAATTGAACATGTCAGACAGAGGTATAGTTCTTACGATGAAGTGAGCAAGTATTGCTCATTAGATGGATCGTTGAATATTGATTGTTGAACCAATATTCCTTGGTTTGAGAAAATATTTATCATCTGAGCAAGTGTTGCTCATGTGATGAATTGTTAAATATTTGATCGTCTGAGCATGTGTTGCTCATCTGATGGATTATTGGCAGCGTACCAAAAATATTAATTAGAATACTGGTCGTTGAACCGAGCATAATTAATAAAATTAATGACCACGAGGCCGTCGTAAAATTATTAAGGTTGGAATCTGGAATGATGATCCTTGGATTCAGAAACCCTAATTTGATCAATTGATGATCAATTCATGGTTCGTCAGAAGTTTAACCATAGGACAAAAGAGGGAGCGACTATATGGGACCGTGGATCAACCATGTAGTGTCCATATGCTCACGTGAGAAAATATGAAGAACTCCTGAAGATTTGACGATTTGTTGGTGGAAGAATGATTAAATGCTGGCTTAATCATTTATTCAAAAATGCTCGTCTGAGCCTTAGGTGAGAAAAGCTAATTAATTATGACGAGGCGAGAGACCGACCATGGAGTCATGAAACCGTCCCTGGGTTGTCACGTGACCGCCTGACGATCACTTCATGAAAATCCAAAGTGTTTGGAAGAGTTTTGGACCTAATACGAGCAATTGTGCAAATTAGGTCAAAAATGTGAAAATTGATGGGACCGGCTTCCGTGAGCCAAAGGGAAAATCTTGGTCGGTCAAGATAGCGTGCTCGTGTACCCAAGGCGTCCGCGTCTCAGTCCTGAAAATTTTGATATTTTCTGGCGTGCAATTGAGCATCTATTCGAGAAAATATGCCAAAATTAGGGTTTCGAGGAAACTGAGGAAAACACCATGAGATGATGAAAAATAATTATAAAATAAGGAATGAGGAGGCGTGGGACCGCCGTTGTCAAGGCATGGTCCGACGGTCGTGACCACGGTCCCATGGTGCCTTTTCCTTAATTTTATAATATTTTGATGATTTTATGAAAAATTCATGAATTTTGAGAAATTTGATGAATTTAGGGAGTTTCCATGAATTGAAGGAGTTTTCATGAGTTCATAGAAGCAAAATACTAAAATAATAAAAACACGGGCGTGTGGGACCATGGAGGCATGGCCGGCCGGCTATGGACCAGTCCCACGAGTTTTTCATAATTTTAGGTATTTTTGATGATTTGAGGGAATTTTTCCTAATTTGAAAGAAATACCATAAAATCAAGGAATTTTATGAATTCAAGGAAAAATAGGATAAATAATAATAAAATAATAAAGCAAAGGGCGTGTGGGACCGGCCGGCTAGTGGCCCGGTCTTCATAATTTTATTTTATTTTTTTTATTATATGATGATTTGTGCAAAAAATACCATGAAATCAAGGAGTTTTTTCATCAAATTAGAGAAATAATAATAATAAAAAATAAATAATAAGGAACCGTGGGGTGTGGGACCGGCTGGGACCAAGGCATGGCCGGTTGGCCAATGGTCACGCCCCACACTCCTTTCCTTAATTTCATATTATTTGTTATGGATTTATGGAACTACCATGAAACCGAGGAGCTTCCTCGAGACGAAGGAGATTTGATCAGATGAGAGAATTTTCATCAAATCATGGAAAATAATAAAAATGTATTAAAAATATAAAACTGGCGTGGAACTGACCACGACACGGTCGCTAGGTCGTGCGTCCGTGTTCCCAGCACCTTGGTCAATATTTTTAATTATTTATTATTTTCTTCCCTATTTTGCATAGGTTCATCGTTTCGTTGTATTTTGAAATACTCGTTCGTGCGGTGACTGTTAGTGTATCGTCGTTGAATACACTTTCACCATTTGAATCGGGGCTTACTTAGAGGTAGCTCAGACGCCCGGTTGTTGATTATTTATTACTAATTGTGGAATTCAGTGGAGAATAATTCACAAAACTGAGTAATAAGATGTTTATTATTAATTCATAGGATCAGCTGAGGATTCGACTACGAATTCAGAATAATAAAGCGAGCATTACCATTCCATGGGATTGTAGATTCGACCATAGAATCGGAGTAATTAAGATTTATCTATTACCATTTATGAGACCAGTTGTGGATTCGATCATGAAATCGGAGTAATGAGATAATATAGTTATTTCTATTCTATGAGATCAAGCCGTGGATTCGATCATAGAATCAGAACAATTGTTTATTTCCATTCCGTGGGACCAGTCACAGATTCGACCATGGAATAGGAGCAATTGTTATTGCCATTCCATGGGACCAGTCGTGGATTCGACCATGGAATAGGAGCAATTGTTATTGCCATTCCATGGGATCAGTCGTGGATTCGACCATGGAATATGAGCAATTGTAATTAGGAATAATTAACTTTGTGGCTCTATACTAGCAGAGCAAGTTGTCTAGGAGCATTAATTATCCCGATATGAGCTTGTCGGTAAGTCATATCCTTTATATAGTCGGGGTAAACTCGTTGTTTGTTTCTGAAGACGTTATCGCTCTATACTAGCAGAGCAAGCTGTCTAGGAGCCTTCCATCTTGTGATACTATATAGACATAATCACTGAAAGTATTCAGTATTCATGAGATATGTCGTTGTCCAGTCGTAAAGACTACATATCTACATGTACTCTGAGAGAAAGTACTCTCCGTTGAGAGTTCGATGAGAGACCCGTGTCTCGATACTCACGTCTGATTGTTGGATCAGAGCTTCGTATAATTATGAGTTTACGATTTTAGCCCTTGTCGAAAATCCACCATCTATATTAAGTCCCCTGCTTATTGAGGAAAGCTGTGTTCCTCAGACAACATTAAATGGTGATTTTCCGGCCATAAATAATAATACCAGTAATTGAACTTAGTCGTAAGTTGAGACGTTACCGGATTTAGAGAGCATGAACAAACCACGACTTGATGAAGGCTTCAATGTCATGATTGGAGCATCGTTTGATGAGCATAAATTGGTGTTGATCCACTGGTTTGGACGACGAGTCCATGGTCGTTTTAGGATTTGTGGGATGGGCCCATGAAAACAAATCCTTGTTTTATGAATAGACGCTCGTTCGTTCGTTAGTTTAAGGAACAAACAAAATAGACCTGAGTCTAATGATATAAAATTCGTCTATGAGCTTTCACGAAAACTGGAATTTTATATTTTAAATATGTGAGATTTCACAAAGTGGAATAAACTCTCGTTTCAAAGGTGGATGCTCGTACGAGAGAAAAGTTTTTTTTTTTTTTGATAGACGTGCGTCTGTTAGTAATAAAATTTTGTTTATGAGCCTTCATGAAATTTTTTATCTTCGAGCTTTCGGAAATATTTGAAAATATACTCTCGCTTCAAAGACAGATGCTCGTGCGAGGGAGCAAAAATATATAGATATATTTTTCAAATTTATGTGAGTTTCACGTTGAATATATATATTTTGTAAAATCAATGTTTTGATTTTGAAAAACTGTTGAAAGTAAACAATTATACATGGTGAAATAATGTCTATATGTGAGTTTTCACAATTGTAGAATGAACGTCTGTACAATTTTTGAAGATCAGCGAGTGTTCACATAGTAAAAATTTACGTGGGTTGTTCACGACTTTATGAAAATCAAGTCATGACTTTTGAGCAATTGCTGAAAGTAAGCAATTGTATATGTGATGAAATAATGTATCTATGAGTTTTGCGATTTTATAGTGTATGCACACATGTAGAAAATCAACGAATGTTCACATGAAAGGTTATGTGAATTATTCATAGTTTCACGCAAAGTCAGGTGTTGACTTTAAATAATGAATTTTGCTCGTCTTGGCAAGTTTGAAGGAGCGAGCAAGTTTTTCGAGGTTTTTACGTTATTATCACTAGGTTATTGAAACCGTAAATAAGTAAGAGTTGAGGATTACCATTTTTGTTGCGTGTTTGTTATTGGTATATCCATGACTCCATGCCTTGTGTCTCAGATAGTGGTGACTTCTGGTTACAGCCACTCTTCGGGATCTTCCGTGGAGCGCTCCAAAAATATCAAGTTAAAGATGAAGACCTCTGCGGATGCTCATACTGAGAAAAATCAACCTTTCAGAGACACTGGAAGCTGACATATTGTATGTCTCTCGATCATCCGAGAGTCGTCCTTCATTAGCAGAAGCACCGCCGACTTCAGCAAGTGAGACTATCGGCTGAAGATGAAGTTAGGCTTTGTGTTGATGGTGTAGCTCCTGATTGGATGAATGAAGAATTTCGTCATCAGAAAATTCAGAAGTTAGGTCTTCGTTGAAATTGTTGTAGAATCTTCGTCCGATGTCGGATTTTTGCGGTTGAACCATGTATCCTCATGCCCAGGAAATTTCCAAACTTTTGCAAAGAAGCCTTTTGAGTTCCGAGCATGTTTAGGATGTGAAATCGATGAAACAGTAAACTTCCAGGAGACCTTCGGAAAATTTTCAGCTGGCATGTGGTCCAATGTTTTGGCCACAACTATTTGCTCGTTTCTTCAATTGTTTTGAATTTTGGATATGTTGTAGAGGACCTTCATACGAAGAGAATGGTATAAGACCCATCCCTCGATTCTTCACCAATTGATCCCAGATCGTCGGTTTGTACAGGACAGTGTAAAATCATCTCAGCCGAGCTTGCTGTAAAACACTCATGTTCTGTTCTTAGACCATTTGCTTGTGTCTTGAACGGTTGGTGAAGGATTTTAATGTCGTTTATTCGTTTGAGATCAGGACCCCTGATTGATACATGATCATGGTGCTTGCAGCGCCATCTTGCTTCTGTCAGTCGTAGAAACATCGCTTCTGAAACCCTGGTCATGGGACCATAGCTGAGGTTTCTCTTGAGAGGGGATGATGTAATGACCACAGTTTCATGTCCCGATGGTAGCATTACTTTTAGGATGAATGATTAGCACATGAGAGTCTGGTGCCACGAGTCTTGGACTGTGAAACTGGTCGTCATGATCAGTGGATCATCAGTCCCCAGTATTTTGTTAGATCTCCGCTTTTTGTCTTCTCTTCTTCTGGCAAGACTTGGATAGAGGATCCAGGTAGAAAAATGTAAAAACCTAGGTGGTCTAAGTTGGAGGTAGCTTGATGAAGTACTTAGTGGAAAGACCTGGTGAACATCGATCGACTGTGGAAGTCATGAATCCCGTCTAAGAATTGTTGCTTGCATGTTGTTCGCTCTGGAAGCTTTAGGGACCTCATACAAGGTCGGAATTCGATGCTTGACCCCAACTTTCGAATCTAAGAGGCTGAGTTATCACATGAGAAAAGAATCACTCAATTTGGAGTTGTAGAGGTCATCCAAAGAAGTGTGCACATTTGTAATTTGTAATCCCGTACAAAATTTTTCAGATTCCATAGACCTGACGGTAAAAGCCATATCTTTCAGCTCGTATGTCCGATTGGTGCGCCCTTTTGGTATGTTGTAGAAGAAACATAGAAGAACATCTTTTGTTGAGGAAGTATTGTCTCATTCCTCACCCGTTGGTACGTTTTTGTAAACCCATGGCCTGAAGTGTGTTGTATCTCATTTGTAGAGGTGATGAGAACATCTTGTAGAAGACTTTGGATTATGCCCACCAGTCGTGCCAGCTTTGGGAAGACTTTCATGTGAGCATGTTATCAGGTCTGCACATCTTGATATGAATCATTAGTCTTAGAGAAGTCCGCTTCATGTGTAACACTTTAGAGATGATTAGTTGATGAAGCCCTGAGGATGTTGCTCGTGAGACCGTTATTGGTGCTGAAACCATGAATGATTATGCTCCAGAGATCCTTGTCGATGCTGAGATCATGGATGGTGCTCCTCTAGAGATTATTTTTGATGCTGATACCATGGTTGAAGTTGCTCCAAAGACAAAAAAGGCTAGAACCATGATTATAGATATAAACTTTTTTCTCCTTCATCCAGTGAGCCTTTTACATTCATGAACTAGTTGATGAGTTGAGCGTCCGTAAGATGAAGGTTTACTGAGATTTCAACCTGAATGCTCCTGAAAGCATAACTTTACCACGATCTGGCTTTATCAGTGAGTCAACATTGTTGCGGTAGATAGCATCAGCAGTTTTCATACTGGATGTGATTGGTGAAGAGAGAAAGTTCCTCATTCATGCAGGGGCTTGTGATGTAGAGAAAACCCGTTGATGAAGTTTCACGGAATCACCTCAGGTTTCCTAGTATATATTGAAGGAGTTAGTGCCATCCATGTATGAATGATGTTGCATATGCTTCAGAAGTCTTATCATGGGATAATGAAGACTTATTGTTTAGTTACACTTTGATCGTGCTGGTGTTGAATCAATGTGTCATCATCGAGATATTTGTGCTGAAGTTGTACTCTTTGATTGGGATTACAATTTGATAGCTTTTTTAGATGCTTGTGTTGAAGCGTATATTCCTTAAGCATCGAATATCTTAGGGGTTTGATCGTCTCGGCCCTGGAGTATCTTCTATTGATTCAGCATCCCTTTCGTTGCAGCAGTGGGATTCAACACTTGTGCAGAAGTCAGAGCTTTCTAATCTTTTGGCATACATGGACGCTCCTGCAAGGATATGTAGAAACTCCCAAAGTGTTCTTTGCTATGTTTGGACATCATCTCAACAATGAACGTCTCAGTGATCGATTCATAGAAATGTCAGATTCAACCACTTGCTAAAATACTAATACGGTGAAGTTACCATTCATAACGTCTTGCAGAGTTGCTAGCAGAATTAAGTCCCCATGCTACATAGCATGTGAGGAAATAAATGACATAGACACGGGAGGAATGAGACTTTCCTGAGTGTGGAACCTCTTTATGAATGTCTATGCATCTTTTGAAGTTTCTTGCTTCAATCTCGTCAAAGTTCGAAATTCCTCCAAGTGCTCTGATGATGGAATGTCCGTCAAATCTTCTGGATCAGAACTTTCTTTGTTGGAGAGATATGTAACCAAAGGCGCTTTGTAAGTACCCATCTTTTCAGCGTGGATCCACGCTCTTCTGAAGGACGTGTCATATCATGGATCTTCCTGATTATGTGAAACTTGGTTTGTGTCCAGGTTGAACTTATGTTCACTTTGAGAATGATGTATCCATAAGTATTTCCGAGCGCTCCTTCAAGGTCTCTGATTGAGATGGATCATGAGTATATTCTTGTCGAGTGATGCATGTAGATCCGATGGTTTTCAGTGGAATGTTGTTGATGGTGGTGTCAACATCGATCATCGTTCTTCCCAATTCGTTTCTTCTGAGATTGACTGTGGTAAGCAGTCCACAGTCGTACACCTCTTGGTCCATGGATGGAGGCTCAAGAAGTATTTTCGGAATGGACTTCTTGACATGATGTGTTCAGTGCTGTGAACATGTCTCTCCTTCGTGCCTTCGACATATAGAGCAATTCACGTTCGACCAGGATTGAACTGCCTCTTTGATAGGTTGTTTAGAGAGAGTGTAAAGCTTCTGATTTGGAGAGGACTCTTGTGTACTCCTTCAGTCCCTCGTTGAAGCTATTGTGGATCAACCTTCTCTTTGAAAATTTTCTTCAAAATATTGCAGTTACTTGTTGGATGATTTGGTGAATCTATGAAGGTGACAGTACCTGGGTTTCTTCATTTTTCTTCAGTTGGCTCTCTATGATGAGCAGCGATTTGATTGCACCATCTTGAAACCAGACTTCTAGTAACTCGATCACCGCTTCATGATAAGTTTGAGTATGTCCGATCATCTCCCCGTTCGTTAATGCCGGATCGAGGTTTGTGTAAGATTGGTTATCCTTTCTTGATGCTTTTGTAGGATGAGGTGTTGGATGTCTCACGTTTGAGAAAGAGCTTTCCTTTTGCTTGAGCAATAACGTTCATGGAAGGTTGGACATTGTATTGTTTGTTGATCAGGCGTCGGATGCTCCGAGGTTCCTCGACCTTGTAGACTTTGCTCGGAAAAGCAGGTGTAGTAGTCGCTGATCGTTTGGCTGCTTCATGAAGTTCTGAGAGAGTATGGAGTCGCAGAGAAAAGCTCTGTAGATTGGGATCATTTCGTTTTGTTCATGCTCTCCTAGTGCCTCCATGGATCGAGAGACGTGTTCTCGAGCGCTCCACGTTCCGTTATATAGTGCGAACGTTGGGGAAGTGTATCCCTTCAGGAAAGAAATTATTTGCGTAGCAACAGGGTATGAATGTTGATAACGATGAAAAAATGATGCTTTGTCTTTTCCTCGATCCTCCATGAAGCGTTCCAGGTCCTCACGAGCGATGAAGCCTGGAAGTTCCTTTGCTGGAGAGTCATCTGCAGCTTTGCGGAATTCTTCATCTTGTACAACATGGATTGGAGAGATTTCAGGATCAGCAGTTGAAGATGTTTCTTTAGCTTCTCCTTTTTCGCGCTGAGGCTGAGTTCGTTCAGACGCAAACTTGTCTGTGAGAGTTTTGAGATAAGCATATAACTCTTTCTGTGTGTTGCAGCCATGTCAGACTGAACCTTCATGAGATCAAGCTGATTTCCTCTAGTTTCTTCAGGAGACCAACCGAAGAGTGGATTATTGATGGCGCCAGTGTCGTCACTTGCAGGGGAGATCTCTGGAGCACCAGTGCTTGGAAGAGTGATAGTAACATGTGACGTGATACTGCTGGACGGAGGAGTGGTGTTAGCGCTACCACTAGAGCCTGCAATGTTAATAGGAGTAGTACTTGCTGGGAGTACCACTAGGACTTGCAATGTTAGAGTTGGGTGTTGAACCCGGATTGGTAACTGATCCATACCTAAGACCGACCATCCTGCCGAATTGAGATTGCAACCGAGAGAATGATCTCCCACTGTGGTCGCCAATCTGTGGATGGGGAAAAATGATTTGCTGGTTTTAAAGGAATTGAGGAGACAACCGTACGGAGGAGACTCCTCGAACCGAGCGAAATGTTAAACCTCACACAGATACACCGCTCCAAAGGAGGTGATTTAGATTCGAGAGATCAATCTGTAGTACTGCGGCCTAAATCAAGACAATGACCGTTCCAGAGTAAATTTGGTCACAAGAGAGGATGGGTTGATCTGTAGGAGGAAAGCTGAGAAATGTGTGAGATCAATGGTGATCGAGATTGTGGGTGTGTGAATTCTGAATACGATAAGCTCTGAATGATTGAAATTGCTCAATTGAGAGTAGTTGCTCAATTGATGAGTTTATGATCTCGTGTTTTCGATAAGACGTGAGATTGAATGTACTGTTGATACTGATGATTCAATCATGATTCAGAGACTTATTTATATTGTTGGAATTTTAGACACCATGATTCCATGAAGTGAGACAGTTGATGGAATCAAGGAATGGGGAAGTGGAGATCGTGTTTGAAACCAGTTGCTCAACATGTGGAGACTTGGTCGATTTTCCACCCACTACCTCGTGAATTCCTTCAACTGATTGCACGACTTGCTCACATTCCATCGTGTGTTTGAACACACGTGCCGTAGACCGCCAGACCAAAACCCTAAGTGATATCCCCCCAAAGTGACACGATTGACGTCTCGTGGTATGTTAGTCAATTGATGACTTCGTGGTTTGATGGGACGATGAGTCCATGTAGTTGCTGAGTTGAACATGATGTTCTGAAACTCATGAATTGAACATGTCATGAGACAGAGGTATAGTTCTTACGATGAAGTGAGCAAGTATTGCTCATTCGATGGATCGTTGAATATTGATTGTTGAACCAATATTCCTTGGTTTGAGAAAATATTTATCATCTGAGCAAGTGTTGCTCATGTGATGAATTGTTAAATATTTGATCGTCTGAGCATATGTTGCTCATCTGATGGATTATTGGCAGCGTACCAAAAATATTAATTAGAATACTGGTCGTTGAACCGAGCATAATTAATAAAATTAATGACCACGAGGCCGTCGTAAAATTATTAAGGTTGGAATCTGGAATGATGATCCTTGGATTCAGAAACCCTAATTTGATCAATTGATGATCAATTCATGGTTCGTCAGAAGTTTAACCATAGGACGAAGGAGGGAGCGACTATATGGGACCGTGGATCAACCATGTAGTGCCATATGCTCACGTGAGCAAATACGAAGAACTCCTGAAGAGTTGACGATTTGTTGGTGGAAGAATGATTAAATGCTGGCTTAATCATTTATTCAAAAATGCTCGTCTGAGCCTTAGGTGAGAAAACCTAATTAATTATGACGAGGCGAGGGACCGACCATGGAGTCATGAAACCTTCCCTGGGTTGTCACGTGACCGCCTGACGATCACTTCATGAAAATCCAAAGTGTTTGGAAGAGTTTTGGACCTAATACGAGCAATTGTGCAAATTAGGTCAAAAATGTGAAAATTGATGGGACCGGCTTCCGTGAGCCAAAGGGACAATCTTGGTCGATTAAGATAGCGAGCTCGTGTCCCTAAGGCGTCCGCGTCTCAGTCCTTAAAATTTTGATATTTTCTGGCGTGCAATTGAGCATCCATTCGAGAAAATATGCCAAAATTAGGGTTTCGACGAAACTGAGGAAAACACCATGAGATGATGAAAAATAATTATAAAATAAGGAATGAGGAGGCGTGGGACCGCCGTGGTCAAGCCATGGTCGGACGGTCGTGACCACGGTCCCGTGGTGCCTTTTCCTTAATTTTATAATATTTTGATGATTTTATGAAAAATTCATGAATTTTGAGAAATTTGATGAATTTAGGGAGTTTCCATGAATTGAAGGAGTTTTCATGAGTTCATGGAAGCAAAATATTACAATAATAAAAACACGGGCGTGTGGGATCATGGAGGCATGGTCGGTCGGCTATGGACCAGTCCCACGAGTTTTTCATAATTTTTTTAATATTTTTAGGTATTTTTGATGATTTAAGGGAATTTTTCCTAATTTGAGAGAAATCCCATAAAATCAAGGAAAATAGGATAAATAATAATAAAATAATAAAGCAAAGGGCGTGTGGGACCGGTTAGGGCATTGCCGGCCAGCTAGTGGCCCGGTCCCACAAGTTTTCATTATTTTATTTTATTTTATTATTATATGATGATTTGTGCAAAAAATACCATGAAATCAAGGAGCTTTTTCATGAAATTAGAGAAATAATAATAATAATAATAATAAAATAATAAGGAACTGTGGGGTGTGGGGCCGGCTGGGACCAAGGCATGGCCGGTTGGCCAATGGTCACACCCCACACTCCTTTCCTTAATTTTATATTATTTGTTATGGATTTACGGAAGTACCATGAAACCGAGGAGCTTCCTCGAGACGAAGGAGATTTGATCAGATGAGAGAATTTTCATCAAATCATGGAAAATAATAAAAATGTATTAAAAATATAAAACTGGCGTGGAACTGACCATGACACGGTCGGTAGATCGTGTGTCCGTGTTCCCAACCCTTGGTCAATATTTTTAATTATTTATTATTTTCTTCCCTATTTTGCATAGGTTCATCGTTTCGTTGTATTTTGAAATACTCGTTCGTGCGGTGACTATTAGTGTATCGTCGTTGAATACACTTTCACCATTTGAATAGGGGCTTACTTTGAGGTAGCTCAGATGCCCGGTTGTTGATTATTTATTACTAATTGTGGAATTCAGTGGAGAATAATTCACAAAACTGAGTAATAAGATGTTTATTATTAATTCATAGGATCAGCTGAGGATTCGACTACGAATTCAGAATAATAAAGTGAGCATTACCATTCCATGGGATTGTAGATTCGACCATAGAATCAGAGTAATTAAGATTTATCTATTACCATTTATGAGACCAGTTGTGGATTCGATCATGAAATCGGAGTAATGAGATAATATAGTTATTGCTATTCTATGAGATCAAGCCGTGGATTCGATCATAGAATCAGAACAATTGTTTATTTCTATTCCGTGGGACCAGTCACAGATTCGACCATGGAATAGGAGCAATTGTTATTGCCATTCCATGGGACCAGTCGTGGATTCGACCATGGAATGGGAGCAATTGTTATTTCCATTCCATGGGATCAGTCGTGGATTCGACCATGGAATATGAGCAATTGTAATTAGGAATAATTAACTTTGTGGCTCTATACTAGCAGAGCAAGCTGTCTAGGAGCATTAATTATCCCGATATGAGCTTGTCGGTAAGTCATATCCTTTATATAGTCGGGGTAAACTCGTTGTTTGTTCCTGAAGACGTTATCGCTCTATACTAGCAGAGCAAGCTGTCTAGGAGCCGTCCATCTCGTGATACTATATAGAAATAATCACTGAAAGTATTCAGTATTCATGAGATATGTCGTTGTCCAGTCATAAAGACTACATATCTACATGTACTTTGAGAGAAAGTACTCTCCGTTGAGAGTTCGATGAGAGACCCGTGTCTCGATACTCACGTATGATTGTTGGATCAGAGCTTCGTATAATTATGAGTTTACGATTTTAGCCCTTGTCGAAAATCCACCATCTACAATAGTGTAGTTGAGCTTAAATCTATCGATGTTCATTTCTTGAAGACGAAGAACTACTAAGGGGAGCTTGTGGAACTTCTTCGACAAAAGCTATGTGGAGGCTTAAACTTATCTATCACTTGGAAAGTCTATTTCTACTATCTCATATATTGAGACATAAGTCGTTTTATGATATAGTTTTTTCTATACACATTTGAGATTTCGAGCTGAGTACATCTCGCTTACATATTTCTCGAAATATGTGTTGGTAAGCTTTCGCTTCGACCAAGTTCATCTTATATCATGAGAAAATTGCCGAGTAACATCTTACACGGTTTGTATGATACAATCATTTGGTTTAAGACTTGGAAGGTTTCAATAATGATTATTTCAATATTTTGAAATTTTCTTTGATGCTAATAGTGTGTGAAAACGGCTATTAACATTATAGAAGAATGTTTCAATGATTGAAATAAAGAGTTGATGATGTAACCATCTTTGGATATAAGCATATATGGTATGTTCGGACATTAGTGTATAAGTTCATAAACCGGGAGCCAAGAGTATGCATATGTGTGTATATGGAATTGGTCAAGGAGACATGTTAAGTATGCGTACCCGTACGCATACTGGCGGAAGTTCTCGAACCGAGAATTTCTGCCGAGTTTGGTTTTGGCAAAACTCTTAACTAGTCACCATAAGTATGCGTACCCGTACGCATATTGGCAGAAGTTTTTGAACCGAAAATTTCTGCTGAGTTTGGAAACTTTACAAACCCAAATCCGGTTGCTTAAGTACGCATACCCATACGCATACTTAAGCTGGTTACTTTGTCAAATCAGTCAAGTCCATGAACTTAAACAGTTAAATCATAAGGAATGCAATCTTTGCAAACCATGGCTATAATGTTCATGATTGATTCAAGTGAATCAAACCGATTTGATTTCAATTGTGTTTTCTAAACAATTTAACAACTCTTTAACTAGTTTCATTTGAGTCATTTGAACTAGTAATGGTTGAGATGAATAAGGTTGATATGAGAGTAATCATATGGCTAACCCCGGTTAACTATTTGTGAACCAGCATGGTGTACACGTTTAGGTACGGATACATAAACCTAAATGAGGGTACATTTCATTTGTGTGTAACAAGCTAAGTTCGATTTAACTGTTGAAAGATATTAGCTTGGTTGAATCATGTTTTTCATCTAACGGTGAATATTTAATGTTTTGTTACCAAGGTAACTTGGATTGCAAACCCTGATTTGAAAATTATATAAATGAGAACTCTAGCAACTGGAAAAACTAATCCCCACACCTCCTGTGTGCTACTAGTTGCATAACTAGAGTAGATTCTCCTTTAACCTTAGGTTTCTTCTCGAGACCCTGTAGGTTAACGACTTGAAGACCTTATTGGGATTGTGAAGCTAGACCCAACTAATATCTTTGTAGTTGCGTGATCTGATCTTGTTGTTTCTATCGTGTTGAGTGCAATTGAAATAATTGGCTCGAGATTTTATATCTCCGATAGGCAAGATAGAAAAGTAATCACAAACAAATTTCGTCTCATCGTTTGTGATTCCATAATAACTTGTTTCGCTAGTCGATTAAGTTTATTGTGAGGTGATTGATAATACTAGGTTGTTCTTCGGGAATATAAGTCCAGTTTATCAATTGGTTCCTGTTCACCTTGATTTATCAAAAGACGGAACAAAAACTCTTGGGTATTTCTGTGGGAGACAGATTTATTCAATCCTATAGACTTTTCTGTGCGAGACAGATTTGTCTATCAAGTCTTCGACTTTGGGTCGTAGCAACTCTTAGTTGTGGGTGAGATCAGCTAAGGGAATCAAGTGCGTAGTATCCTGCTGGGATCAGAGACGTAAGGAGCGCAACTGTACCTTGAATCAGTATGAGATTGATTAGGGTTCAACTACAGTCCAGTCCAAAGTTAATTGGTAGTAAGCTAGTGTCTGTAGCGGCTTAATACAGTGTGGTGTTCAATCTGGACTAGGTCCCGGGGTTTTTCTGCATTTGCGGTTTCCTCGTTAACGAAATTCTAGTGTCTGTGTTATTTCTTTTCCGCATTATATTTTTTTATATAATTGAAATATTACAGGTTGTGCGTTAAGATTAATAAATTAGGAACATTGGTCTTTGGTACCGTTCAAGTAATTCCTCTTATATTTAATCAGGCTCGCAGATTTCTATTTGCTGATTGCGGATTGAATTAAGAGTTAGAGATATTGAACTCTTTAATATACTTTAATCTAGATTGAGTCTGACTGTCTAGTTGATTCTCTAGAAAGTGTATTGGATTAAGTGCTCTCAGATTGCCAAACGAATTGTTGGGTGCGGTTGTTAGACCCCCGCATTTTCAATTGGTATCAGAGCAGGCAAATACATTAAAGACCTCATAAGTCTGTGTTTGTAGCGATCTGATATGGACAAAGGTGCTATCTCTATAAACGTACCACCAGTCTTCGATGGCTCTAATTACTCATGGTGGAAAATTGTTATACGTGTCTTTCTTCAAGCGCGTGATTTTTAGTCATGGGTTTATGTAGTTATGGCTATGATGCTCCCGTTGTGGCAGTAGGGAATGTAAACGTTCCTAAGAACATTGGTGAATACAATGATGCCGATATACTTGCTGCAAAGCAAAACTCCGACGGTTTGAATGCCATCATACATGCCATTACCCCAGATCTTCAGCACCATGTGACTACGTTCACTAGGTCTAAAGATGCTTGGGATATCTTAGAAACCGTATTCGAAGGTAATACCATAGAAAAGGAAGCTAGGCTTCAAAACCTTAATTCCGATTGGGAAAACCTTCGTATGGAAAATGAAGATTCATTTGATGAGTTTAATCACAAATTGTTTGAAATTGTTAATGCATCTTACGCATTGGGTAAGACTATTCCATAAAAGGACATTGTGATGAAAATTCTTAGATCGCTGCCATCTAGATACGATTCTAGGAAGCATGCCATCATTGAAGGAAATAACCTTGATTATCTTTCCAGAAACACATTGGTTGGAAAACTAAAGATCTTTGATCATGAGCACACATCCAAAATTGGAAAGGATGTTTCCTTCAAAGCACCAAAGAACACTAAATTACTTGACAAAAGTAAAAGTGTTTATGTATCTGAGGATGATCTTTCTGAGACTGATTCATCATATGAAGATCTTGACAAATCAGTCTCTATGATCACAAGACAGTTTAGGAATCTTCTATTGAAGAGAAGTAAACGGTTTTCAAGAGACAAACCTAGGTCATCAGTTAAACCTCACAATCGTGTTTCTCCTAAAAACAGGGATGCTGACGAGGCTGATGACGAGGATATGCCACAGTGCTTTAAGTATAAAGGTTTTGGTCATTTTGCTAATGAGTGTCCAAATCGTAGAAAATACACTGGGAACAAAGGTCTGCTGCAACTCTTGATGAAATGTCTGATCACTATGATTCCAGTGAAGACGAAAAATCAAGTGTTGCACTTCTTTGTGAAGATATCGATTTTGATAACTGTAGCAATACTTACATCAATCTTGATATTCTTCCAGAAAGAAACTCAACCAATCTGGAAGAAGAAATTAACCTTTCTGTTGGAAACTCTTTGTCTGATTTTTCAAGTTCCACTCTGTGCCTAGCAGCTTGCACATCCCGGGAGTCTGAATCAGCATATCCATTGACATGTTCTTATTGTTCACTCAAGGGTCATGAACTTTCAAAGTGTTTCAAATATAAACACAAGATGAGACATGTCAAGAGACTTCAACGAAGAGCAAATCGCCTAGCAAACAAGCTCAAACTTGTTCAAAAAACCGCTGAGGTATGTAAGATTTTATCCTCTTCAAAGAAGTTGGTTTCCAAATATAGGTCAAGACCATTAGAGAAAAGAGTATTGTCTAAACACTTTGATAGACAGGGATCTATGAATTCCTTTCAAAAGGGTCATGGTGGACAAATTGTTGTTCACCACAGCACAACTTAATTGTGTTGTTTTTGTGCATCTTGTCTCATGTGCCTGATTAAAAGAGACAAGAACTTGCACACCTTAGGCTTAGAAAAGGAAAAAAACCTTTTTTTTTTGCTTTTCTTAGATTTGTTGTATGGTTTGGAATTCTTTCATATCTAATTGATATTGGAAGGAACCTCCATGTTTATCAAAAGAGGGTTATTCTTGTCAATTCCACTCTCTTTAGGGTCGTGAATTGAGTGTGCGTGAACCTGTGTGGTTAAAAAGTTCTGTAACCCTACATTCCTTTTTCCTTCTCTGAAACTCTTTTCATCTTAAGATTGCATGCTGAGTTTAAATTGTGATTTTCTCTCACAAACCCATACACGTATGGAGACTCCAAGCATCATGTGTTCTGATGGAAAATATGTTAATATGATTGTCAAGCCATCAATCATAAAGGAAAAATAAAAATCTCTGTTGCCTCCAACTTTGAAAAGAAAAAGAAGAAATGTGAGGAAGCCAAGAGTTGTTTCTTCAAATTCTCAGAAGTTTTCTGATGTTCTTGAAGAGTTGAAGGAAGCTAGAAAGGAGATTAAGAAAATAAAGGCTTTTGTTATGAGAACTCTCGAAATTCAGAAGGCCCTGGTTCGACATCATCAACCTAGAAGGTTTGTTGGAATTGACTCATTTCTCCATGAACCATATGTACCTATGGCTGTTGACGACAAGGAGTTCGGGGACGATAAAAAATTCTTCAGAGGTCTCAATTTCTAATAAATCTTCTTTTTTGTTTTTTAGAAGAATAACTAGGGTTTGGAATAGCCATTATTGTGAGTACACATAGCTATGTCCAACGATTTTCATCTTCATTGTTTTTAGATTTATTTATTTAAATTCTAAAGTATTTTTTGGAAGATGATTTTTGCAATTTAATCTTTATGATTTTATATATTACAAATTGTATGGGATATGTTGTTTACGTTCGTGAACCTGTGACTGTCCCATACTTGTTCAAAAGTTATCTCTATTATGTCGATATGAATGTATTGATGGAAGATAGAATGAACTTTTGACATTACAAAAGTTAAAGCCTTTTACGTCATGATTTTGATAAAAAGAAAGGATAAAACTTTTGTTTACAAGGATTAAGTCTATTATACATCATTGTTCAAATGGTGATGAAAGATATAATGAATCCTTGTTTATTTCGCAGTATTTGGTCGATCTCCGATCCACAATCTTTGTGCATATACTGTGTTGTTCCATAAGGATTCTTATGTTGAGCACAATCGACTGAGTTGATTATTATCTTATGATTAACTTAATTGTTGCTCCGTGAGGTTCCCTATGTCAAACATGTTCAACTAAATTAATCATTCTCTTTTGGTTATTTTAATTGTTGCTCCGTAAGTTCGCTTATGTCGAGCATGACCAATTAAATTGATCACTTTTTGTGGTTAATTTGGTTGTGTATTCCAATTGAATTAATCATGGGTTCTCTTGTGAGTAATTTGGTTGTTATTTTTAGATTGAACTAACTATGGGTTCTCTTGTGGTTATTTCAATTGAATTTTGTGGATACAAATTCATGTTTTCATCTGATTTGTTTGTCCAAAAGAAATCATTATTTTCTTTTGAAAGTAAGGTCGCCTTTGTTGTTCCTTCGGGGATGACATTTTATGGGGGAGAGTTAATTTTGAACTTGTGCTTAATTTCCAAATCTTTGTGAGGAGTGTGACTGTGGAATTGTTAGGGGTTATCTTGTATCTTCATTAGCTCCTTGATGAATGCATTTAGCTTCGGTTTTATGATTGCATCTAAATTTGTTGGTATGTTAATACACCTTTTGGTCATGATGTATCTCCGTGGAAATTTCATTAGGATCTCACTAATTTTCGTATCTTTTCCAATTTTGTTGACAAAAAGGGGAGAATTAATGTATAGTTCACACTACAAATACATATGGTTTATGGATCATTATGTAAGGGGGAGTGGTTTTCATGTTGAGATATGTATTAACTAAGGGGGAGTGATGCATATCACCGTAGTGTTATTGTCAAAGTTGTGATACAATTGAACTTTGATGTTGTGTAATAATACTATGACACTGTATAACAATGATTGAGAGCATTTGTTTTCTCATTGTTATAACTACGATCCTCAACAACTGTGATGCCGAACTTACAACCTTTAGGATCATGGAGTACTTGGAAGTGACAAAGATTTCGAGTCGCGTTGAAGATGCCAAGGAGATCAAGCATGTGGATAAGAAGCTTATTTTTTTTTATCTTTTTTTTTTGTAATCCATATGTATTGATAGTTTTGTCATTAAAATTGACAAAGGGGGATATTGTTAGAGCATTGCTCGGTCAAACTCGCATGAGTTGCTATCTCAAGCATGTTTGTCAATGTTAGTGATCAAAACTATAAGTTTTGATTTCTATCCTATTTGTAGATGCCTCGGACTAGGACATAGATAGTGTAGTTGAGCTTAAATCTCTAGACGTTCATCTCATGAAGACGAATAAATACTAAGGGGAGCTTGTGGAACTTCTTCGACAAAAGTTATGTGGAGAATTGAAATTATCTATCACTTGGAAAGTCTATTTCTACTATTTCATATATTGAGACATAAGTCGTGTTATGATATAGTTTTCTCTATACACATTTGAGATTTCGAGCTGAGTAGATCTCGCTTACATATTTCTCAAAATATGTGTTGGTAAGCTTTCGCTTCGACCAAGTTCATCTTATATCATGAGAAAATTTCCGGGTAACATCTTACATGGTTTGTGTGATACAATCATTTGGTGTAATACTTGGAAGGTTTCAATAATGATTATTTCAATATCTTGAAAATTGCTTTGATGCTAATAGTGTGTGAAAACGGCTATTAACATTATAGAAGATTGTTTCAATGATTGAAATAAATATTTTATGATGTAACCATCTTTGGATATAAGCATATATGGTGTGTTCGCACATTAGTGTATTAGTTCATAAACCGGGAGCCAAGAGTATGTGTTAGAGCATTGCTCGGTCGAACTCGCATGCGCTGCTATCTCAAGCATGTTTGTCAATGTTAATGATCAAAACTATAAGTCTTGATTTCTAGTCTACTATAGCTAAGGTCTCGAACTAGGATCGAAAGTGTAGTTGAGCTCAAGAACTCCATAGCAATCATCATACAAGACGAAGGACTACTCAAGGAACCGATGGATCTTCATCGACTAAAATATATGTGGAGACTTGAACTTATCTATCACTCAAAAGTCTATTGATCTCCTATCTTGAGACAGAAGTCGTTTTTCTATATAGACTTAGATGATACACATTTGCTATTTCGAGCCGAGTTTATCTCGCCTATCTATTTCTCGAAATATGTGTTGGTAAGCTTTCGCTTTAGCCAAGTTCATCTTTACCTAGTGACGAAAGTCATGACAAGTTTCAATCATTTTGAAAATTGCTTACTTTGACGAAAAATAGTTTGTGAATAACAACTATAGAATATCAACGTCCTCTAAGAATGTTTCAATGATTGAAATGAGAGTTTAGATTATATAACCATTGGAGGATATAAGCATTGTTGTGGAAACACAAATATGTATAAGTCCTTATTCCTTGAATTGAAGTTTGCGAACTTTGTTGATCAAGAGAACCGGAATGGTGGCGTGAGCCAAGTCCGCGAACTGGCGGAAGTTCTCGACCCGAGAAATTCTGCTGGAGTTTGTGAACTCCGTCCGGGAACTTAAGTCCGCGAACCCAGTCCGTGAACTTGAGTAGGTTATATCTAAAAATGATGTTTGTGAACTTATTCTTATATAAACTAAGGAATGCAAATTGCAAACTGTGGCTATATAGTTCATAAACCTATTCGAGTGAATCAAATCGTTTTTGCTTCGATTGTGTCTTGTGTAGTTACATAAGATTTCCTTGCAATTGAACAACTCTCTTACTAGTTCATTTGAGTCACTTGAACTAGTTATGGTGGAGAAGAATATGGTTGATATGAAAGTGATCATATGGCTAACCATTTGGTTGACTATTGTTGAACCAACAAATGTACAAGTTTGGGTACGGTTACACAATCCTAAAAACGTGCATTTCATTTGTGTGTAACGAGCTAGTTTTCGATCTAACGGTTGAAATATATTAGCTTGAATCTAATCAGGTTTTCATCTAACAGTGAATATTGAATGCTTTGTTACCAAGCTAACATTGATTGCAAACCCTGATTTGAAAGACTATATAAGGGAGAACTCTAGCAACTGGGAAACCTAATCCCCACAGCTTCTGTGTGATACTAGTTGTGCTAATCTAGAGTCGATTCTCCTTTAACCTTTGGTTTCTTCTTCTAAACCAGGTTAACGACTTAAAGACTTCATTGGGATTGTGAAGCCACACCGATACTACTTTCTTGTAGTTGTGTGATCTGATCTTGTTGTTTCTATCGTACGAGTACAATTCTAATAATTGGCTTGAGATTGATATCTCCGAAGGAAAGATATAAAAGTAATCACAAACACTTCATCTCATCGTTTGTGATTTCGCAATATCTTTTTTCGCTGCGTCGATTAAGATTATTGTGAGGTGATTGATAATAATAGGTTGTTCTTCGGGAATATAAGTCTGGTTTATCAATTGGTTCATGTTCACCTTGATTTATCAAAAGATGGAACAAAACTCGTAGGTATATTCGTGTGAGATGGATTTATCTATTACCGTAGACTTTTCTGTGTGATACAGATTTGTTTATTAAAGTCTTCGACTTTGGGTCGTAGCAACTCTTAGTTGTGGGTGAGATCAGCTAAGGGAATCAAGTGTGTAGCATCCTGCTGGGATCAGAGACGTAGGAGCATAACTGTACCTTGGATCAGTGTGAGATTGATTGGGGTTCAACTACAGTCCATACCGAAGTAATTTGGAGTATGCTAGTGTTTGTAGCGGCTTAATACAGTGTGTGTTCAATATGGACTAGGTCCCGGAGTTTTTCCGCATTTGCGGTTTCCTCGTTAACAAAATTATGGTGTCTGTGTTACTTCTTTTCAGCATTATATTTTATTATATAATTGAAATATCACAGGTTGTGCGTTGTTCAATCAATTAGAATATACGACCTTTTGGTTGTTGATTTAAATTGATTGACACTTGGATATTGGTCTTTGGTACCATCCAAGTTATCTCTCTAGTATTTGATAAAGACTCGCAGATTTCTATTTGTTTGAGTATATATCAAATCGAGAGATTGAGATATAAACTCTTTGATATACTTTTTATCTAGATTGAGTCTGACTGTCTAGTTGATTCTATAGAAAGTATATTGGAGTTTGTCCATACAGATTGCTAAGTGAAATATTGGGTATGGTTGTTGTACCCCCGCTTTTTCAGTATGCATATGTGTGTATACGGAATTGGTGAAGGAGACAGGATAAGTATGCGTACCCGTACGCATACTGGCGGAAGTTCTCGCCGAGAATTTCTGCTGAGTTTGGTTTTGACAAAACTCTTAACTAGTCACCTTAAGTATGCGTACCCTACGCATACT
Source organism: Papaver somniferum (assembly GCF_003573695.1). Classification (NCBI taxonomy): domain Eukaryota; kingdom Viridiplantae; phylum Streptophyta; class Magnoliopsida; order Ranunculales; family Papaveraceae; genus Papaver; species Papaver somniferum. The sequence continues at coordinate 172,059,004 of NC_039366.1, forward strand.
GGCGGAAGTTTTTGAACCGAAAGTTTCTGCTGAGTTTGGAAACTTTACAAACTCAAATCTGGTTGCATACTTAAGCTGGTTAGTTTGTCAAATCGGTCAAGTCCTTGAACTTAAACATTTAAATCATAAGGAATGCAATCTTTGCAAACCGTGGCTATAATATTCATGATTTATTCAAGTGAATCAAACCGATTTGATTTCGATCAATTTATATTCTAAACAATTGAACAACTTTTTAACTAGTTTCATTTGAGTCATTTGAACTAGTTATGGTTGAGATGAATAAGGTTGATATGAGAGTAATCATATGACTAACCTCGGTTAACTATTTGTGAACCAACATGGTGTACACGTTTAGGTACGGCTACATAAACCTAAATGAGGGTACATTTCATTTGTGTGTAACAAGCTAAGTTCGATCTAACAGTTGAAAGATAATAGCTTGGTTGAATCAGGTTTTTCATCTAACGGTGAATATTGAATGCTTTGTTACCAAGGTAACTTGGATTGCAAACCCTGATTTGAAAACTATATAAAGGAGAACTCTAGCAACTGGGAAAACTAATCCCCACACCTCCTGTGTGTTATTAGTTGCATAAATAGAGTCGATTCTCCTTTAACCTTAGGTTTCTTCTCGAGACCCTGTAGGTTAACGACTTGAAGACTTCATTGGGATTTTGAAGCTAGACACAACTATTATCTTTGTAGTTGCGTGATCTGATCTTGTTGTTTCTGTCGTGTTGAGTGCAATTGAAATAATTGGCTCGAGATTTTATATCTCCGATAGGCAAGATAGAAAAGTAATCATAAACAAAAATCGTCTCATCATTTGTGATTCTACAATAACTTGTTTCGCTAGTAGATTAATTTTATTGTGAGGTAATTGATAATACTAGGTTGTTCTTCGGGAATATAAGTCTGGTTTATCAATTGGTTCATGTTCACCTTGATTTATCAAAAGATGGAACAAAAACTCTTGGGTATTTCTGTGGGAGACAGATTTGTTCAATCCTATAGACTTTTCTGTATGAGACAGATTTGTCTGTCAAATCTTCGACTTTGGGTCGTAGCAACTCTTAGTTGTGGGTGAGATCAGCTAAGGGAATCAAGTACGTAGATTCAGCTGGGATCAGAGACGTAAGGAGTGCAACTGTACCTTGAATCAGTGTGAGATTTATTAGGGTTCAACTACAGTCCAGTCCGAAGTTAATTGGTAGTAGGCTAGTGTGTATAGCGGCTTAATACAATGTGGTGTTCAATCTGGTTTAGGTCCCTGGGTTTTTTTACATTTGCGGTTTCCTCGTTAACAAAATTTTGGTGTCTGTGTTATTTCTTTTCCGCATTATATTTTTTTATATAATTGAAATATCACAGGTTGTGCCTTAAGATCAATCAATTAGAATATTGAACCTTTGGTTGTTAATTTACATTGATTGACACTTGAACATTGGCCTTTGGGTATTCTAATTTATTGAACATTTACAAAGACCAATATCCAAGTGTCAATCAATGTAAATCAACAACCAAAGGTTGGATATTCTAATTGATTGATCTTAACGCACAACCTGTGATATTTCAATTATATAACAAAATATTATGCGGAATAAAAATAACACATACACCAGAAATTTTGTTAACGAGGAAACCGCAAATGCAGAAAAACCCTGGGACCTAGTCCATATTGAACACCACACTGTATTAAGCCGCTACAGACACCAGCCTACTACAAACTAACTTTGGTCTGGACTGTAGTTGAACCCTAATCAATCTCACACTGATTCAAGGTACAGTTGCGCTCCTTACGTCTCTGATCCCAGCAGGATACTACACACTTGATTCCCTTAGCTGATCTCACCCACAACTAAGAGTTTCTACGAACCAAAGTCGAAGACTTGATAAACAAATATGTCTCACACAGAAAAGTCTATAGGATTGAATAAATCTGTCTCCCACAGAAATCCCCAAGAGTTTTTGTTCCGTCTTTTGATAAATCAAGGTGACAGGAACTAATTGATAACCCGGACTTATATTCCCGAAGAATATCCTAGTATTATCAATCACCTCACAATAATCTAAATCGTATGGTAGCGAAACTAGATATTGTGGAATCATAAACGATGAGACGAAGATGTTTTTGATTTCTTTTTATCTTGCCCTATCGGAGATATAATCTCAAGTCAGTTATTCAATTGAACTCCTACGATAGAAAATGGCAAGATCAGATCGCTCAACTACACGAAAGTAGTTTCGTCTGGCTTCACAATCCCAATGAAGTCTTTTAGTCATTAACCGACAGGGTCTCGAGAAGAAACCTACGGTTAAAGGAGAATCGACTCTAGCAAAACTAACTAGTATCACACAATAGGTGTGGGGATTAGGTTTTCCAGTTGCTAGATGTCTCCTTTATATAGTTTTCAAATCAGGGTTTGCAATCCAAGTTACCTTGGTAACAAAGCATTCAATATTCACCGTTAGATGAAAAACCTGATTTCTCCAAGCTAATATCTTTCAACCGTTAGATCGAAACTTAGCTTGTCACACACAAATGAAATGTATTCATTTAGGTTTGAGTAACCGTGCCTAAACGTGTACACTTAGTTGGTTCACAAATAGTTAACCAATGGTTAGCCATATGAGCACTTTCATATTAACTGTATTCATCTTTCTCATAATTAGTTCAAATGACTCATAAGAACTAGTTCAAGAGTTGTTCAATTGCTTAGGTCTTTATTCAAAGACACAATTGAAACAAAATCGGTTTGATTCACTTGAATCAATTCATGAACAATATAGCCACGGTTTGCGCAGATTGCATTCCTTATAATTTATTATTTTAAGTTCATGAACAACCGATTTGAGAATTAACCAGCTTGGGTACGCGTACCTTAGCTACCGGATTTAAGTTTACAAACTCAGCAGAAATTTTCGGTTCAAAAACTTCCGTGGGTACGCGTATGGGTATGCGTACCTAAGGTGATTGGTTTACTAGTTTGCAAACTTACAAACTCAGCAGAAATTTTTGGTATGAAAACTTCCGCAGGTACGCGTACGGGTACGCGTACTCAACCTGTCTCCTTCACCAATACAACATGCACACATACGCACGCACTTGGTTTCCGGCACATGGATTTATACACTAATGTGCGAACACACTATATATGCTTATATCCATAGTTGGCGATCTCAACTCTACATTTCAATCATTGAAACATTCTTCTATAATGTTATAACAATCGTTATTCACGACTATCGTCATCAAGGCTATTTTCAATATTGAAACGTCTTCATGACTTGCGTCACGGGTAAAGATGAAAATGGTTAAAACAAAAGCTCACCAACACATATTCCGAGAAAAAGATACGCGAGTAAACTCAGCTCGAAATAGCAAATGTGTATGTATGAAAACTATCATACTTATAAGACTTTGTCTCAAGAGTAGGAGATAGAATATACTTTTGAGTGGGAGAAAAGTTCAAGTCTCCGCATACCTTTTTGTCGGATGAAGTTCCACTTATTCCTCGAGTAGTTCTTCGTCTTCGTAAGATGATCGTCACGGAGTCTGGAGCTCAACTGCACTTAACTATCCTAGACCGAGACTTAGTCATAAGTAAACTAGAAATCAAAACATATAGTTTTAATCACTAATATTGACAAACATGCTTGATATAGCAACACATGCGAGTTCGATCGAGCAGTGCTCTAACAATCTCCCCCTTTGTCAATTTTAGTGACAAAACTATCAATACATATGGATTACAAACTAGATAAAAACTTTGTAGTTTCACGTCCACATGCTTGATCTCCTTGGCGCTTCAACATTACTCGAAAAATTCATCTTTTCCAAGCACTCCCATGATTCTAAAGGTTGTAAGTTCAACATCATAGTTGTTGAAGTTCCGTAGCCATAACAATGAGAAAACAAAAGCTCTCGATCATTGTTATACAATGTCATAGTATTATTACACAGCATCAAAGTTCTCATATCACAACTTTGACAATAATAATATGGTGACATGTATCACTCCTCCTTAGTCAAGAATTCGTATCAACACGAAAACCACTCCCCCTTACATAATGATCCGAAAACCATATGTATTTGTAGTGTGAACTACATATTATTTCTCCCCCTTTTTGTCAATAAAATTGCAAAGGTATGAAAACGGGATACTAATGAAAATTTTCATGGAGACACTTCAAGACCAAAGAAAAGTACATATCAACTTTGTTTAGATGCAATCATAAAGCCGAAGCTAAATGCATTCATCACGGAGTTTATAAAGATACAAGATAACTCCTCAAATATTCCACAGCCGCACTCCCCACAAAGATATGGCAATTAAGCGCAAGTTCAAAAGAACTCTCCCCCATTTTATGTCATTCCCGAAAGAACAACAAGAGCGACCTTACTTTTACGAGAAAAGAAGGATTTCTGTGGACACCAAAAACCACAAAATGATTTTGTATCCAAAATTCTCAATTAAACTAACCACAAGAGAACTCATGATTAATTTAATCGGAATACACAACCAAAATAACCACAAACGAATCTATGATTAGTCTAGTTGGAAATTCTCACACAATAAGACTTATGGAGCCGCACAGTATATACATAAAATATGGATCAGGGAAGATCAATACTGCGGAATATACAAGGATTCATTCCATTGTCCATCACTATTTGCACAATGACATATAATAGACATAATCCTTGTAAACAAAAGACTTTAACCTATCTTCCATCAATAAAGGACATAATAGGCTTAAATTTTGTTTGTCAAAAGTTCATTGATCTTGTATCAATACATGCATATCGACATATAAACGAGATAACTTTTGACAATATATGGGACAATTATAGTTCACGGACGCAAACACATCTATCCCATAACACATTGCAATATATAAAGCCATAAAGATTAATACTGCAAAAATCATCTTCCAAACCAAACTTTAGAATTTAAACAAATAACTCTAAAAACATGAAGATGAAAAAGTTGAGAATAGCTATGTGTACTCACAATAATGGCTATTCCAAACCCTAGTTATCCTTCTTAAACAAAAACAAGAATAAAATTATTTTGAGAAGTTCTCTAGATAATAAAACATTTATCCAAGTTGTGCTATAAGATTTCGAACACAAACAAGTTCCTCATTGGCTTCCTTCAGATTGATCCTCACGAACTCGAGATTATTTTTAGTGATCACGAACTGATCTTTTAGGACCTTAAAATCTTAGAGAAGATTTCCAACCAGTTGTTTTGATAATTGAACTGGTTGCTTGTCTACATGATCAATTTCATGATAGAAATTTGTAAGAACAGGGTTCTCATAAAACTCAGCAAACTTGTTTCTTTCGTTCTCAACTGCATTCTTGCACCCTTCCATAGTTTGCACCATTATCTCTGGAGACTATTTCTGTTACCGAACTAATACATACCAAGAAAAACTTCATGATATATATACACATAGGAAAACCCTAAGAGTTCACGAACAAAAGTCGATAATGGGCCAGGTATGCAAACGATCACGGTTATGAACCAGGTTCACGGACCGTCTAGGAAAGGGGGGTCTTATGAAAGACTTTGACAAGGATCTTTAGATCAAGAAGGAGCACAAAAAGTTCAGTGTTTTAACAAGTCATGGTTTTCTCAAGAGTTCTTATGGATAAACTAAGCTTCATTATGAAGAGAAGGCTAGTGTAGAATTCTACTTAGAGGGACTTAAATTAAAGAACCAAACGAAAAATACAACAACCATTTTTGTCAAGACGAGTTGTATCTTGACTTTTATGTGCATCCGCATAAGGTTGGAACGAGAATGCACAGTAAAAACTGGTCACGTTGTAGACAGAGCATGTAGCTCATCATTGTTTTCCTTCTCTGAATCACAGAGAGAATTAGTAGGATTAATCTCAAAAGAATTATTACAAGGAGAACAAGACATACATGAAGATGTTTTCTTCCATAATTTTTTGATTTTCCGCTTGAGATTATTCACACTGGTTCTTAAATCTGAGGCATGATTATTGATGGGAATGTGATCGAAATCTGATAATTTGGTCACAACGTAATCCTTGCCAATGGACGATATTCCTTCCTCAATTGAACCATTATTTTTCCTTTGATGCCTTTTTCTTTTTACTGGAGCATCAAATGTCTTAGTAGTCCATATGCCATCCTTTCCTCTACGATCGTAGAAGGAGTTAGTATCATACATACTAAAAAAGGACTTATCACAATACTCTTCTGGATTTGAGACTATGATGTTCTCAGTACGGAGAGAGACAAGCTTGATTACTTCCTTTGACATCCATATGAGAATGTTATGAAGTTTTTCATTTCTTATCCGAAAGCCACATTTACGTTCAACATGACCCTTGTTTCCACAATAGTAGCAGTTGAAGGTAGTGTTTTTAATGGTTCTCTTTCGCATTGTCTTCGAAGAATGACTATCTTTGATTACAGGGACATCAGCTGTAATAGGTGATTCTTTACATAGCAAAGTGTTATTAGCCCTGACAAAATTGATTTTCCCAGTATTTGGATCGTCTATTCCTTTATAGAACAGACCACGTTGTAGATGGGGAAAAACGATTTGCTGGTTTTTAAGGAATTGAGGAGACGACCGTACGGAGGAGACTCCCCGAACCGAGCGAAATGTTAAAACTCACACAGATGCACCGTTGCAAAGGGGGTGCTTTAGATTCGAGAGATCAATCTGTAGTACTCCAGCCTAAATCAAGTCAATGACCGTTCCAGAGTAAATTCGGTCACAAGAGAGGATGGGTTGATCTGTAGGAGGGAAGCTGGGAATGTGTGGAATCCATGGTAATCAAATATTGTGGGTGTATGAGTTCTGCATATGATAAGCTCAGAATGATTGAAATTGCTCAATTGAGAGTAGTTGCTCAATTGATGAGTTGATGATCTCGTGTTGTTGATGAGACGTGAGATTGATGATACTGTTGATGCTGATGATTCAATCATGATTCAGAGACTTATTTATATTGCTGGAATTTTAGACACCATGATTCCGTGAAGTGTGACAGTTGATGGGATGAAAGAGTGGGGAAATGGAAATCGTGTTTGAGACCAGTTGCTCATCGTATGATGACTTGGTCGATTTTCCATCCACTACTTTGTAAATTCCTTCAACTGATTGCACGACTTTCTCACATTCCATCATGTGTTTGAACACACGTGTCGTAGACCTCCAGACCAAAACCCTAAGTGATATCCCCCCAAAGTGACACGATTGACGTCTCGTGGTATGTTAGTCAATTGATGACTTCGTGGTTTGATGGGACGATGAGTCCATGTAGTTGCTGAGTTGAACATGATGTTCTGAAACTCATGAATTGAACATGTCATGAGACAGAGGTATAGTTCTTACGATGAAGTGAGCAAGTATTGCTCATTCGATGGATCGTTGAATATTGATTGTTGAACCAATATTCCTTGGTTTGAGCAAATATTTATCATCTGAGCAAGTGTTGCTCATGTGATGAATTGTTAAATATTTGATCGTCTGAGCATGTGTTGCTCATCTGATGGATTATTGGCAGCGTACCAAAAATATTAATTAGAATACTGGTCGTTGAACCGAGCATAATTAATAAAATTAATGACCATGAGGTCGTCGTAAAATTATTAAGGTTGGAATCTGGAATGATGATCCTTGGATTCAGAAACCCTAATTTGATCAATTGATGATCAATTCATGGTTCGTCAGAAGTTTAACCATGGGACGAAGGAGGGAGCGACTACATGGGATCGTGGATCAACCATGTAGTGTCAATATGCTCACGTGAGCAAATCCAAAGAACTCCTGAAGAGTTGTCGATTTGTTGGTGAAAGAATGATTAAATGCTGGTTTAATCATTTATTCGAAAATGCTCGTCTGAGCCTTAGGGGAGAAAACCTAATTAAATATTTAGGAGTGAGGGACCGACCATGGGGTCATGAAACCGGCCCTGCGTAGTCACGTGACGGCCTGATGATCACTTCATGAAAATCCAAAGTGTTTGGAAGAGTCTTGGCCCTAATACGTGCAATTGTGCAAATTAGGTCAAAACTGTGAAACTTGATGGCACCGGCTTCTGTAAGCCAAAGAGCCAATCTTGGTCGTTCAAGATAGCGCGCTCGTGTCCCCAAGGTGTCCACGTCTCAGTCCTGAGAATTTTGATATTTTCTGGCGTGCAATTGAGCATCCATTCGAGAAAATATGCCAAAATTAGGGTTTCGACGAAACTGAGGAAAACACCATGAGATGATGGAAAATAATTATAAAATAAGGAATAAGGAGGCGTGGGACCACCGAGGCCAAGTCATGGTCGACCGGTCGTGGCCACGGTCCCATGGTGCCTTTTCCTTAATTTTATAGTATTTTGATGATTTTATGAAAAATTCATGAATTTTGAGAAATTTGATGAATTTAGGGAGTTTCCATGAATTGAAGGAGTTTTCATGAGTTCAAGGAAGCAAAAAATATTAAAATAATAAAAACACGGGCATGTGGGACCGTGGAGGCGTGGCCGGCCGGCTAGGGGCCCGGTCCCACGAGTTTTCATAATTTTTTAAGTATTTTTCATGATTTGAGGGAATTTTTCCTAATTTGAGAGAAATACCATGAAATCAAGGAATTTGATGAATTCAAGGAAAAATAGAATAAAATAATAAAACAAGGGGCATGTGGGACCGGCTAGGGCATGGCCAGCCGGCTAGTGGCCCGGTCCCACAAGTTTTCATAATTTTATTTATTATTTGATGATTTGTGCAAAATACCATGAAATCAAGGAGTTTTTTCATGAAATTAGAGAAATAATAATAATAATAAAATAATGAGGAACCGTGAGGTGTGGGGCCGGCTGGGACCAAAGCATGGCCGGTTGGCCAACGGTCACGCCCCACACTTCTTTCCTTAATTTTATATTATTTTTTACGAATTTATGAAAATATCATGCAACCGAGGAGTTTCCTCGAGACGAAGGAGATTTGATAAAATGAGAAAATTTTCATCAAATCATGGAAAATAATAAAAATGCATTAAAAATATAAAACTGGTGTGGGATTGACCACGACACGGTCGGTCGGTCGTGTGTCCGTGCTCCCAGCACCCTGGTCAATATTTTTAATTATTATTATTTTTTCCCTATTTTGCATAGGTTCATCGTTTCGTTGTATTTTGAAATGCTCGTTCGTGCGGTGACTGTTAGTGTATCGTCGTTGAATACACCTTCACCATTTGAATCGGGGCTTACTTAGAGATAACTCAGACGCCCGATTGTTGATTATTTATTACTAATTGTGGAATTCGGTGGAGAATAATTCACAAAACTGAGTAATAAGATGTTTATTATTAATTCATAGGATCAGTTGAGGATTCAACTACGAATTCAGAATAATAAAGTGAGCATTACCATTCCATGGGATCGTAGATTCGACCATAAAATCATAGTAACTAAGTTTTATCTATTACCATTTATGAGACCAGTTGTGGATTCGATCGTGAAATCGGAGTAATGAGATAATATAGTTATTGCTATTCTATGAGATCAAGCGTGGATTTGATCATAGAATCAAAAAAATTGTTTATTGCCATTCGATGGGACCAGTCGTGGATTCGACCATGGAATATGAGCAATAATAGATTATTCTAGGAATTCAGTAGTGAATGTCACGGAAGAATTAATCTTAATTAGGAATAATTAACTTTGTGGCTCTATACTAGCAGAGCAAGCTGTCTAGGAGCATTAATTATCCCGATATGATATTGTCGGTAAGTCATATCCTTTATATAGTCAGGGTAAACTCGTTGTCTGTTCCTGAAGACGTTATCGCTCTATACTAGCAGAGCAAGCTGTCTAGGAGCCGTCCATCTCGTGATACTATATAGAAATAATCACTGAAAGTGTTCAGTGTTCATGAGATATGCCGTTGTCCAGTCGTGAGACTACATATCTACATGTACTCTGAGAGAAATTACTCTCCGTTGAGAATTCGATGAGAGACCCGTATCTCAATACTCACGTCTGATTGCTGGATCAGATCTTCGTATAATTATGAGTTCACGATTTTAGCCCTTGTCAAAAATACACCATCTACATTAAGTCCCCTGCTTACTGAGGAAAGCGGTGTTCCTCAGTCAGATTTGTTTTCATTAGATAAAAATCCTTGAGAATTTATGTATGCAAGTTGCATTAATTGCTGCTTTTTTCGAAAAATTAAAGCGTGTGTTTTGTGGAACCTTCGAAGATAGACGATATATTTATGATGAAATATTTTATTGCTATAAACTTCATAGGTCAGTTGTGTGAATGCTCACATTATGAAAATTGTGTCCGTGATTTCATGAAAAATCAGTTTCGGAAATTAAATAAAGTTTCGTTCGTTTTTGCAGTTTTCGAAGAGACGAACGATTTTGAGGTGTTAACTCTTACGGCATAACTACTAACATTAGTAGAATTATAAAGAGGTAAGAGTTCAGAGTTACCTTTTTTTGCTGACGTTGGTTTTTTTACATAGTTGTAATCTTTGATCTTCCGGTTCCATAAAATGTCGACCAACAATAACAACAATTACGATTACTGGTATTCCTCTTCTTCCTCTGGCTCTTCTGATGAGGATTCCGACGCTCCTGTAGCGAAATCAAAGGCTAGGGTTACCCATGAAGGGGGTGAAGCCTAATGTTCCCTGTGAGCGAAGAGTCTCTTTTTCTGAACTCAAGAAAAGAGGAGCTGAAGACAAAAAGGAGGATGCCCGTCAATGTGAGAAAGATCGCACCCGGCGTAAGAGACAGAGGGTTGAGGAGAAGTATAGATTCTTGGATGGAGTGCCTTCTGATTCTGATGATGATGCTTCTGAAGAAGAGATTACATGGGAACCATCCGAGCGTTACATCAAGCCTGATCGATATGAAAGAGAGCATCAGAGGATGATGAAGAAAATTGAAGCTGAAGATGCAACAGAAGATGACTCGGTTTCAGATGATGATGATATTATCTTCCGTCCACCGGACTTCACCAATGATTCTGACAGTGACTCTGAAGAAGATGATTCAGAGAAGTATAGTGACGATGAATCTGACAATTCGGATGAGTCCGACGAGTAGTTTTACTTCCATCTTCTTTAGACGTTAGAGCATTCCCTTTTAGTCTTCATAGTGGATATCTTTCTTTTGACTGTTTAAATGACTTTACTTCAATTAGACTTTTCTTCTGAATGATGAACATTTTGTTAACGTCGATTTCTTCTAATCCATGACATGGACCAATGTCCATACATCCAAATTCATCATGACTTGTCGATTTTCATGAGAAGTAACATAACACACGGCTGAGAATTCATGACGTGTACAAGGCCGCGTGGCCTATCCTTTGACCCGTGATGTTCAGTCCCCATTATTTTCCTCCGCGTCTTCAGTATCGATCTTTGAAGCCTAGGGTTTCAGTGAAACTCGTAAATGAGTTGACTATTCACGAGTGTAGATTATCGCCTGATATATATATATATATCTTCAAGACTCCAAATCTATGATCCACACAAATATTTCTTCCATTCCTGAGTCAGTTTCATCGTGCGGAGAAGTTTTGATCCTACCTCCTTGCCGTCATATCGAGCAATATCATTTCTCCTCAAGATGATCTTCAGTCGAAGCGTGAAAATTGCAACGTCTATCTCAGTAAGTTGTACACTTCTTCTTCTTCTCCTTTCTTGTCCCTGTTCGATCGAGATTGTTGATCACAAGAGAATGATTTGTCGTAGGACTGTAAGAATAATGCTACTCATCATAATGCAAGGCCTAAGCGGACTGTTAGATCTCCTGCCCAGCATGGATCGGCTCGTGCTGAAGCTGGATCGTCTGTAAGTAAACCTATGACTCTTGAGATTGTACTGAGTCCCGGCATTAACACTCCTTCGTTTCATCATAGGCGGATGTCCGTGTCGTCGTCGATGCTAGACGAAGAAAGAGTGGAAAGTCCGTGACCGTGGTTGAGGTTGAGGAAAGCAGCAACCAGGCATGTGAAGATTCTGCAGGATCCATGGAGACTGGAGACAGTGTCCATGTTCGTGAATACCCAACCGCTGGACTCTTATTCGAAGCTCCATTGATTAATACCTTCCCAGACAATGAAGTGGTCGGTGGATTCGTGATTCCCAAATGTCATGCGCCTCTGTACACCAAGATTTGGAAGAGGTATGGTCACATTGCTACCACAGAAGTGCGGAAAGGTTTTCTTCCAACTCTTTTAACCACGGTAGCGGGGCTATTGTCGATCATCGAGGAAATGAACCAGATGCATTTGCGAGACGTCAAAAACCATGAACTGCACAAATGGGATGAAATGATCTCGAATTGTGAGATATTGTGATTCAATGTAAGCTGGCTCCGTCGTCGTCTTGAGATAATCAAGGTTCATAAGGCGGCAGAGGTTGCCGATGCAATTTCCATGAATGCCGCTTTACTGGATGAGGAGAGGATACTGGCTCTGGAGTCAGCAAGGGTTGAGAAAGCGGTCGAAGACTTGAAGGCAAAGACTAAGATTTTTCAGAAGAATCTTGAAGAGGCTTCTTACAGGGATTATCCGTTGCTGGATGGTTTGCTCTGAGTGAGCATTTGTGGTTGTTGTTTTTTGAATAAATCTGAGTTTCTAGTTAGGTGAAACAGTTGATCATGGTATGAACAAATTTTGCTCATTTATGAAATGTTTAATGAACAAAGGAGCATTCACATTCTCTTTGGAGGAATGAAATTACATTTTTGAAAAATGCTTGAAATGATGAAGAGGTAGTTTGTTTCGTGGATCAGGCATAATAAGCTTTGAGCCATTTTCCATTTATGATGTTTCCTTCCTTTCCTCCATTGATTGCTAAAATTTTGTAGTATCCGCTAGACACTGCTTTGATAACAACATACGACCCTTCCCATTTAGGAGAGAACTTAGGAGCATACATGTCTTGTTGAATGTGCTTTGCCGTCTTTAATACCAAATCTCCTACTTGAAATGTTCGAGGTCTTACCATTTTGTTGTAGGCTCTGGAGATCCTCTGTTTGTAAGCTTCCACATATTTTTCCACCTTGGTTCTCCTTGATTCAAGCATATCTATCTCAGCGATCCTTGATCTGGAGATTTCAGCCTCATCCCATTGTACACCACTGGATGTTGCAATCCTGGCTGAGGGAACTTTGACTTCTGCTGGAAGTATGGCGTCGGCTCCATAGACAAGGGAATATGGAGAAGTACCGATCGAGCTCCTTGGTGCAGTTCTGTAAGCCCATAGAACCATGGGTAATTGCTCATGCTATGATCGAGGATTGTCATGAATCGTCCGACTGAAAATCCTGATCAAAGTCTTGTTGGTACTTTCTGCTTGACCATTTCCTTGTGGATAGTAAGGTGTGGAGAAGATTTGTTTGATCCCATATTTATTGAGCAGCTTCTCAACATCTTGATTGGAAAAAGGAGTTCCGTTATCTGTGATGATATGCTTAGGAACTCCGAATCTGCATATTATGTGCTCTTTAATGAAGGCGGCAATCGTAACTCCAATGGTGCTTCGAAGAGGAATAGCTTCGACCCACTTGGTGAAGTACTTTGTCGCAATGATGATGTATTCATGTTGTTTTGAAGATGCTGGATTGATCTTCCCAATGATATCTAGTCCCCAGCTGTAGAAAGGCCACGGATTATTCACAGAATTCAACGGAAGACCAGGAGTGTGGATGAGATTACCATGGGTTTTGCATTGGTGACACCTCTGAACGTGTGCGGCTGCACCATCTTCCATGGTTGAACAATAATATTTCTCATGAATTTGAAGAAATAGTTTCCTCTTTCCTTGATGTTCTCCATCATGTACTTCCTTAAGGATTGTAGGGATTTCGTGTTCGGCTAAGCACCTCAGTAAATTCCCACCAAAGCTTTTGCGGTATAAGATCCCATCGAGATAGACGAATCTCTTAGATTTCTGAATGAGTTTGACTGCTTGCTTCTTTTCTAGTGGTAGTTCGTTATCATGGAGGTATTTGATGTAAGGCTCCTTCCAGTCCCCGGTACGGTGGACTGTCAAAATCTCCAGGTGATGAGGAGGTGTTTGGCAATCAGGACAAGATCCTTGTAAAGCTCTTGACTGAGTTTCCATGGATGGCCAGTAGTATCCCATTCTTTGAAGCTTTTTGTAAAGTGTTACCACTAACGTTTGCCCGCAGATTTCTTCATGTATGCGCTTGAGTTGTTCTTCCGCTTCGTTGCTCCAAAGACATCGTGATAGAGATCCATCAGGGTTTCGATAGTATAGTCCTCCATGGAGCAAGAAGTAGTTCTTCAATTCTTTGAGGCTGACTTGGCCTTCTGAAACAGAGCTGCTCAATTCATGAATGATGGGTGCTCGCCAATCGTTTGTTGGAATGTCTTCTATCTGAGTGAGCCAAGTTGAAGATACGGTACGCCTCTGTACAGTGATCGTTTTCTTTGCTCCTTCAAATTGCAGCTTGGAGGCGAGATTTACTAGGAAATCATCATGGCTATTGTTAGTACGTCCAGTATGGACGATCGTTGCGTCAGCAAAATAGGTCAACAGTCGCTGAGCTTCAGTTCTGAATGGATCAAGTGTGATTTCCTTGAGAGAATACGTTTCATTCATCTGGTTGACCAATAATTTTGAATCCCCCTTATCTCAAGGTGTGTTGCTCCTGCTTGCTTGGCCAAGGATAATCCTAATAGGAAGGCTTCATATTCTGCTGAGTTGTTGGTGCAGTAGAAATATAACTTGAACGAATGTGAGAAAATTTCACCAGATGGAGACACCAGTACTATGCCCGCTCCTCCGGTGTCACTACTAGGGGTGGAAGATCCATCAAAGTATAAAATCCATGTTTCTTCCTTGATGACCAAGATGTCTGGGAATTCGCCGGGCACTTCTTCATGTAGTGTTGTTGTGTCTTCCCTGGAAAAGCAGCGAGCAAGTCTGCGACCCGCTTGAATTTTGATGGCTTTAGGTGGCTGCAATCTATGTCAAATTCTGACATCTGGAGTAGCCACTTCGCTGGTCTCCCTATCAAGGCTGGCTATGATAGCAAGAACTTTATGGGATCAGCTTTGGAGATGAGTACGACCCTGTTAGATAGTAAGTAATGTATGAACTTCTGGATTGCATGTACCAATGCTAGGAATGCCCTTTCGGCCTTTGGATATCGGAGTTGAGCATCTCTCATTGTGCGGCTGAAGTAGTAAATCGGTCGTTCGACGCCTTCGTCGTCTTCCTGGGCGAGGAGTGCGCCGATAGCGATGTCACTGGAGGCTATGTAAAGAATCAGAGGGCGTCCCTGCACTGGAAGCCTCATGACGGCCGGTGACAATAATATCTGTTGTATTTTATGGAAAGATTCTTGTTGAACAGCTGTCCAGGTGAAGCTTGATCCTTTTTTCAGCAGAGGTGTGAACGAAACAATGAGTTGAGCTAATCCAGGAATGAAGCGTCGAATATAATTTACCTTGCCCATAAAGCTCTGTAGTTCCTTCACGATACGTGGAGGAGGCATGGTGGTAATAGCTTTTGCCTTGTCTGGGTCGACTTTGATCCCTTCAGCCGTGACCAGGAATCCTAAGAATTTTCCGGAAAAAACTCAGAATGCGCACTTTAAAGGATTCATTTTTAATTTGTATTCTCTGCATCTTTCAAACACCTGACTTAGAACTTCGAGATGAGATGCTCGAGTCTTCGATTTTACCACCACATCATCAACATAGTCTTCTATTTGCTTGTGCATCATGTCGTGGAATATGGAAGTCATGGCTCGTTGATAGGTGGCACCAGCATTCTTTAATCCAAAGGGCATCATAGTGTAGTGAAAATTCCCAATGGGAGTACGGAACGCAGTCTTGTTGGCGTCATGTTCATACATCTTGATCTGGTTGTACCCACTATAGCCGTCCATGAATAAAAACATACTGTGACCACTGGTTGCATCGACGAGCATGTTAATGTTGGGTAGAGGAAAATCATCCTTTGGACAACATTTATTCAAGTTCCTGAAGTCGACAGAACATCTGATTTGACCATTTTTCTTCTTAACAGGTACCATATTTGCTAGCCACGTTGGATGAAGAATAGGCTTGATGAACCCTGCTGCCAACAGTTTCTGGATTTTGACCTTGATTTTCTCCTCGACTTCGTGTCTAAATTTTCTAGGCGGTTGTTTGACAGCTTTGGAACCAAGGACGATGTGCAGGTGATGGGTGACGAGTTTTTCATCCAGACCCGGTATTTCTTCGTACGTCCAAGCGAAGACATCTTGATATTCTTTCAACAATTTTATCATCTCGGTCCGCTCCTCTGGTGATAGTACTGAACTGATCAGGATTGGCCTTGGATCGTCTTCAGTCCCAATGTTTATTGTTTCAAGATCGTCAGTGGTAGAGTCAGTGTCGTCCTGTAGTTGTCGCGGGGTATCTTGGACTTCTTCTTCAAGTGATAGCTCACTCTGACACGATTCTTCATGGTGGGAAACTTTTCATCGTTCTCCCCGATTAATTGCTAATCTTTCCGTCGGCGATAAATGACTCTCCCTTCTATATCTCGATTGGTCGTGAAGTTTGACCCTGGAGTTGAGACTTGATCATTATGGCGTTTAGTCGGTGTGGTAGGTAACTTGATCATTTTAGCATCTGAGGATGACGGATCGTTATCAGCCTTCTCGATAGTCTTCCAGCTTGGAAGTGAAGTACTGCGAATCCTGCTTGGAGGTTCCGGGACACCTTTTTGAGATTCAAGGAACTCAGTATCATAGACGGGAGCATAAGGAGATGATGAAGCCGGAATGCGAATGATGTTGTTGTCGAGCAGAGCCTTCATGCATTGATGGTATGTTGAAGGAACCACCTTGTTATCATGGAGCCATGGGCGTCCCAGTATTATGTGGTAGTCAGGTTCTTGCTCGATCACATGAAACTTTGCTTTCGATCGAATCGACCCAACCCTCAAATCTATGTATGCATATCCATATGTATGGCTTTGACTTCCTTCAAATCTTGTCATTAGGATGGGATAGCGAACGATTTTACCTTGTGGGAATCTGGCCATCCTGAGAGTCTTCATAGTGACAATGTTGGTGGAAGCACCGGTGTCGACAAGAGCTCTTCTAAATTCGGTGCCTTTGATGAAACCAGTAACATACAATGCTCGGTTGTGTCCTTCATCCGTCATGCGGTCTTCTTCTCCAAAAGAGATGTTGTCGATCGAATGCCCAGGCACTAGGGAGACTTCTTCAACTGATGGTGCTGGTGGCGTTATTTGCACGCTGGATGATATATGGTTGAGTACTGAAAATGTGTTTGTGCACTGATCCCTGGAGAAGTGTAGGAGTTCACATAGATTTTCAATCAAATGTGTGACCTCTTGTTCCACCAGCTTCTCGTATGTGGTGAAGCTGTTGATTTGAGGGTCAGATGACGCTTCAATCCCTGGTTTTGAGGCTTCTGGAGCGGAGATACCGCTTAACTCGAATGTTAATCTGATGAGAAAGTCGAGGATGTGGTTTATCGTCTCCTCCATCAGGTCCATGTTCCTGGTATGGACCTCTAGGATTTGAGCTAACTCTGCCAAAGTCGGGATCCCTCTGCCTTCCATGCCGCCAGGTGTAACATGAGGAATGCTGCCGTTTGAAATATTCTGATCTGAATTAGTTGAATTAGTTCTAACACCAACCATCTTGTGGAATTGTGAGATTGCAACCGAGAGAATGATCTCCCACTGTGGTCGCCAATCTGTAGATGGGGAAAAACGATTTGCTGGTTTTTAAGGAATTGAGGAGACGACCGTACGGAGGAGACTCCCCGAACCGATAGAAATGTTAAACCTCACACAGATGCACCGCTGCAAAGGGGGTGCTTTAGATTCGAGAGATCAATCTGTAGTACTCCGGCCTAAATCAAGACAATGACCGTTTCAGAGTAAATTCGGTCACAAGAGAGGATGGGTTGATCTGTAGGAGGGAAGCTGGGAATGTGTGGAATCAATGGTAATCAAAGATTGTGGGTGTGCGAATTCTGAATCTGATAAGCTCTGAATGATTGAAATTGCTCAATTGAGAGTATTTGCTCAATTGATGAGTTGATGATCTCGTGTTGTTGATGAGACGTGAGATTGATGATACTGTTGATGCTGATGATTCAATCATGATTCAGAGACTTATTTATATTGCTGGAATTTTAGACACCATGATTCCGTGAAGTGTGACAGTTGATGGGATGAGAGAGTGGGG
This sequence comes from Papaver somniferum, assembly GCF_003573695.1. Taxonomy (NCBI): domain Eukaryota; kingdom Viridiplantae; phylum Streptophyta; class Magnoliopsida; order Ranunculales; family Papaveraceae; genus Papaver; species Papaver somniferum. The sequence goes on from NC_039366.1 coordinate 172,077,265, forward strand.
AAATGGAAATTGTGTTTGAGACCAGTTGCTCATCGTGTGATGACTTGGTCGATTTTCCATCCACTACTTTGTGAATTCCTTCAACTGATTGCACGACTTGCTCACATTCCATCGTGTGTTTGAACACACGTGCCGTAGACCGCCAGACCAAAACCCTAAGTGATATCCCCCCCAAAGTGACACGATTGACGTCTCGTGGTATGTTAGTCAATTTATGACTTCGTGGTTTGATGGGACGATGAGTCCATGTAGTTGCTGAGTTGAACATGATGTTCTGAAACTCATGAATTGAACATGTCATGAGACAGAGGTATAGTTCTTACGATGAAGTGAGCAAGTATTGCTCATTCGATGGATCGTTGATTATTGATTGTTGAACCAATATTCCTTGGTTTGAGAAAATATTTATCATCTGAGCAAGTGTTGCTCATGTGATGAATTGTTGAATATTTGATCGTCTGAGCATGTGTTGCTCATCTGATGGATTATTGGCAGCGTACCAAAAATATTAATTAGAATACTGGTCGTTGAACCGAGCATAATTAATAAAATTAATGACCATGAGGTCGTCGTAAAATTATTAAGGTTGGAATCTGGAATGATGATCCTTGGATTCAGAAACCCTAATTTGATAAATTGATGAACAGTTCATGGTTCGTCAGAAGTTTAACCATGGGACGAAGGAGGGAGCGACTACATGGGATCGTGGATCAACCATGTAGTGTACATATGATCACGTGAGAAAATACAAAGAACTCCTGAAGAGTTGTCGATTTGTTGGTGAAAGAATGATTAAATGCTGGTTTAATCATTGATTCAAAAATGCTCGTCTGAGCCTTAGGTGAGAAACCTAATTAATTATGACGGAGTGAGGGACCGACCATGGGGTCATGAAACCGTCCCTGCGTAGTCACGTGACCGCCTGATGATCACTTCATGAAAATCCAAAGTGTTTGGAAGAGTCTTGGACCTAATACGTGCAATTGTGCAAATTAGGTCAAAACTGTGAAACTTGATGGCACCGTCTTCTGTAAGCCAAAGAGACAATCTTGGTCGGCCAAGATAGTGTTCTCATGTCCCCAAGGCATCCGCGTCTCAGTCCTGAGAATTTTGATATTTTCTGGCGTGCAATTGAGCATCCATTCGAGGAAATATGCCAAAATTAGGGTTTCGACGAAACTGAGGAAAACACCATGAGATGATGGAAAATAATTATAAAATAAGGAATAAGGAGGCGTGGGACCGCCGAGGCCAAGGCATGGTATGTCGGTCGTGACCACGGTCCCGTGGTTCCATTTCCTTAATTTTATAATATTTTTGATGATTTTATGAAGAATTTTAAGAAATTTGATGAATTTAGGGAGTTTCCATGAATTGAAGGAGTTTTCATGAGTTCAAGGAAGCAAAAAATATTAAAATAATAAAAACACGGGCATGTGGGACCGTGGGGGCGTGGACGGACGGCTAGGGGCCTGGTCCCACGAGTTTTCATAATTTTTTATATTTTTTAAGTATTTTTCATGATTTGAGGGAATTTTTCCTAATTTGAGAGAAATACCATGAAATCAAGGAATTTGATGAATTCAAGGAAAAATAGAATAAAATAATAAAACAAGGGGCGTGTGGGACCGGCTAGGGCATGGGCGGCCGACTAGTGGCCCGGTCCCACAAGTTTTCATAACTTTATTTATTATTTGATGATTTGTGCAAAATACCATGAAATCAATGAGTTTTTTCATGAAATTAGAGAAATAATAATAATAATAATAAAATAATGAGGAACCGTGAGGTGGGGGGGTGGCTGGGACCAAGGCATGGCCGGTTGGCCAACGGTCACGCCCCACACTTCTTTCCTTAATTTTATATTATTTTTTACGAATTTATGAATATATCATGAAACCGAGGAGTTTCCTCGAGACGAAGGAGATTTGATAAAATGAGAAAATTTTCATCAAATCATGGAAAATAATAAAAATGTATTAAAAATATAAAACTGGCGTGGGATTGACCACGACACAGTCGGTCGGCCGTGTGTCCGTGCTCCCAGCACCTTGGTCAATATTTTTAATTATTTATTATTTTCTTCCCTATTTTGCATAGGTTCATCGTTTCGTTGTATTTTGAAATACTCGTTCGTGTTGTGACTGTTAGTGTATCGTCGTTGAATACACCTTCACCATTTGAATCGGGGCTTACTTAGAGGTATCTCAGACGCCCGGTTGTTGATTATTTATTACTAATTGTGGAATTCGGTGGAGAATAATTCACAAAACTGAGTAATAAGATGTTTATTATTAATTCATAGGATCAGCTGAGGATTCAACTACGAATTCAGAATAATAAATTGAGCATTACCATTCCATGGGATCGTAGATTCGACCATAAAATCGGAGTAATTAAGTTTTATTTATTACCATTTATGAGACCAGTTGTGGATTCGATCATGAAATCGGAGTAATGAGATAATATAGTTATTGTTATTCTATGAGATCAAGCCGTGGATTCGATCATAGAATCAGAACAATTGTTTATTGTCATTCCATGGGACCAGTCGTGGATTCGACCATGGAAAAGGAGCAATTGTTATTGCCATTCCATGGGACCAGTCATGGATTCGACCATGGAATAGAAACAATAATAGATTATTCTGGGAATTCAGTACTGAATGTCACGGCAGAATTAATCTTAATTAGGAATAATTAACTTTGTGGCTCTATACTAGCAGAGCAAGATGTCTAGGAGCATTAATTATCCCGATATGAGCTTGTCGGTAAGTCATATCCTTTATATAGTCAGGGTAAACTCGTTTTTTGTTCCTGAAGACGTTATCGCTCTATACTAGCAGAGCAATCTGTCTAGGAGCCGTCCATCTCGTGATACTATATAGAAATAATCACTGAAAGTGTTCAGTGTTCATGAGATATGTCGTTGTCCAGTCGTGAGACTACATATCTACATGTACTCTGAGAGAAAGTACTCTCCGTTGAGAATTCGATGAGAGACCCGTGTCTCAATACTCACGTTTGATTGTTGGATCAGAGCTTCGTATAATTATGAGTTCACGATTTTAGCCCTTGTCGAAAATCCACCATCTACACACGTGTATCACGATGTTCTTTACATGCTCCTAACATGGAAGATAATTTTGTAGAGCTAGTGTTGAATCTCTTCAGATTCTCTTCTAGTGATTTTTCCTTACTGATAGTTGTAGATAGATCATCCTTCAATTGTTTTTCTTCAAGAAAAAGACATTCTCTGTCGTTAAAGTATTTATGTTGAGAGTCATACATTGCCTCAGATTCAACAAGTCTTTCTTTCAACGCACATAAACTCTTCTAAAGTTTTTCACATTCAGCAATCTTTGAATGGATTTCTTCATCTCTATCTTTAAGGATTGATTACAATAGTTTATAACCACCATCATATCCTTTAAAGAGTTTTTTTAGTTTCCTGTTTTCACGACAGAGAGGAAACATATATTCTGCCAGTAGGCAGTAAATCCCCTTTTTGTTATGATATCATCAAAGAGTATGATATATTGTGAGACTTCTTCATCAATACCTGGTCCCTCGTCTGAGTCACTTTCATCTGAAAGTTCATCCAGTTGTGCATCTAGGCGATTTTCCCAGTCAACAACGGTTTCTGACAAAGGAGAAGATATGAGAGTAATCTTGGAAGTCTCAGAACTCTGAATAGTATCAATAGGGTTCTGAACTAGTTTTGCGAGGTCAGAGATATCACTACTATCCATAGAGTCAGATCACTACAAACACAGACTTGTAAGGTCTTGAAAGTGTTTTCCTTCTCTGATACCAATTGAAAAAACGGGGGTACAACAACCTCACCCAATATTTCGATTAGCAATCTGTATGGACTAACTCTAATATACTTTTAAGAGAATCAACTAGACAGTCAAACTCAATCTTAATAAAAAGTATAACATGGAGTTAATATCTCTATCTCTCGATTTGATCTTTACTCAAGCAAATGGAAATCTGCGAGTCTTTATCAAATACTAAAGAGATAAACTTGGATGGTACTGAAGACCAATATCCAAGTGTCAATCAATGTAAATCAACAACCAAAGGTTAGATATTCTAATTGATTGATCTTAACGCACAAGCTGTGATATTTCAATTATATAACAAAATATAATGCGGAATAGACATAACACAGACACCAGAATTTTTTTTAACGAGGAAACCGCAAATACAGAAAAACCCCGGGACCTAGTCCAGATTGAACACCATACTGTATTAAGCCGCCACAGAGACTATCCTATTACAAACTAACTTCGGTCCGGACTGTAGTTGAACCCTAATCAATCTCACACTGATTCAAGGTACAGTTGCGCTCCTTACGTCTTTGATCCCATCAGGATACTACGCACTTGATTCCCTTAGCTGATCTCACCCACAACTAAGAGTTGCTACGACCCAAAGTCGAAGACTTGATAGACAAATCGGTCTCACACAGAAAAGTCTATAGGATTGAATAAATCTGTCTCCCACAAAAATACCCAAAATTTTTTGTTCCGTCTTTTGATAAATCAAGCTGAACAGGAACTAATTGATAACCCAGACTTATATTCCCGAAGAACAACCTTGTATTATCAATCACCTCACAATAATCAAAATCGTATGGTAGCGAAACTAGATATTGTGGAATCACAAACGATGAGACGAAGATGTTTGTGATTTTTTTTATCTTGCTCTATCAGAGATATAATCTCAAGTCAATTATTAAATTTAACTCCTACGATAGAAAATGGCAAGATCAGATCGCTCAACTACAAGAAAGTAGTTTCGTCTGGCTTCACAATCCCAATGAAGTCTTTCAGTCGTTAACCGACAGGGTGTCGAGAAGAAACCTACGGTTAAAGGAGAATCGACTCTAGCAAAACCAACTAGTATCACACAGGAGGTGTGGAGATTAGTTTTTCCAGTTGCTAGATGTCTCCTTTATATAGTTTTCAAATCAGGGTTTGCAATCCAAGTTACCTTGGTAACAAAGCATTCAATATTCACCGTTAGATGAAAAACCTGATTTCTCCAAGATAATATCTTTCAACCGTTAGATCGAAACTTAGCCTGTCACACACAAATGAAATGTATTCATTTAGGTTTGAGTAACCGTACCTAAACGTGTGCTCTTAGTTGGTTCACAAATAGTTAACCAATGGTTAGCCATATGAGCACTTTCATATTAACCGTATTCATCTTTCTCATAACTAGTTCAAATGACTCATAAGAACTAGTTCAAGAGTTGTTCAATTGCTTAGGTCTTTATTCATAGACATAATTGAAACAAAATTGGTTTGATTCACTTGAATTAATTCATGAACAATATAGCCGCAGTTCGCAAAGATTGCATTCCTTATAATTTATTGTTTTAAGTTCATGAATTGAGAATTAACCAGCTTGGGTACGCGTACGGGTATGCGTACCTTAGCTACCGGATTTGAGTTTACAAACTCAGCAGAAATTTTCGGTTCAAAAACTTCCGTGGGCACGCGTACGGGTATGCGTACCTAAGGTGATTGGTTTACTAGTTTGTAAACTTGCAAACTCAGCAGAAATTTTCGGTATGAAAACTTCCGCAGGTACGCGTACTCAACCTGTCTCCTTCACCAATACCGCATGCACACATATGCACGCACTTGGTTTTCGGCACATGGATTTATACACTAATGTGCGAACACACTATATATGCTTATATCCATAGTTGGTAATCTCAAATCTACATTTCAATCATTGAAACATTCTTCTATAATGTTATAACAATCGTTATTCACGACTATCGTCATCAAAGCTATTTTCAAGATTGAAACGTCTTCATGACTTGCGTCACAGGTAAAGATGAAAATGGTTAAAGCAAAAGCTCACCAACACATATTTCGAGAAAAAAATACGCGAGTAAACTCAGCTCGAAATAGCAAATGTGTATGTACGAAAACTATCATACTTATACGACTTTGTCTCAAGAGTAGGAGATAGAATAGACTTTTGAGTGACAGAAAAGTTCAAGTATCCACATACTTTTTTGTCGGATGAAGTTCCACTTATTCCTCGAGTAGTTCTTCGTCTTCGTAAGATGATCACCATGGAGTTTGGAGCTCGAATGCACTTAACTATCCTAGACCGAGACTTAGTCATAAGTAAACTAGAAATCAAGACATATAGTTTTGATCACTAATATTGAAAAACATGCTTGATATAGCAACGCATGCGAGTTCGACCGAGCAGTGCTCTAACATTACCAATATGTGTGTGAAAAGATTGTGGTGTATTTGGGTACCCTCTTCTTTTCAAGTCTCTTTAAAATGCTACTTTTTTGCTAGATGCGGCTAACTTTGCCTTTTCAAGAAGCACAAGCTTGTATATAAAGGCAAATTAAGTAATACAACCTTTTTCGATTTGATTATGATAGGAGAGAAATTGTTATAACTTTAAGTTAATTAACACCCACCTCTAGCAACGTATATTCACCCACTGATTACGATGGAATTCATCTCATATGCGGAAATTAACGGTTCAGTAATGTATTGTACGATTAATACAATGACATATAATTATTGTAATTTATCAGTTTACAACATCTGGTTGTACCATAATGTTAAATGCATCCATGCTAGTAATTGCTTAGTTTCTTGCGAATTATTATATATTATGTTTATTTTGTTTTATTCATGTTTTGCTAGGCGAATCATCCAAAAGAAGTGAATTTGCACATATTTGTGCAATAAAAGAAGTTAGCTACAAGTGGAGAAGGTCCAAAGACCAAACGGAATGCATTCAAATCTAGGACTCCTTGATATCATCTCGAAGAGGACGGAAAGACGAAGCTAATGGTTAAAGAATGCAGTCATTCCGACGTCGTATGAGGAAATTACAAGCATTTGAAGCGAGTCGAAGTTGCTGAATTTTGCAAAGGCATAGAATTTATAAAGGCACCCTCTTACATTACTAGGGGAAGCCGCAGTACAAGAACTGAACTGTCGGTCTCCTAAGACTGACAGTTGAACTAAAATGCTAAAAACAGGGAGGAGATGGCTATTGACGAAGAACTGGGTTACTACCATGGTTGGCTCGGTCATTGGCAATAAGGAGTTGGCAGTGGTGATCATGATTGGTGGTTGGATATTTATAGAGCTGTGGCAGAAGATAATAGAGAATGATGCTGTAATGGTGATGTTTCTCATGGTTGGATGATCTGGAAAGATGATGAGGTTAAACTGCGGTGAATGGAAGAGCTGGAGTACGCTACTGCCATTGGCAGTTGACTGTGGTAATGGAGCTCGACAGTCTGTGATGGCTGCTGTGACTGAAAATCCGAGAGTATATTGTCGATGGCTGTAACTCGAGAGATGGCAGTGATGATTGGGATCGATGGCAGTGAGGATTGTCGAGGAATATGAGTTGTGAAGATGTTGTGGTAATGAAAGAGATGGACGAGTGTTGCTGCCATTGGACGTTGAGGAGTTAGCTGAGACGATGCTGTTGAGGTTGATGGTAATGGACCTGAGAACAGAGTTAGCTTAGTTGTTGGAGTTAGTTGGATCCATAGAGAAGATTTGCTGCCTGTAATGATGATGATTGGCAGAGAACGATAATGCTGGCAGGGAGGATCGAGATGAAGGTATTGTTGATGTTGTTGCCATTTAATCTCATTCGCGACATGATGGAGCTCGATAGTCTGTGGTGGTTATACGTGATGGTGACTACATTATGGCATCGGTGAAGAGATGGAAATGACGAAGTCAGCTGTGACGATAGCAGCGAGTTAAGATTGTTGTTAATCGAGTTGGAGTTTGGGTGTGCTGTTATATCGGTGATGGTTATAGACTGATGAAGATAATGACGTTGCTGCCATGGTAGAAACTGGAGTTTGAACAAACAGAGAAGTGGAGGCCGATTCTGTAAAGGAAATTCAGAGAAACTTGAGTGTAACATAGAAGTTGATGTTGCTGATATTGAATGGAGAGCTCGAGATAAACGAGACAGAGAGATACGGAGTATGGTAGTTGATAATGGCAGTTACGGAGTTGAGTCTAGGCTACTTTCCATCGATGGCGATGCTGATGTTTATATTATGGGACATGGGTCGTGAAAGATGATTTGAAGAGAGGTTGAACTAGTTTTAATAAAGTCAGAAGCTTTGGAGTTTCACTGAGAGTCTGGTAATCGAGATGCAGAAAACTCACGGTGATCAGAGTGTACGTGAGATAGCCGGAAGACAGGAAAATCCAAGGGAAAAATATTCTCACGGAGGTGAGAGTATCCATGGAAGTACTGGGAGCAAAACAAGAAATCCCGTAACTTTTATTTTTCACGGAGGCATGTCTATCCGTGATTCTGACAGGAGGAATTCTAAAAATCCAGGGACTTCAATATTTCACGGAGATGTGATTATCCGTGGGAAGCTGGAGGTCATCGGGAGTTTGCACTGTCAGTTACACAGAACTGATAGGATAATGTTGATAACGGACTGGATTATGCAGTATTAGACCCGAGCCCATTATTTGGGTTAGCACGGGGAACTTAGGCGCAGGCCCAAAAAAATAAAATTTCTTACCGACAGGCCCACAATTAATTTCTGATACAGTCGCACCCATAATTATTTAAAAATATTTATCGTTGTTGATAACGTACTGAAAGACTCTATTACCCTTCATCGTTTTTGGGCATAATTTTTTTCTTCTCCGCCGGTTTCTTTCCCTATTCCTCCATTAATCTCTGTAACGGATCTGCAAAGATTTTTTCTCCATCATTTAAAGAAATAATCATTTAAAATCGATGATTCAAAGAAGTAAATCATTTTTGACTAAACCCTAGAATACATTTCAACAAAAATGGATGAAACAGACGAAGAAGAAAAAATCAAGTAGAAGAAACAGAAAAAAAGTTATGCAGCTAAATTTTCCCTTATATTGTCTTATGCACTAAACAAAATGATGCAGAAGACATTATGCACGTGCATAAAAATCCATAAATCAGAAAAGTGAAAAAAGTAATGCATAAGACATTATGCAGCTAAAACAAAATAATGCGTAATGTCTTATGCATCTAAAAAAACTGATACATAACCAGAAAAAGTGAGAAAAGTAATGCATAAGATATTATGCAGCTAAAACAAAATAATGCATAATGTCTTATGCATCTAATAAAAACTGATGCATAACCAGAAAAGTGAAAAAAAGTAATGCATAAGACATTATGCAGCTAAAACGAAATAATGCATAATGTCTTATGCATCTAAACAAAACTGATGCATAACCAGAAAAATGAAAAAAGTAATGCATAAGACATTATGCAACTAAAACAAAAATAATGCATAATGTTTTATGCAGAAATAATAATGGCATAATGTCTTATGCACTAAACAAAATGATGCAGAAGACATTATGCATGTGCATAAAAATCCATAAATCAGAAAAGTGAAAAAAGTAATGCATAAGACAATATGCAGCTAAAACAAAATAATGCATAATGTCTTATGCATCTAAAAAAAACTGATGCATAACCAGAAAAGTGAGAAAAGTAATGCATAAGACATTATGCAGCTAAAACAAAATAATGCATAATGTCTTATGCATCTAAAAAAAACTGATGCATAACCAGAAAAGTGAAAAAAAGTAATGCATAAGACATTATGCAGCTAAAACAAAATAATGCATAATGTCTTATGCATCTAAACAAAACTGATGCATAACCAGAAAAATGAAAAAAGTAATGCATAAGACATTATGCAGCTAAAACAAAAATAATGCATAATGTTTTATGCAGAAATAATAATGGCATAATGTCTTATGCACTAAACAAAATGATGCAGAAGACATTATGCACGTGCATAAAAATTCATAAATCAGAAAAGTGAAAAAAGTAATGCATAAGACAATATGCAGCTAAAACAAAATAATGCATAATGTCTTATGCATCTAAAAAAAACTGATGCATAACCAGAAAAGTGAGAAAAGTAATGCATAAGACATTATGCAGCTAAAACAAAATAATGCATAATGTCTTATGCATCTAAAAAAAACTGATGCATAACCAGAAAAGTGAAAAAAAGTAATGCATAAGACATTATGCAGCTAAAACAAAAATAATGCATAATGTATTATGCATCTAAAAAAAACTGAAGCATAACCAGAAAAGTGAAAAAGTAATGCATAATGTCTTATGCATCTAAACAAAACTGATGCATAACCAGAAAAGTGAAAAAGTAATGCATAAGACATTATGCAGCTAAAACAGAATAATGCATAATGTTTTATGCATCTAAACAAAACTGATGTTATGCATAAGACATTATGCATAACATCTTTAATTCAATCTAATCATAAATTTCCGATTGAGATCAAAAACATGGAGACAAATAAGGTATGAAAATTTCCAATTCAGTTGATATCGAAATACTGCAACACACTTCTTACCTTTTTCAACTTCAATTTTAATTTCTTTTTACTTCTCGAATAATCAAAGACAACAGAAACCCAAAATCCCCAGATTTAAACCGGAGATTTTGAAACCGAAACCCTAGTTTTATTGAGAAGATTATTCAGAAAAGGATTTGGGAAAAGATTTGACAAAGGGAAAAATCCAAATGTTAAAAACGAAGAATCGTAGTTCACCATTGTTTTATTCTCGCTTCTCTCTGTTCGTCGCTCGAAGAAAAGGGTAGTTTGGCCTTTTAAAAACTGAGAAGCAGAATTTCATAAATTATGGGTCTGCTACGAATTTTTGACGGGAAAATGGGTGCGCGCCTGAACTTTTCTGTCCGTGGGTTTGACAGTGGAAAAATCTGGGAGAATGGGTCTCCCTGTAGTTTTCACAACACATATTTGTCACGGCTACAGTTTGGCAGCGACGAGTTTATGGAATTGGCGAGTTTTGGCAAGGAAATTGCTTTGCATGAGATTTGAGCACGGGCGCAGCTGCAATTAGGATACTTACATAAGATATGTTTCTATCATAAAATCTTATAATCTTTAATCACGCTTTTGGAGAGAGAACACAAGGAAGAAAAGCTAGGGTTTTGGAGCGATTTCATTATCGTAACGATTTCTCTTCCATTTTCTTATATGTTTAACATGGGTGTTTCTACATTTCATGAGTAGCTAAACCCACAATTGATTGAGGATGAATTCTAAGTTCTAGACTTGAATTGGATTAATATATGCATCTATTTTGAGTTTTTCATATGATTATTGTTTGCTTCTACTTTAATGAATGTTTGTGATTGATTAATTGATTGCTATAGGTGGCCAACTATAGTAGTTTATTGGTTGATTTATTGCTAGTAAAGGGTTAGGATATCCGTGTTATTGTTGAATAATTCATACACAAGTAGAAAACGTGAGATCTTACAGAGGGATTCTGTGAAGCAATCGCGTGTAGGGCAACATTAGAAAGTGGACCTTGCGCTAACAGTCTAACTACTAAGATTAACCTAAGTCATAAAATATAAATCATTCGACCAAGTTACACCTTGAGAGCACTACTACTTGGTGGCTTGGAAGAATAGAATCTGATATTCGAGCGCTTCGGTATCCAGTGACCAAAGGACTTTAGGGGATAGCACTGAGCTAGTTGTTATTCCACGGTTGATAATAATCTATGATTAATGATGAATTGATGAATATATTAACTCATTGACGGTTTAGTAACGAACAAGGATTCCTCGATCATTTTCCTCCATATTTCTTACAACTTAATCTTTTAATCACTTTGTTTATTTAATTTTAAAACTAAAAGACCCCCCCCCCCC